>NC_080790.1:138883503-139209814 GCF_028018385.1 Neofelis nebulosa | reverse complement strand
GGGAGAGAGACGGAGAGAGAGAGAGAGAGAGGGAGGGAGAGAGAGAGGGAGAGAGACGGAGAGAGAGAGAGGGAGAGGGAGAGAGACGGAGAGAGAGAGAGAGAGAGAGAGAGAATCCCAAGCAGGCTCTAAGCTGTCAGCATGGAGCCCCACGCAGGGCTCTATCCCATGAACTTTGAGATCATGACCTGAGCCAAAATCAAGAGTTGGATGCTTCACCAACTGAGCCACCCAGGTGCCCCAAGAGAGAAAGCATCTTAAGCAGGCTCCATGCTGAGCATGGCTCCAATGCAAGGCTCGATCCCACACCCCTGGGATCATGACCTGAGCTGAAATCAAGAGTCAGACACTCATCCGACTGAGGCACTCGTGTGTCCTTGGACAATCCTCTTTTAAATAATTGAACTGATGATAGGTTCAAGGAATTGGAGAAGAATTGTGAATGGCTGGGTGACACAATACCGTAATGTGGGTAAGGATGGGAAAATGTTCAGTCTCCTGAATGTCGAGCAAAATAATAACGAGGAGCAGTACTGAAGTCTGGTCAATTAACATCGTAAGGAAACCGTAATCGTTAGCACTGTTGGGTGTCCTGTGTGTCGCCATCACAAGTTGCTGAGGGCAGCACGGGCTGGGAATAATCGGACTGCATGTAAAATAGCCGTACAAATGTAAACAGCCTCAGACACGATGAATGTCGCTCCCCGGAATCTACCCCGAGGAAGAAGCTGCATCACTAACAGAAATTAGGAGTGACCCGCTGTCCGTTGTCTACACGGCGGCAGGAAGACCGAGTTGTAACAGGATCTCCACAGAGCCCGTGCTGCTTCCCAGATAAAGGCGGGAGCAGGGAATGACAGAGTCAGGAGAGGGAACGGAACACGAACTCCTACCTGAGCAGCAATGTGCCTGAGTGTCGTTATTTATCCTCACAAATCAGGGTCAAAAGGAAACCCCAAAAAGGGGGTAGTAGTCGTGAAATTGTCAGCGATCAAAAATGAAAAGAACAAGTTAATGTTGTCCTGTCGTTAATTTTGTTTGAAGTGTAAGTTTAAAACGTAACGGGAGAGGAAACAGGCCTTCAAGCAGATAAAAAAAATAACCGACCCGGACAGGGCCTCCCAAGGAAGCTCTGGGTGGCAGGGTTATTGTGAACCAAAGCCCCTCCAGAGCTGCGTTGGCGCCCCCTAAGACATTTGAACAGGGGCGCCCGGGGGGCTCAGTCGGTCAAGCGTCTGGCTCTTGATTTCGGCTCAGGTCATGATCTCACCGTGTCATGAGTTCGAGCCCCACATCGGGCTCTGCGCCGACAGCGTGCAGCCTGCTTAGGATTCTCTCTCCCTGCTCCTCTGCCCCTCCCCCCTTCTCTTTCTCTCAAAATGAGTGAGGTTTAAAAATAAAAAAAAAATATTTGAACAGATTCTATTCCTCCCAGCAGCCACCTCACGCTGTGCTCTCAGTCGCCCAGTCCCGTCCGGAGGTCGGTGGGCTCGTGCTCAGCTGGGTCTGAGGCTTTCCTCCCTCCCCAGCCTCACCACTGCCGTGTCGCCAGCCGCGAGCACTGACTCTTCCGAAGCATTTCACTGTTGGGATTCTTTGAGCCCAAAAGGTGTCACATGGACCCCAATTGCCTTCTTCCCGTTTTATAAAACGTCTTCTGATTTCCCCGTCACTCCACTCTGAAGGAACACAATGAACGCATTCAAGCCCTCTCCACGTGGACTCCCGCGTAAATATATCGTAAACGGCGTGCTTTGTTCGAAAGAGTTGACAGCTATCTTATGGGGAACGTAACCGGGAAAGATTCATGCTGACTGAATCAATAAAAGACTGGAATTGCCAAGAGCCCAGAATAAGGCGGCTAATAAAAACCAACCCTCCTGGTAGCCTGAGTTCTGAGCGAAGTCTTCAGAGACACGAGGACAGTTCATTAATTTGCCGTCCCTGAGAACAAGCTTGGAATCAAGTTCTGATTTTTTGTAAGCGGATTCAAAGAAGTCAGCCAGAGAAAGCTGCCTTTGAAATTCCTTTTCATCCACGGCGGTGCTGAATTACACCTTTGATGGCACGGCTGTGTTAATCACAGGGTTCAGGGTGAGCGCCAGCCCCGCACTTTCTGTGGGGCTCTATTATTGGGTGTGAGTGTCCGTTCCTAAGGTGGGTAACAGAGCCCCCGAGGGGCGTCACGGGACCCTCAGGTAAGGCGGGGATCTCAGAGACAAAGGGACCGTGCGCGGCCTCCCGGGGACAAGTCAGAAGCCATCTTCATGGCTCAGCCACACGTGGACCGCTGTGCAGGCCAGGGATGCCTAGGTTTTCACTTCCTTGGTGAGGACAGGCTCTGGGACCAACGGCCACGGTTCACGTCTGGCGTGACTGTGTCCCTCGTGGATAAGTGGCTTCCGGTGTCTGTGTGTGAGCCATCAGCTATGGATTGCCCAGTGGTGACTCGAAGGTCTACGGAGCCCTCGTCCACACTCGCAGTGACCTAACCGTGTGCATGCACTGGCCTCAGGTGAAGTTGGGGGGGGGGGAAGGGCAGGGGGACAGAAAACGTGCCCCAGGAATTGAAACGTGGCAAAAAGATGTCGAGATCGTTTCCCCGATGATCCAGAGCCACGCAGCAGAGCCCGTGCAAAGCCCACCGAGGCCACGTTGCCACCTCCAAGCCTGGGGGCACAGCCAGGGTGCACCCCGTTCAGCATGAGGGGGGGAGCCCTCTCCCTGCACAGGCTGGCGCGGGTCCTTATGTTCTAGAATAGCATGTCTTTGGAAACAAAAGCCTTACAATAGTTGCCCAGGTCCTGAAAAGAGTGGGAAACACTGGATCTTGTCACACGGCCCCCCGAGTGCCCTGAGCAGGAGCTGGCAGGGTGCCCGGAGACAAGGGGATGACCGCAAAGGGAGGCCGACCTTGGAACCCATGAGGTCCTTGAGGAACAAAGCAGGTACTAACGGGACAGATGCCTGGGGACATCACAAGACATTTACGGCAGCCAGTCAGCTGTGTCACTGAGGAGAAAACGCTCGCCCTGAGGAGAATCAGTGACAAGAGGTGAAGTGACGCTCCTGTCCTGGAGATGTGTGTGGGGTGAGTTCCAGATCATACGGGGAGCCAGAAACAGCCAGGCAGCGGAGGGCATCTGGAGAGCGGGGTTGTGGGCACCGCTAGCCGAGGACTCAGTCGCTGGGACTGAGGTGGGCTACCTGGGTGGGCTCCTCGGGGGCTGACCTCTCCTCCGCGGGCTCCCCTCCTGGACTCAAGATTGCTGCCACAGCACCGGCCATTCTCCTGGTCCCCCCGGGGCAGGGCCTGAAGGACCGATCCTGGGGATCCTCTGGCCTGTGAAGCCCCGTCTGGCTGGAACACTGCACCCGTCCTGGGTTAATTACTAATCAAGTCTCTGACCCCCAAGGCCTCCAGGCCATGAGCCCCAACTCTGATGGGTCAAGGGGCAGGCACACGGAGTGAGGCTTGTGGGTTCAGGCCACTTGAGACCGGGGCGAGGCCCGCATCCTTCCCAGGTCGCAAGGCGCTGTGAGTCCCCCTGTCGGGAGGCCGAAGGATACGGAGCAAGGATGTGGCCCGTGAGCCCCGGGGGAGGCACTGTGAGGCTGTCCTACACCTCTGTCCCGACAGTGGGGCTGGCAGAACTGGGTCAGTGGGAGGTTCGTCTCAGCCATGACTGAGGATGGTTCCAGAAGTCATGGCCAGGCTCCCATAGTCCTCTTAGTGATGTCACAGGCTCTTAAATCGTTCTCTACAAATTACTTTGCTCGGTGACCATTTCCGCCATTCCCACAAATAGAAGGGTACCAGGAGCACCCCCACACCCGTCTCCCAGAGTCAATGACCACGGTCACCGGCCCCTCTTCTTGCCCCCTCCTCCACCAGCCCTCCCTCCTTGGATCCACTAGGAGGAATGTCGGATGCTGGATTCTGTCTTGACTTTTTTAAATACCAACATTTTAGCCTCTGAGAATTAGTGGATATTATTTTCCCTCTGGCCTGTGAACTTTAGGATTCTACGTGCTAACGTCATAGTTTATAGCTTCTATGTAAGCTTATTAATGGGCACTGGTTTATTCTCTCTCTGGGCAGCCCTGCCCGCCTGCTCTGTAGGGAGAGAAACCTGGTGTGAGGGAAGCAGAGTTTGTCTGTGACACCCGTGCATTTAGACCGAGTGCCCCCTGAATCAGTCAGCCGTCCCCTCCTCACCACGCGGCTGCTCTCCATCTGGCGGCACGGAGGTCCCCACTCGTGTCTCACGTCCTCTGACGGGCATAGCGGGGCGGCTTCCCGAGCAAGGCCTGAGATGCTGTCAGCCTCCAAGGGCGGCGGAAGCCAGGTGAACACGGGGCCTCTGTGCCCGGTGTGATGAGCCAAAGCTACCAGGGCCCAGCCTGCTCCAGGCCCAGAGGGAAAGGTGCTGTGGGCTCGGTCCAGTCCCGGGGCGGGGAAGCGAGGTGCCCGTGGAGCACGCGGTTTCCATTGGCAGCTGTGTGGGCTCCCGGCACCTCCCCCGCTCCGTGGCTCCGGAGGGATGTGTCTGCTGTGGCATTACGTCTCGCCACTACGGCCTGGCCCTGAGCTGCAGAACGGGGAGTGACCTCCGACCGGTGGCCCAGCACAGACGGTGGGCCTGGGGCCCCGAGTGGCAGCTGGCCGGCCTCCCTCACTTGGAGGCAGGGCTCTCCCACCACCCGAAGCCCCATTTTGCTGGCCAGGTCTTCTTGTTTGGACCAGAGACAGAATTATCCCAACGACTGTTCTCATCTGGGTAAATGTTTTCTTTGTACTTCCTGTCTGTGGGGACCTGCTGAAGTCTCAAGAAACAGAAAGGGATGTTTAAAAAAAAATTTTTTTTTAACGTTTATTCATTTTTGAGAGACAGAGAGAGATAGAGCACGAGCAGGGAAGGGGCAGGGAGAGGGAGACCCAGAATCCGAAGCAGGCTCCAGGCTCCGAGCTGTCAGCACAAAGCCCGACGCGGGGCTCGAACTCACGAGCTGTGAGATCATGACCTGAGCCGAAGTCAGATGCTCAACCGACTGAGCCACCCAGGTGCCCCATACAAAGGGATATCTAAAGGGGGGGAATGTGGCTACTGGAGAGAAGCAGCCACGGAGAAGGAACGTGGCTTAGAATCTGGCTGTGCGGAGCGCTGCCCGGGTCCGTCACTCAGATGCTTTCCCAGCATAGAGGAGGCCCACGGAAGGCGCCCGAATGATTTCCAGCCTTCCGCGGATCCCCACGGGGGTTTGGCAGAGGGTGCTGGGGGCTGATGGCAGGGAAGCGGGCACAGAGAGACAGATTTGCTTTTGCCGATTTCCCTTTGCTGGGCCATCGGAGAGGCTCCCCTCCCGTTCCGGAGCGTGTGAATGCGTGGGCACGGATGCACACTCGGGACTCCGTAGCCACTCAGTCCCAGGAGCTCAGCTTTGCAGGAGCCCAGAGAGGAGGGGGCGCCCCGCGCGCCCTCACGCTCCCGGGGCGAATCCGTGCGGCCGTGGGGCTGGGCCTTGCACACTTCTCACCGCTCTATTTCCGCTGCAGGCCGCTCTCAGGGCCACGTCCCCGGGGCTCATGCCTGAGGGAGGCTGGTTGACAATGACTTGCGAGTTCCTTCTCTCCCGGCTTACAGCTGTATGACCCCCTGTCCTCTTTCAGAAAGATTGGGTGGCCACAACTGTGCTCATTCCAGAGCGTTCTCAAAAGCAGCTGTTTATTAAAGTGCCAACAGCAGTGATTAATCTCCGGTGCTCTGCAGGACATCTGTTTGCTGCCTGACACGTCCCGCTCGAGCTGGAGCCCGGGTTCCCTCGGAGCCCCCACCCACGCTGCTCCCGAAGACGCATTTGTTTTATTCAAGGAAGGCCTGTCCGTAAGCCCAGTGTCCACGTATTTGGTCCAGTGTTTGGCATCTTCACAGACAACTGGCACCTTCTTAAAAAACAAACCGAAAAACAGCCCAAGAGAGGTGGGGGTTAACAGTCTGCATTAGAATCTCTAAAGAGGACATCTGTTAGCTAGAATTCCAAAAGTGGTGATGGATTCACGATGCCCTGAATCGCATCTGTATGGGCACAGAGGGTGGATGGGCTGTGAACTCTGGCGGAAAACAGCTGTCAGCAGCCAAATGCCGATCCGAGTTTACGCAGCGCGGCATGAAAAACCACGTCTGAGGGCGAGTCTCAGGGGTGTGAGGTGGGGGAGGGCAGAGCAGCAGGCTTCACGTCTCATCGGGCAAGGAGGCAGAACGGGCTCCTCGACCACATCTTTCTCGACCCTGGCGTGCTGGCAACAGTGGTTCGCAGTGGTTCACGCGGCCAGCCCCTGGATCCGTCAAATCGAAGCAGCGAGATGAGGTTCAGAAGAGAACGCTGCGTGTCTGCAGACAGAGGAAGGCAAGCTCCTTGCAGAAGGGTACTCTCGAGAGCGTCTACGGCTGAGCGGGGGGCAAGCTCTGGACCTAAAAGCTTGGTTGGCAGAACAAACTCGTGGTCGCTCAGTTCACCAGATGAACGCTTGGCTGCGGGATGAAATGCCTCAGATCTAACACAGTTCCACCCACTGCAATCAATTTGCAAACGTGTTGACTGGGGGAACGACGTAGGCGCTAAAAACGTGCTTCTATTCACTGCTAATAAGACGCGTGGCAATTCCAGTTGCTACCAGTTGCCGGCCTTTGAGGATGTTGCCAAAAGATCGTGGAGAATGGCAAGACGCCGAGCATTTTGGGTGTCCGGCGTGGTGCGTGCCAGGAACGCACACACTGTGAGTGTTGGGAGGATCCCCCTCCCCGTGCGTTTTCCCCTGGACTTTGGTCTTAATTTGTGGATTTGATTCTCGGAAGGGAAGAGAAAGTTTCGCAGCACTGGAGGTGCGGCCTGGGAAAATGCTACACATTCGGAAGGCCCGTGCATATTTCATTGGATTATCCTGGGAATCAGGAGGGACCGTGTGCCAGAGGGCCCAGCATACAGTGGGAGCTCGGTCAGCGTCCGCGCATTCCTACTTCAGCGGGGTGTTCAGCAACACCGTCCAAGGTCTCCTGGCTTCGCTACCAACATTGTCCTGAATTTTCCGTGCTCTGCATTTGGCCTTCACGGGGCATTCCAGGCCTGCTGTTTATCACTTGTGGAAACCATGCGCCCTCTCTTTGAAATATGATCGGGGCACCCGGGGGGCCCAGTTGGTTGAGCATCCGACTCTTGGTTTTGGCTCAGGTTATGATCTCATGGTTCGTGAGATCAAGCCCCGAGCTGGGCTCTTCGCTGACGGCACAAAGCCTGCTTAGGGTTCTCTCCTCTCTCTCCTCTTCCCCTGTGCACACATTCACGTGCTCTTTCTCTCTCTCAAAATAAATAAACATGCAAAAGCAAAACAAAAAATAAAATAATGAAGATCGCAGGAATCAGACTGGAGAGCAGGCCAGACTTTGACCCCCCGGGCCTTGGTCTCTGGGTCAGCATACGCCTAGGGGGGCCTTGGGGATCCGAAGCCTGCTCTGGAGCAATGAATCAACCACGGCTGATGCTGGGCCACGGGGAACAGGACCAGGGCTCTCCCTGGAAGATGCACAGTTCCCCAGGACACCCCCTTTCTCCTGTATCGAGTCCCCAGTAGAGTTGCGGCACTCGTGTTCTCATCTCCTGTGCGCATCCACGGAGCTCTCTGTGCGTGTTAGCGCTGCACCGGGAGGAGGGGGCAGGAGAGACACTTCACGGTTGCTCCCCGTGTGGACCCAATGTCGCCGTGTTGGTGAGCAGTCCAGATGGACAACACACACATCAGCCAACAGAGGAGTCTCTTCCAAATCAGTGTGAGGGACAGAAGAGAAACAAAGACCCCACGCAGAGTCCAGTGCCCCTGGCTCTGAGAGTCAGGTGGCTGCTGTGGCAAGGCGCTCCGTGAGACACCCCTGGGACACTGGCCTTGGGGTGCATCCCAGCTGACAGGAGCCCAGCGACGCAAAACCGCCGTGGGACAGAAAGAAGTGATGCCGAGGAGGCTGTGACGCGTGGCAAGGTGGACCCTGCAGGGCCTTTGAGACAAGCATTTGAATCGTATCTTAAGGCAAGATTTGTGTGTGGACACAGCGGGGAGCTAGCTCAAAGCCTGTCCCCTCCCTGGCATGCATCTGCTTCTCAGGGGGCACTTCACATCGGCCAGCCTGTCCCTGGCAGCTCCCTGAGACTGGGGCCAAGATCCAGTGAGTACGGAGGGAAGGGGGGACAGTGCCCACGGGGTAGGAGGCACAGGGTTTGGAGACACTCCCGTCCAGGGCCGACCTCAAGGACCCTGCTCTTCCCCAGAGGGCCAGCTGTGAGCGATGGCATTGGCTTCGAACAATCCTATGAGCTGGTTTCCTCGATGGCTCCTTGTCGTCCTCTACGGGTGTTTTCTTCAGATGCGGTGTAGTTATCCGAAGAGCGTCCTGTGGCATCCACAAACAAACCCACGGATGCGGTAATGAGCTGGAAGATGTGTCTCTGTTTAGAAAGTCTCCCTCCAGCACCTGGCTGTCTTCCACGGCTGCACGTAGTTTAGTTGAACACTTTTTTGAAGATGAAACGAGCACACAGTAGACTTTACATCAGTAATCTGCACATTCGCCTGGGCAGCTACGCGTTCGCAGGAGGTCACCGGGAAAACTGTGAGTGGTTAGAATATGGAAGTTCCTACTGGAGGGAACATTCCAGGTCCCAGCTGGGGTATCGGCCAGGCGAGAACTGAGCATTTATCTCCCTCATGCGGAGTGTGGTGGGGGGTGTCCCTGGAGAACACTTTGTGGTCTGTATCATCTAAGCCATTCGGCTAATATCACTGCAGGGAGAGGAGTTGGTGTCATTTGAAGATGTCCTTGGGTGGCTTTAAGTTTCACACTGTTTTTATTGCTTCATTAGGAGAGTGTCTTGCGATGCCATCAGAAGATGACACGGGAAGAGCTGAGAAATGCCAGTGAGCTCCCTTCCTGCCGCCGTATTTTCAATGTGCAAATTGGGCTTCCGAGATAATTAGACTGGCTGGTTTGGGATCTGCCTACGCCGTCCCCAGGCCACCGTTGGTCCTGTAGGGCCGGACCTCGGGGTGCGGGGGCTTTGGGTTGGGAGGCACTGGTGGGGTCGGGAACACATGCCTGGGGCTGCTTTCCCTTTGCAAATTTAGTGGAAGCTATTAGCTTCTGCTAAACCGTGAAGGTCGTGGCCAGGCTGCTCTTCGGGGCTGTGTTCCTGGTCGGGGTTTGTGCGGTGGCTAAAACGTGGCTCTATTTTCACATATGTATTTCTAAAAATGTAGGGCTCATCGCTGACAGCCGTGTGCGAATTCCTCAGGTCACCACGACGTTCTCAGGGTCCGGAGGAAGGACGGAGCACAGGTGGATTCCTGCCTGTGGCCCGGGATTGTGGCAGGTGCTGTTTCTGCCACCTCTGAGCGCACAAAGGCCGCCTTCTAGGGCCCCAGCCCACGCATCTGTGCGAGGTCACCTGCTGAGGTACGCACGTGTGATGGGGGCGCTCCAGCGCTCGGGGCTGCTGACTGTCTGTCCCCATCAGGAGCCCCATCCCAGAGGGCCCTCAGGGGCCTGAATCAGCCCTGCTGTGTTCACAACGCAGACCCAGAGCCTGGCCCAACGTGTGACATTGAATGTGGCCCCCAAGAGGTTCTGAATGATTGCATGAATACAGCATTTAGGAATGAATGTGTATATGCAAGCAGAGGCCCGCCATCTAACTCAGCCTGGGTCATGGTGTCTGCACGGAGGCCTCAGGATGCCTGGGAATGTGGCTCTGGTCAGTCTCGCGTGGCTTCTGCAACAAAGCACCGGAAACTGGAGGCTTACATCAGAGATGAACTCTCTCTCAGTTCTGGAACTGGAAGTCCGGGAACCAGGGATGGCTCCAGGGAGGGTCCTTCCTGCCTCTCCCAGATTCTGGGGGCTCCACTTTTTGTGGGCTCGTGGCCTCGTCCCTCCACCCTCTGCCTCCCCCTTCACGTGGCCTCTCCCTGCCCAAGTGTCTCTCTGTTCTTTTTTTAGGGTCACCCTAAACCCAGGATGATCTTTCTTTGAGATCTTTGATTGGATCACAACGGCAAAGATGCTATTTTCACATAAAGTCACATCCACAGGCTCTCGGGTTAGGATTTGGACATACTTTTCAGGGTGCACTCTTGGCCCCTAATCTGGGAGGGGGCTGCCGGCCATGGGATGTCCACTCAGGGGGTGCACGGTGCCAGGACCTGCCACGGAGGAGTCCGGGAAGGAGGTGGGGAGGCGACCTGGGCACGTGGGGCCAGCACGTGGGGCTGACCCTACTTGGCAGAGCGTGTCCTCTCACTGGGGACTGGTGTCCAGGAAGGTCGGAACCGGGAAGGTCGAGTGGTCTTAATAAGTGTGATTTCTTGTTACCTCATCTACTGCACACGGATGACCGATTGGCAAGGAGTTAGAATAAAATACACTTGATACTAATGCTATTTTAAACTTAATTACAATTAAGTTCCTCATGAATATCAATTATCACCGTGTTGTATGATCGCTAGTTAATAGGGATTTCCGAACGGTAAAATGCCAGATTAAGCGACTTTACTGCACGTGGGGCTGGGCCACACTGAAAGGCCTGCTACTCCTTGTTTTTACCTGAAGGTCACTGGACAAAGATCCACGAGTGGCTTCCAGCTGAGGGCTGGCCACAAACTCTGGTTGGGGGCCTCAGGGCAAGCCTCCGCCTGCCCCTGGGCCTCAGTTTCTTCATCTGGAACCCAGGGAAGTGGTGACAGCCACGCCAGACAAGGCAGAGGTCATGATCAAACATTACGTGGCAACATTAGCTAATGCTCACATAGCGCTTCCCATGGGCTGGCCCATGATGCGTTCTTCCTGTTCCCAAATTTATAGGTGCACCATCTCTGAGGTGTCAGGAGGTGGGGGCCCCAGGATGCAGCAGAAGCCAGCTCTCATGCACAGCCTGGGGCGGGGTCGGGCGGCCCCGTGTCCCCAGCTGTCTGTGGTGTTTCTCTAGCCGGAGGCGCATGTGGGGCCCCATCTCCACGCCTGCCCAGGGCACAGACCTTCGAGGTTTGAGCAAAGCGTCCTACACAACATGCACAACACTGGGTCTCCACCTCCTGGCTCCTTGCTCAGGGGACCCGGCCCTCACAGGCGGCCCCTCAACCCCAGCACCCCCCCCCCCCCCGGGGACATCACCTGGGCCCGTCACCGGTGAAGACCGGGAGGCCACAGGGATCTCGCCGGCTGCCTCACCTGCCTGCTGTTTCCACCGTTTCCACGGCCAAGGTTCTGAGTCGTGAACTGAGAACCTTTATTTCAGAGGTCCTGCTTTCTGCTCTTTATGCTTGTATCTCTTTGATTTTGTTCTTAAGAAACAAACATTTTTGTGATTTTATGGAACAAGCTGACCTTTGAAATTCTATTTCAATATTTCTTCTAGGGTTGGGGCGGGGCCCAAGGACATCGCTGGTGACCCAGGACCCTGAGGACAGACCCGGCTGTGTCAGGGGAGGGCCAGTGGGGCAGCCAAGCGGGATCCCGCGCAGGGAGGGGGAGCGACGTGCAGAGTGTAGACGCCCCCTCCCAACATAAGGGAGATTTTACAGGTCAACTCTGACTTACGTTTTTCTACTTTATTATTTCTCTTCTTTTTCAGTCACTGCTTCTTCCACATCTTTTGGGTTTAGGTGTTGTGCTGGGGAGGGGTCCTGGGACAAGGTTGTGGACACAGGCCTGGACGTGCAGCCGGGGGGCCCTGGCACCCTCACTCAGGCCGAGGAGCCCTGGGCAGGTCACCTGTGACCCCGAGCCGGGCCCCCCATGGCTACAAATGAGGGTGACGAGCCCCCAAGTCCAAGCAGTCACTGTGAAGTCTGCAGGAAACAACGCCTGGCAGGGAGTGAGAGCATTTTAGGCCTGATTTTTTTGAGTTAAAAGCTTAATTCTTTGCTTTCTTTTTAAAAAAAGTACTTTATATTTTAGATCAGTTTTAGGTTCACAACAACGTGGGGGGGCCACAGAGGTTCCCCGCAGCCGCCGCCCCTGCACACGCACAGCCTCCTGATGTCCACATCGCTCACCAGGACGGTGTGTATCATACCAAGGATGAGCCTCCACGGACACGTCATCACCACCGAGTCCACGTGCGCCTTGGGGTCACTCTCGGCGTCGTGCGTTCTGCGGGTCTGGACAAACGTGCGGTGACGTGCGCCTACCTTCACAGCATCGCGCGCTCTAGTGTCACGGCCCCGAACCCCCCCGAGCTGCGTGTGTTCATCTCCCCGCTGCCGTCACCCCCACCTCCCGCCACCCGACGGCCACTGACCCTTTACGTGTCCCCAGCTGTGCTTTTCCAGGAAGTCGTGTGGCCGGACTCACGTGTGGGGGCTCCTCAGATCGGCCTCCTGCCTTAGTGACGAGCGTCGGAGCCTCCTCCCTGCGTTTTTGCGACCGAGAGCTCGTTTCTCGTGAGCACGGAGTAATGGTCCACGTTGTGGATCTACCACAGTTTATCCGTCACCTTCTGAAGGACGCCGTGGTCGCTTCCAAGTTTTGGCAGTCGCGAGCACAGCCGCTATAAAAATCCGTGGGCAGGTTTTTGTGTGGACACGAGTTTTCGACTCGTGTAGATAAATCGCAAGGAACACGATTGCCGGCTCGTCCGGTCAGAGTATGATTCGTTTTGTAGCAAAACACCAGACTCTCCTCCAAAGCGGCCGCACCATCCTGCGTTCCCACCGGCAACGGCCGAGCGCTCCTGCTGCTCCGCGCCCTCGCCAGCGTCTGGGGTCGTCAGGGTCGTGGGTTTGGGCCCTGGTGACAGGCGTGCGTGGTGCCTCGCTGTTGTGATTTGCGTTTCCCTTACGACCTGTGATGCGGAGCGTCTGTCCCCACGCCCGTCTGCATCTGTGCGTCTTCTCCGGTGAGGGGCCTGCTCGGGTCTCCGGCCCGTTTCTAATTGGGTGGTTTTCTTACTGTGGAGTTTTAAGAGCTCTTTGTGTATTTAGGATGACTGTCTTTTATCAAATGTGGTTTGTACCTATTTTCTCCAAGTCTGTGGCTCCTGACAGTCTTTCCGAGAGCAGACGTCTTTAATTCTACCCCAGCCCAGCTTGCCAGCTTTCCTTCTTGGATCCTGTCTGGGTGTTGTGTCTGAAAGCTCATCGCCATCCCCAGGGTCACCGAGACTTTCTCCTGGGTTGTCATCGAGGAGATCAGGGTTCGCATTTTACTTTAAGTCTGTGACCCACTTTGAGTGAATTTTCGTGAAGGGGGTGAGGTCCGTGTCTAGATGCGTTTTTCTGCAGGTGGACGGCCGGGGGGTTCGGCCCCGGTTGTCGAAGAGACGGTCTCTGCTCCGTCGTGTCGCCTCCGCTCCTTTGTCAGACGTCCGTCGACTGGGTTTCTGGGGCCTGTTTCTGGGCTCTGTTCTGTCCCACGGTCTGTGCCTTCTTCCGCCGGGACACGGCGGCGTGATTGCTGTGGCTTCGCGGTGGGCTTGACGTCGGGTAGTCCCCCTCCGGCTCTCGCGTTGGCTCCTCTGGGTCTGTGGCCTCCCGTCCATTGTCAATATCCATAAAGTGACTTCCTGAGATTTGAGTGGGGTTGCAGTGAATCTATGGACCAAACTGGTAAAAGGACTGACATCCTGACAATATCGAGTCAACTAATTTAGGTCCACTTTTTAATAACACTCTCCTGCTTCACGGGCAGTGTGGGTACCTCCTAATAACAAAACGATCGTAATTCTTCCCTCCTATCCTTGTGTCTCCTGCCTGTCTGTCTCCAGTCTTGGGGGCAGTAGCTTGCCCTGGGTACCCCTCTCCCATGAAGCCGAGAAGAGTTGCTGAGTCTTTCAGTCTGTTCAGCTTTCACTTGTTAGGTATGTGCAGCAACTTCCAAATGTTATGCCCGAAGTTCTGAAACCTCCCACAAAAGACCACCAGAGTCTTAAGTCAAAGCCAAGCGGCAAGGGTCGTTTATTGCAGGTTCGAACCTGGACCTCCGCGCACTCGTTGCCGGTGTCGCTAAGAGGCAAGGCTGACCGATCGGGACCAACACTCCTGTCAAGAGTGTGGCCTCGAACAGCCGGGGTACAGAGTTTTTAAAGCCGATCACATCGTTTTATCATTATCTGGGAACAGAACAGAGAAACAGTTTCTAGATGAGTTAGAAACAGTTATCCAATGAGGTGATTATTTTAGACTTTCTGCCGCTAAGTTGCAACCAGTGGATCTCTTTGACCTTGTCTCTGACTCTCTTTTTTGAGCTTTTGTTTCCTTCATTGGTAAAGCCTGATTCACAAGAGTATGAAGTATGATTTACAAGAGTAAAAGCAAGGTTGTTATCTTTTGACCTTCATTGTCAGAACAAAGTTGTTATCTTTCAAGCTAAGCGTTAGCTTTACAGTACAATTTAACCCTTACATAAAGTCCTTACATGTGGAATCAGAAAATGACAAGCTGTTTGGTTTTACATTTTTTTCCCTGAAAAATGCATGTGAAGCTGTGTCCTTGACCCTGGGCACCATGTAGACAAATCCATGGGTCCTGGTGGGACCACGCTCTCTTTGCTGTTTACTGTGTGTTATGAGTAGCTGCTGTCCTCCATCTCTGACCCTCCAGAGGCTCCCTCTGTCTCTGCACTGTGCAAAACATGTAGAGTCACCCGTGAGCGAACTACTGTGTTCTCAGTTTCCAGAGGAGCAAACTGAGCCTCAGAGAAGCTTCTGGACTCGTCAAGGTCACCTGGAGCTCACACCAGGCTGTGCACAAGTTCACAGCTTGAGCAGGGACCCTGAGCCCTGACTGACCCCCTTCCTGCAGCAGCCACCTGATGTGGTGTAGGGGATGCCCAGCTGCCCGGGGCCAGCAAAGCTGACCTGCCTGTGGGGAAGCATGTGCAAAAATCGAGGTATTTCTAATGTGGCATTTCATCATCTAATCTATGAAGGGCTGCGTACGCAAGTTTCCAGAGTAACAGTTTAGATGTCTTGTTTGGAATTAATATCTTGCAGCTCTTAAAGCCCTGGAAAAATGGAATATTAGTCAGGTATTTAGTTGCTAAGAAACCAGTACAGAAGCAGGAGGCCCCATTTAGAGCCGACCGCGGAGCCTGAAAAGCTTGATTTGTGGAAAGCATAGCTCCTCCCACACCCGGTTTCCTGTTTAAACAAAGCAGATGTCTACAAATTCTTACCGCGGTCCCCTTATGCCTAAACCCAGTCCCTGGAAAAATGAAAACCAAGCCCGGACTTTCTCGCGTTGGCCCACGGGGAGGAAGGCTCTCTGGGGAGTCTTTGCTCATGGCACACGTCCCTCCACCCACCCTTCCCGGGTACCCAGGCTGTCCCGAGATCCATACCGCGTGACCTTGCTTCTGGCCACAGCTGGATGCACCATGATGTGGACCCTTGCACTGAGATGGGCAGTCAGAGTATGTGTCCTGGGAATTTGGACCCTGGAGATTCTTTTTTTTTTTTTTTACTTCACACCCAGCACAAAGTCCAAAGTGGCACTTGAACCCACGACCCTGAGATCAAGAGCTGAGCCGAGATCAAGAGTCAGACGCTTAACTGGCTGAGCCACACAGGTGTCCCTGGACCTGGGAAGGTTTGGGGTGAGTGTCTCCAATGCAAAAAGACATAAACTGGGGCCCAGCGGTGACTGTGTGCACTGCCATTGGTGGGGGCAGCAGGAGGTGTGCAGAAACCCAGAGCACTTGGGGGTGTTGCCGTTCTGGCCTCAGCCCTGCATGGGCCTGCCTGCCCCTCGGCCCGGGCCTCTGGAGACCTGGGATTCTCAGCCAGTCCTTTCTCTTCTGGCTTATGTGAGATCAGGTTCCTCTCCATTTCTTGCGACCAGAAAAATCCTAATTAATCCCCTTCCGCTGTTGGACCACATTCAGAACCACATTTACATCTCCCGAGCTCTCCCTGAGGACTTTGATATTTGCAGTCTTTGTTTTCAACCATTTTCTGAGTCTTAAGTCTTGGACACGCGGCCTCGACACTGCTGGGCTGCAGGGCTCCCGAATCCAGGGCGATCCCCCGGCTTCTCCAGTCACCTGGCACCCCTGTCCCGGCCGCCCCACAAAGCGTGAAGGTGGGGTGCACTGTCCTCACCCCACCAAAGACGGGACCCACCTGCTGTTCTCCACGCATGCGGGGTGACTATAACCCCGTGTTCTGATGTTAAGAGGAGTCGAGTGAGAGTTTAAGAATGCGTTGGCGACGAGCTGGCTGGGGCTGAGTCCCAGTTCTCTGTTTACAAGGCCTGTGGCCTTGGGCAGATTATTTAAGCCTTTTAAGCCTCACTTGCAACATTTGTAGGTTGGAGAAACTGATGCTATGTGGTTTTGAGAATCAAATAAGATTTTGTTCATTATCTTCCGGAGTTGAATTGTGTCCCCCACCCATTTCGTAGATTGGAGTCCTGCCCCCTAGTACCAAGAATGTGACCTTATTTGAAGATGGGTCGTCTTTACAGAGGAGATGATGCTTTACACGGCTCATGGCCTGGGGGGGCCCTGATCCAGTATGTCCTGGTCCAAAAGGGGGACCTGGACACAGAGGGGCACGCAGCGAGAACGGCACGTGGAGTGGAGGCAGAGAGCGGGACGCGCACCCACGAGTCCCGGCCCAGCGAAGATGCCCCCGGAACCCAGCAGGAGAGGCTGGGGCGGATTCCGCCTCTGGGTCCTCAGAAGGCGCCAGACCTGCTGACACGTCCATCTCAGACGTCCAGCCTCCAGACTGGAGAGAGCCCGTTTCTGTTGTTGAGGCCCTGGGTCCCAGTTGCAGTGGTCTGGGCAGACCCGGGCCTGGGGAGGGAAGCGTCCTGCAGGGAGGCACGGAGCCAGGCCCACCGTGTGCTCCTGGCTGTCATTCCCTGATTTGCACGGGCCTCGAAGGCCGCCTTCTCAGTCAGATCCCCGTGGCTGATCTGGGTTCTGCCAGGAACTGGTCTTTCCTTCCTGGGGAAGTGATTCATGGAGCCCGCAAGCCCCGGGGCCGGGAGACACCCCTCATTTAGCTCAGGGGCACTGAGCTCTCTGCACCTGCACAGACAGAATTACCAAATCCCTGGGGCACCTGGGGGGCTCAGTCGGTTGGGCGTCCGACTTGGGATCGGGTCACGATCTCATGGTTTGTGAGTTCGAGCCCCGCGTCGGGCTCTGTGCTGACAGCTCGGAGCCTGGAGCCTGCTTCGTATTCTGTGTCTCCCTCTCTCTCTGACCCTCCCCTGTGCGCGATCTTTCTCTCTCAAAAATAAATAAACATTAAAAGAAAAAAAAAGAATTACCAAATCCTTAAATAAGGCTGTCAGAGGACAGTCTGGGTCAGAGACGAAAAGAATAAGAGGTCACCTCTGGAAGCCGCAGGACATAGGACGACAGGAGAGAAATCCAGCCCCCTGACAGCCTGGTGACCAAAGAGAAACAGACAAGTGACAAAACCACCCTCTGGACACCGGGTCTGCTCATCTGGTCCCAAGACTCACTCTTGCTTTGCCCGCCTATGGATCAACCTTTTCATCCTTTCTGGTCTGGGCGGCCACAGGGAGGCTTGCTGGGGGGAAGCCTGTCCCCAGCTCACATGGGACTTCGAGAGTCCACGGGGAGAGGTCAGGGAGGAGGAGCAGACAGCTTCTGGTGGGACGCATGCCCCCTGTGGCCTGCCGTGGGGGCAGGACCACGGGGCACCCTTGCGGGTCTGAGGTCCGAACCACACAGTCTCCTGGGTCAAATGCATCTTGGCTCAAGTCTCCCTGCTGACCAGCAAGGGACACGAGGCTCAGCATTGCAGGGCCTGCAAACCGTCTCTGCCCCCGGGTTAGGGAGGGTCAGCCCAGTGTCCTCCACACTGGCCTTGACCCGTCACCTGAGCTCTCAGGGGCTCCTGAGGTCTCTGCGTCATCAGGTGCACCCCAGATGGCCTGCTCTACACCTGCTGAAGACAGATGTTGCTGCGGCCGGTGATGGCTGCTCTGGTGAAGGCGGAGGGAGCTGGCGGGACACGTGCCACCTTGGCCCATCGGGCCTGGACCGGTTCTTCTTTTCAAAACTTGTCACTTGGGCCACGTGGGTGCAGTGACATGACGGACTGAAGGGCTCCCTGGGGGCCCGTCTAGTCCCTCCTTCTCCTTCCCAGCCAGCTCCCAGCCACTCGTTTCCAGCAGAGAAAGCTTTGGCCCCTTCACCCGCCTCCCTGCTTCCCTTCTCTCCATCCCTGCGGCCCGGCAGCTGCTGCTTCCCCCCTCGCGCCACACACGGAGTGGCGAACAGGTTAAGATGCTTTGTGAAAATGTTTCCCATTCCTGAGAGTCAACACCGCGGCGTGCAGGCTGTTCCCATGGAGACGGCATAAACAAGGTGGGCTCTCCAGGTGATCAGTGTTGATCAATGATGCACGCAGAGTGAACTCGCACACATCCTCCCCCCTCGACCCGTGCGGGTGGCCCTTGTCTAAGCAGTCTGTTTCAGAAACCTTCCTGGAGAGAGGACTCTAGAAAGTTCTAAACCCAAAAGGATTCACCGGCTTCAAAAAGAGCAAAACTGAGTGCCACCATGTCAAAGTACCCAGTCTCCCTGTTGTGAAAACAAGCAGATCCTCAGCCATTGCGTTTTTTTTTTTTTTTAACTTTTTAGCAAGATGAACAACAAAACCCCTGAATAATGTGTTTCTTCCTGCCACGGGGTGGGGGGGGGAGGGGCAGAAACGTGTGCACGTCATGATATTTGCAGATGTGAAATCTCAGTTAACTGGAGAGGACCCTCTTTGCTGTGTGGTTGGCTGAGTCACGGCCCCCTGAAGACGCCCACATCCTCACCCCCGGAACCCGGGCCTCGGTCACCTCCTAGAGGGATTCCACAGATGGAATGTCAGGGTCCTTGAGGGGGGGTGTTCCCCGGGTCGGCGGGCAGACCAGAGGGTCATGAGGGGCAGGCAGGGGGGTCGGAGTCACAGGGACATGGGAAGGTGCTCTGAGTGGCTCTGAAGACGGGGCGGTCCTTGGAAGCTGGAGGAAGTGACACTCCCCTGGAGCCTCCAACCGCACGCACCCGTGTGCACCCCCACTTTGGGCTTCTGGCCACCAGAGCCAGGAGAGCAGAAGTTCGTGTTGATCTCAGGCACGAGGTTTGTGGTCGTTGCTTGTGGGGCCCCGGGAGGCGGTGTCCTCCCCAGTCCTCCTGTCCCTCACGGCCCCTAGAACGCCCTGGGGCAGACTTAGGGCTGCAGGCGAGGGGGCAGATGGCAGGAAGCAGAGCCAGGCCAGGTGACAGCCCCCGTGCTGGTCCCCACCGGCTTCACGGTCCCCGAGGCACACTGAGCCACGTGCCACACCAGGCATTTGTGCTGGGCTTCCCGGAAGCACGCAAGCTCTGTGAGAGCAGAGACTCGGTCTGTTTGCTGCAGAACGCACCCCTGCCCGGCCCGGCCCTGCCCTGTGCACTCCTGCCGAGAACATAGCAATCGCTCAGTAAATATTTGTCGATGAGGACACAGCATCTGCCAAGTCTCCAAGGAGAGCCAGACTCCTGGCCGTGTCGGGTCAACAGTTTTGTCTGCATCTGGATCAAAGAGAAATAAAATGAACGGGAGTAAAACACCTCCTGTGCCCGCCCCTCCCCCCCCACCCCCAGGATGCCAGACTCCCGCCCACCCCCTCTCGCCCCGTGTTTTCCTTCTGCAGCCCCCAGCACAGTGGGACCTGCTGTCCTGCGGGTGCCCAGGCTGAACCCCACAACCCAAACATTTTCATCAAGGGCATTCGCTCAGCTACCCATTATCACCCCTGGTAGCAAGTGCAGGGTTTCTCCGGCGTGAATTGCTGTGGTTAGCTCCCGGGATCTCCACGGCCTTGAGCACAGTTCAAATCATTTCGGGCACTGGGAGAGGCCTGGGCCTCCGGAGTCCCCCAGGGCTGTCACTCAGCATGAGCCGGTGGGCCCGGGCCTTGATCGGAGACACAGCAGCCTGCCCGGGGGCTCGTGGTGTTGCTGTTCAATAGAAGCGGCTTATAGGCCCTCCCTGGCGACAGTGTAGACCGTGGTGGTGGCGTTCTAAATCCCCACAAGCAATGGTCTGGATTTAGCCAAAACGTGATCAGGAAAATGTTGAGAAGGTGTGTTGATGCTCATGCCTCGTGCTGAACCACAGCAGCATTGTTCTTTTCTCAGAACCTGACTCCCCCTGGGGAAGGCTCTTCTCTGATGCTCAGCCAGTGCTGGGTCTAACTGGCTCCACCTCTGGTTCAAGAGTAGGCGCTGAGAAGCACACTCCATCCCCACAGGCACAAGAACAGTTAGAAAATTCGCATGCCAGGATGTGAGGTCCACAGCTACGCGGTCTGAGTGGGCTGGGGTCATTCTGTTGCCACCAGTGAGCACCAGCTGGGGGATATGCCCAGTGCACAGGTGGCCATGAGCTGGGGGACGCCAGAACCAGAGGCAGAGCTCCGGGGGCGTCCTTTGTATCCTGGATCAAACCGGACCTGAAAGCGGACCCACCCCTGTAAGCCAAGACCTTGCCTTTGTTTCACCTAACACAAAGGATCTAAACTGATGTGACACTTCCACCATCAAACTTTCTCCGCTACTCCGTGAGGAGATGGGAACTGATGCAGGTAGAATGTGTTCCCCCCATTCCAGCTAGCTGCCGCAAGCTGCCTCGACCCCGCAGGCTGAGGCTTCAAGGTTTCAGCTCCAGCTATGCCTTTTCCTCCTACGTGTCACCAGAGAGTTTATAGATGTAAACTCAACACAGAGAAAAGCTTGCCTCAGATGGGGCAGCATGCCCTGTTAGGTAGTGAGCTCCAGGTCTGTAGAGGCATTCAAGTGGGGGGTGGACGAAATGCCTTTGTCAGTAAGCAGATGCCCTGCACCCTGGAGCAGGTGTTTTGATTTCGGGCTGTCGGAGTCAATGACATGATCTGAAATAGCAAAGGAGTGTCTTACGGAAAAACTGTGGTGTAGACTGAGCCCAGTTTCAGGGTCCCCCACCTACTTTCCTGCTTCTCCCAATCTCCCCACGTGTGCACAGGGCCTTCACTAAACACCGCGGCCCTCACCGTCTCCTTGACTCCCGTGGCGGCTCTGAGACGTGGCAGAACGGACGGCACTTCTCTGTCTCTGCGCTCGGGGGAGGACGCTGAGGCTCAGGAGGGCCCGGGGGGTTGCACAGATGGCAAGTGGTGGTGTAGGAACCACAACGGAACTGGTGCTGTCTGGGTGCAAAGCCCTGAGGAGGCGGCTGCCCCGCGCGGTCCTGCTCACATTCCGTGATCGCACAGCCAGCTGAGCACGTGGTCCTGGGCACCCACGGCCGTGCGGCCGGAGGACTTTCTCTCCCCCTGGGCAGAACGGTGCCGTTCTGCGACAAGCCGGCTGTGGCCCCTCTGTCCTTCAGAACCAGGCCCTGTCATGTGGGGCCTTCCAGGAGCACCTGAGAGGGGCTGCGGGGGAGGCTGGGAAGGCTCTGCTCCCAGACGTGCGTCCCCGGAAATGCCCCCCGTGAGCCCAGGGTCCTCGATGGACACCTGCACCCTCAGTGACCGAGTGCACTCTCCGTCGTGCAGCCGGAGGCCCTCGAGGTGCCGGGAAGACGCTGAGGATGTGTTACGAAAGGTGCATTTTGATTGGAAGAGGAGGCCGGGTTTTTGGAGGAAATGCGGACAGCCTGGCCGTCTGTCCTCACGCCTGTGTCCCCTTGGCTGAGCTGGGGATGTGGGTCAGTCCTCGGGAAGCAGAGGGGAAGGTGCTCTCTCCAGGGCAGCTCTGCCCAGTGGGACGGTGTTGGGGCCCCGGCAGGAGCGCACTGGCCCTTTCTACTGAAAGTCTCTGGGGACTGCCCGGTGGTGGGCTAACCCCGCCCCGATGGGCCCCCGGGACTAGGCTCCGGCCTCCTCTCTTCCAGGAGCACAGAATTCGGCCCTCGTGGCCAAGCCTGTGTCCTCTGGGAGAAGTCCTTCCCACCTCCCCACCAGAAGAGCACAGTTACCAGGGATCAAAATCATTTCCAAAGTGCTCTTTCCCCAGCTCTGGGGAGAGGGCACCGGAGGGATTCGGGCTGACAGCTCGTCCTTCGAGATCGTTCACCGGTATCTGAGGGTCCCAATGGTCCGGGATCCAGGCGCATCCACCGGAGCAGGTGTGCGCGGGGCCGCTCTCTGGAGACCCCGGGGCCTTCAGCAGCCTGGCTTGCACAGTGGTGCTCCGGGACCGGCTGCGGTGGCTGTGCCTGCAGAGGCTGGGACGCAGAGGGGCCTTTGGCAGAGTCAGAAAGGTGGAGATCCGAGCACACAGTGTGGCCAACGGCGGGAAACAGGGCAGTGGAAGGTTGGCAGCCTGGGTGAAAATACTTCTGGAAAGTCGTGTCCCGGTCTGGAAGAGCCCACGGAGCTGGAACGGTCTGCATTAAGTTGCGCAGGACAACAGAGAGCGGGTGCCCGTTCCTTCATCAGGCAGGCATTTCTTGAGCACCGTGTGGTGCTGGGGCCCATGACACCCTGGAGCAACAAGAGAAATTCATGTGCCTAAACGGGACTTGGGGACGATGAGCGGAGTGGATGATAGAATAGAGATCACGTCGGGAGCCCCGTGGACGACAGTCTCCTGCGAGAAGGAAAGCCTCAGCGGATCCTCGGGCAGCTCCCCCTTATCTACAGACACGGGGGTGCGGGGACAGTGCTGGGGACCGCCGTGAGGTCAGCGGGATGGCAAACACTTGGCCAGTGCCTGGCACACGGCGGATGCTCACACTCTACCCCACCCGGTTATCACCCACCCGTGTTTCGTCCCTGCCACCTTCGCAGCACACACATAGACCATGCATTTTGCGCTGGATGATGGCAAAGTAATAAAGCACGGTGTTTGCTTCTCAGGGGAGGGGACAAGCGTACCCCTCGACCAATCTCCGTGCTTCTGGCGTCTGTGAGTAGCATCTGGCGAGGCGTTCTAAATATATCCCACCTTTCCACGTTGACTGCAGAGAGGGGACCCTGCGTCATTCCAAAGCTCCGGGGGGGGGGTGACGTGTCTCAGGCTCCTCTTATACTGGGGGGCGGGGGTCTGCCCCATATTCCGAAGATGCTGGCCCACGTCTAACACCGTCCGTGTGTGCTGAGGATGGGGAGATACACGGTTACTTTTGAAAATGGGAAATCAGACGGGGTGGTTTCATAATTATCCAATTAGTGTTCCCCCATCCCCAGCAAACTGCATGTATAACTCCAAAATTAAAGCAGGAATGTAAAACAAGGAAATACATTATTTTGCTCCCTTAAGCACCCACTGCCATATGTACGTGTTTGCAAAGATTTTGCTTCACCGAGCTTTCCTGGCAACCCATCGTTTCTCGGATCCTGTGGGTTCCCCAGAGGAGCCCTTGGGGGTCGCTGTTTAAATGAGGAGAAAATTGGTTATAAATCAAGTTAATTTTCAAAGATATTAATCCAAGGAGAACCCGATTTTGTGTGAGACGGTGGCTCCGTTAAGGGGTACCAGAACCCGTAAGAAAAAGAAAGAAATGTGTCACTTCAGTAGGAGTCAGAGAAACATTTTAAGTCGTGGCAATATTACATTTTTAAAGCTGCTTTCCCCAAACCCACTCCCTTCTTGGTTTTCATTTCTTACATCAGCTTGGCATCCCAAAGTATCGCACGCTGGAGGAATATGACAGAGGCAGCGTTTATGTGTCACCCAAACCTTGAATGCCTCTGGCCCTCTGCCCCCTCCATCCACCAGGGGAGGCTGCCATCCCCAGGGCGGGCTCTCGGGCAGAGGGCACGTGACGAGTCATGGTCACCCTGAGTGGGCTCCCACACTGTCCTGGAGGCACTTTTACCGCCTGACCTTGCCTCGTGGTGGAGACTCTGAGGCCCCCAGGTTCCTCCCCGCAGGGAGCTGTGGGGTGGCCACCCGGGCCCCCCTCCTGATGGACGAGCCCCGTCCTGGGTGGGGGCAGGGGGCCATGCGCAGCGGGAAAGTGAGAAGCATGTTGGGGGCATGACCTCTGATCCGAGGTTTTATATGAGTCTGAAATTTGTTAATTATGCACATGGCTTTCCAAGATGTGGTTTCGGGGTCTGCTCTGAGCTCTTCATGGCAACCCCAAGGCGAGTCCCAATGTCTGGATAGCCTGGCCTTTCCTATTGTTTAATTTACTTGTAAGAATATGACCTTTCTTCCAATTACAAACGAAATTCACCCTTGTGCAGACATTTTGGAAAATGCAGGAAGTTCTTTGGAAGAAAAGTAAAGTCTCTGACGATCCCAGCCTTCCCGCATGCCTCCTTTCAGCGACGCCCACCAGGCGTTGGGTCACTCGTGTGTGTCTGTGAGTGTGCGACACCACCCTTTACTCACAAATTTCTGTCTGGCTCTTCCCCTTGTGTTCATACAGCACGAGCATTTCCTGCATCCTCAAAATATTTGTTGAGAATGAATTCGCTAATTGTTTCATGTTTCATCACGTGGCTGTTGTATTCGTGGCTTACAACTGGCGTCTTGTGGTAGAACATGTCGGCTGCATGGAACTTTCCACTGTAATTAACCCGTGTTGTAATGCACATCCTTGTACGTCCACCCCTGGCCATGTCCTTTGGGTCAATCCATCGACACTTCAGAAGGAGCTCAGGGGCTGTGACTCCGGGCTCAGGGGCTGGGCTCTGGCAGACGCTGCCCGAACTCTCAGCTTTGGCAGATGTCATCCCCCTCTGAGTGGGGTCTCACTCCTGGCAGAAGGTGGGCGCCGTGGCTTAGCCCACGAATGAGGCTGGGTGGAGAGAGGGGGGATTTCTGAAAGGGTCCCGGTGGCCTTTGGTTTTAGATAGTCCAAGCAGGAGGAGTGCAGTGCTGGCTTCCAGGTCAACAGAAGTATTCTCAGAGACGTAACACCAGACAGAACAGGTTAGGAAGAGCACCGTCCACTTTTAACCGAAAGGGGAGAAAATGATCCAGGATAGTATGTATATCATTCAAAACACTAGTTTTCTCTTCCGGCTTCGTGCTGTGTCCTAGTGTTTGGACTGAGAGATTTCGGGACAGAGGGTCGGGAAAGTCTCATTAAAATCACTTAAAATCCATCATGAGAGGCAAAGGCCCCAGTGTGGCCAAGCCTCAAGCCCGGCAGGGTGCCTGGCTCAGCGATGTGTGATGGGAGGGTGGGATCCTAGCCCCTCCAGACCTGCCCAAGGAACACCGGCCGTTCAGGGGCGGACGAGGCAAATAGTCGGGCAGAACGGACCCTGAAGCTAAGGGCAGAGGATCTTGGTTAGCAGGGGTGGGCATTTCTGGAAGGTGTGTTTCCCGGGACTGGATTTTGAAAGAGCGCTTTCCCGGGACCCACGGCTGGCGTCACAAGGACGGGTCTCTGAGGTTGGGGTCCGATGTTTGCCAACGGCTCAGGAAAGAAGGTTGAATTCGTGATAGGGACCCAAGGAGACACGATGAATCCCAAAACTGGCAGTGCTAGTGTCTCGTGGGGGTGAAGCCAGGAGTGGGGCTCACGGGGCGGGGCCCCAAGCTTCTACCCCGCCTTCCCTCTCTCCAATGTCTGATGCTTTGCTCCTCCCGTGTGTGGGGCCAACACGGCTCCCTCCACGTTCTTCTCACTATCTGCCATCAGATTAAGCCGCTGGCAGGGATGAACTTCCTTTGTCTCAGTTACAGGTTCTGCAGAGGGACACGCAGAGGGCTCCGCTTGGAAGGGGATCACCTGTGCTCCCGTGTCCTGTGGCCAGGACCACGGACCCAAACCCTGCTGCTCCTCTGTGTCTCTCGAGACCTGCTCACCCCACAGTTCTCATCTGCAGGATGCACGGGAGTAACCGAGACGCCTGCTGGCCTGGTGGCCTTGGTCTCCGCTTCCCGCGTGCCTTCCCCTCCCCCAGTGCCCGGCAGCCAGAGCGGAAAATGAGGACCGTAGGAGGCTTCGGAATCCACAGGGCCCACTTGAAGCATCGGCCGTGACAGTTACCTGCCCTCTTCGTTCTGGCTCTAACTGCAAGAGACGATGCTGCTTTTCTTGGAACCTTGCCTGACCATATGGCCCCTTGGCCCCTCCACCCCCTCCCCGCCTGTGTCCCTCCACCTGTGATGGCCTCTTTGAACACGTTGGCCTCTCTGGGTGTGAGTTGCACAAAAGGTGTCATTAAGTGTGATTGAAAATCAAACTGCTATTTCATTAATGGACCATTATCAGGAAATACAGTGGCGTTCGAATTCCCACATGCTGGTACCACGCACGCTCCTTTTCCTTCGTGCACTTCAAGACAAATAGTCTGCTCAGTGCTCCCTGGGCCTTGTGCACTGGTGAGTGTTCTCTGATAGACGTAATTATCCCGGGTGTGCTGGATGATCTTTATTTGAATTCTTTGAATTGATGAAACATGCTGTAAATGCAGATTGTAGAAGGGAAAAAAAAGAACAGTGCAATTCATATCCTACCAGGTAATAGTATTCCTTGAAAATTAAAATCAACTGTACATTATCCGTCCCTGATTCACAGAGGTGGCATGGTGTCATGAGGAAGGAGCTCCACAGAGAGGCTGGACTCGCTTCCCTGAAAATGCCAGGGGTCGAGACACCCTGGGACAGGTGGGCAGTGCCCTGGGAGTAACCAGGGCAGTGCAGGCACCGAACGAGGCCGAGTGCACGATGGGGAACAAAATGCCCCAAACGAGAAGCTGAAGGTACAGAGCTGGACTAATGTAAAATATTTATGGAATAAATTACTTCTTAATGTTCTCTCTTTCCAAGTCTGCAGAAAAGAAGCCAAGTCAGGCCCAGAAATGTAGATGAGGAGGTCCCGCCATGATGGGACACAAAGGCAATTATCCACAAAGCCTGTCCCCAGAGTTCCACTTCTGACTGAGTTGTGTGGAACTGGGGGCTCTGCTCTCTCACACTGGCGGGGAATACTGGGCCAGTGTCCTTCTCCCTATCGAGTTTTAAAGTCAAAGTTGCACGTCCACAGAGGAGCTTGTTCCGTGGCTCACGCGGACCCTACAGGTGGCAGGTGGTTCTAACGGGAGGCGAGGAGGACCCTCTGTGGGCCGGTGGCGATGGTGGTCCCCTGACAATGGTGTACCAGGAGTGACCTCTGAACTGGGCACACAGAATATGGTGCTAATGGCTTGGTGTCTCCCCCCCCCCCCGCCCCCATGCCCACCAGAGAGCACGTGGGATGACTCGAACTCACATTAAATGTATTCTGATGACCTGAAGTTTAGCATAAATAACCAGGAGATCAGCAACCAGCCGATGTGTTGGCCTCCCCGAGTAGAGAACTTGAATATTTTACTTCTGACAGCTTTGGGGCCCCCAGTCGTGGGCTGTGATGCACAGGCTCCTGTCTGTGAAAATGGGGGGAAGACACAGAACCTTTGAACTGCCCCTGGGACAGCATTATGTGGAGGGAGTGGGGCGACAGCTAACGGGAGGGACCCCAGGAAATGTGGACACCAGTACAATTCCTGAAGTCTCAAGAACCTGCTGAAACAGGAGCTCTTTTCTAATGTTTATTTATTTTTGAGAGAGAGAGAGAGAGGGAGCACAAGCAGGGGAGGGGCAGAGAGACAGGGAGACCCAGAATTCCAAGCAGGCTCCAGGCTCCGAGCTGTCAGCACAGAGCCTGACACGGGGCTCGAACCCACGAGATGTGAGATCATGACCTGAGCCGAAGTCAGACTCTCAACCGACTGAGCCCCCCAGGCGCCCCCGAAGTGGGAACTTTTGCAGCTTGTGTTGGGACCGGCGGCTTCTCTTCTCTGGGTTCAGGACAGCCCAGCGATGGCCTCAAGTCCGCTGTGCCGGGGGCCCCGACAGCTCTGTGATTGGCGAACGCTGCAAATGAGAGCTAGTTCCTGACGGCCCAGAGCTGTCGCCGTTGACCCTTCACCGGCACACCGCTGACCGTGGGGACCGAGCGACGTCTGAAACTACTCTTCTGGGGAGTGAGTGCTCTACAGGCAGGCACTGTGCTTGCTTTTCACAAACTGCTCCCCTTAATCCCGACGCTGGCTGCAGTCCGAGAGGCACGTGTGAGTGTCTCCACGTGTCGGGCGAGGAAGCTGAGGCTCGGAGGAGGCGGGTCAGCTGTGTGGGCTGCGGCCGGGAGGATTCAGGGTCGGAACGAAGGCCTGGTGGTGAGCCTGGGCAGGGGGACCCTCCGCTGCAGCCTGAGGGCTCTTTCCAGGGGTTCCCCCCTTCACTGCCACTTCGGGGGTCCTCGCTGTCTCCCCACTGGCTCACGGTTGTGCCTGGACGTTAGCTTCAGCACAACAGCTTCTTCCACTCTCAGTGTTCTTTGCCGATCTATCAATGTTCACCTGCGGCCGACTTTCCCCCTAAAGGACCAGATAGCACACGTTTTCAGATTTGCGGCCCAGAGGCCCGTGTTGCAACGAGTCCACCCCATCCCAGCGTGAGAGCAGCCGTAGCTGTAAACAAACACGTGCCAAAAAATACTTACAATTTGCGAAACCCCAGGGCAGCTGAATTTCACTTGCAGGCCCTGAATCGCCAAATCCTCTTTTCGTCAAAAATGTAGGCTGCCAAAACTTGAAAGTGTACGTTGAGTGCATGGAGTTCAATAAAGTTTCTGATTTTTTTTTTTTTCATTTTGAATGAAAGCGAGGGACGTGTGAATCATTTTTTTCTTGAAATTTCTTCCCCTTTCTGTCAAATGCCGAAATCAATGATGCTGAAAGTGATGTCTCCTCTAATGTATAGAGTTGATTGGGACTTTTTCAATCATTTATTCGGCAAACATGGGCTCAGGGCCCATGCTGTGCTAGGCTCTGTGCTGGGCCCAGAGGACAAGGGCGCAAACAGGACTCAGAGCAGAGGCTGGGATGGGGTGCAGGTGCCATCTGGTGACCCTGGGAGATGCCCGTGCAGGCTAATTCTCTCTGCGGGTGTGAATACCCAGCGTCCCCCACACACGGGCTGCAGAAACACAGGGACGCTCGCGGGTTCCAGCTCTAGACCCCAGCTCTGCCCGGGTTTCTGTTCTGGGACCTGAGTGTTGGCTTTTCTCCTCCATCACTCTCTGAGCGAGCACACAGCCTCTTGGTCCATTCCATCCGTCTTCCCATATTTTTGGATGACAGCAGGCAGCTTTTACTTCCATGGTTTGCATGACCACCAGGGAGCCCCACGCTGAACGAGGGACCGCCTTCTAGACCCTTCATTCCAGCTGCACTGAGCACGTTAAGACTTGCTCGCCCAATTCTTCTGCAGTGACTGAAGGGTACTAAGTAAGGATTTTCAGGAGCAGGAGAAAATCACCAAAGTGACGCACCAACCCCTGGCTCCCTGACTACTGCACGCGGTGCTGTTGCCTTTTTATCGTGTCTCCCAGTACAAAACGAGTACCGCAGTGTGGCTTCCGTGGTAGGCGGGCCCGTGGCATCTCAGGGATGGCCGGCCGGGAGGGGCCGGTTCGGGGCATGAGCTCACACCCCTGGTAAACTGCTGGCTTCTCTGGTGTGGGGGAGCACATGGGGGTATTTCTCTGATAGATGCAGGGATGGGGACGAAAACATGCCGTTGGCCCCGCTTCCCGAAGCCCTGGAGGTTGAACTTCGGCGGCGGAGAAGGGGGAAGAGAATAACACCATGTTTGGAACAGAGTTGCTGGGCTGGATCCTGCTCCAACTGTCATTTTAAAAATAAAGTTGGTGTCTGGGAGGTGAGTTTGGCTGAGATCGAGCTGGCAGCTGCCTTTGAGAGTCAGAGAACACTCGGGGAAGGCGGATTAGCAGCTAAGCCTCGGCGTCAGATGGCTGTTTTTTAAGGAAGGTGTGGAAGTGGAGTTTTCAGTCTCATCTGTGGCGTCAGGTCTACCCTCCTCTTACAGAGCGGCCTGGGTCCCCAGCGGGCAGGTGCCCAGCTGCACTTTCCCCTCACTTTCCAAACGGTGCCGGGATCCTGTCTTTTCAGGCTCAGCTAACGCCTACAGCTCAGAAAACGATACCACCAATGGATTTGACTGATCTTCCCCCCCAAAGTCACCAGTGCCCAGCAGCCCTCAGCCCCCCATCGTCCAGTCGTCTCCGGAGCTCTCACCACAGCCACCTGCCTCCTTGATTCCACGCTGCCCCTCACACAACACCCAGAGTGTGCTTCCAAGCACCAGATTGACCGTATCGCTCTTTCTTAAAATTCCTCCCCAGCACCCCCTGTTGGTTGTGGACCCCCCCCCCCCATGTCGGGACCCCGGCGCTCTGGTCTGCCGCATCTCCCTCTCTACCGTGGCCCTGGGGAGACCCCACTCCCTGTGGGCTTGTGAGGCCACCTCTGTCTATATTCCTCCTGGGCCCATGCAATGCAGCCCTCCTCCGTGGACAGCACTGACCCACTTTCCAGGCTCAGCCCAGACATCCCTTCCCTTCACTAGGAAACCTCCTGGCTCTGCCCTGACGGTGTCCCAACTCCTGGCCCCCCTTGGAGACCAGAGTGGATATTGTTGGTGCTGCACCCACATCTCCTCCTTGCCTGCACCAGCACCTGTAGCCCTTTGTCCAGGCCCTTCTCTGGCCGCACAGCTCCCGCCTCTGGGCCCAGCAGACCCAAAGTGCCGGAGAATTAAAGCTGCCCAGGACAGCGCCCCATCAGTCGGTCTTGGGAGACCGTTCAGAAATACTCCCTCAGGCGGGAATGCTCCGAGGGGCACCCTCTCTGCTGGCTCTTGGGGGTCCCCTTGTGGGATTAGCTCCCGTGTCCCACAGTGGCAGCTGGCTTAATGACTCACTTTGTCTTCCTTCCCCTCCCTGTCTCACTTCTCCACTCCCCTGCTGGGCTTTCTTGGGCTTCCCTCCTAACTAAACCTCTTATGCTTGAATCCTTGCTTCAGGCTCTGCGTCTGGGGAAACTAACCGAAGGCAGAATCCCTTGCCCTATTGTTGTGGTTCCCATGCTAATCCTCACCAGGCGGGCGGGTTCCACCCGGGCTCTGCCAGGCTCTCGCCTACCAAGTTAACGGTTGCGTCCTCGAGTGTGCTGCCTGGCACGCGGCAAAGCTTCGGTAACAACGCGGTGAACGGGAGGAAGGCAGGCACGCTCACCCACATCATTGTTCAGCCAACCAGAGTGTGGAAAAGTGTTGGTTGTCCTCTGGGGGCCCCAACGCGCCTGATGGTTTGACTCTCGGGGAAACAGCAGCCACTGAGGAGGTGGCTGTGTCATCTTCTCTCCCCTCAGGACTGTGTGTGATGTGCTGAGCCTTTCACAGGACTTACAAACGGTAGAAGGTGGATGGGGCAAAACACACTTGCTTTGTCTTGAAAACACACGGCTGATCTTTCCCCTCCTCTGCTAGAGAAATTCACAAGCTCCTTGACATTTGGGATTGCTGCTGGTAATATAGCCTTGTTGTATATTCCTCCTGACTTTAATTAAATAGGGAATGATATCTCACCTGCAAGATAAAAGAGAGAGAGAAAGAAAGAGAGAGAGAGACTATGAGATGCTCTTTACTTGTTTCTTTCTGCTTCAGATCTCTATTGTGAGCACTTTTTTAAAAAAAAGAAAAAAAATTAAGGCTCTTTCTTGACTGAAATCCATAGCACAACTTTCTTCCTTTATTAATAATTACTTTTATTACTATAGAAACGGTACCCAAACAAACAGAAATTACCCACAATTTTCTGCTGTCAAAGTTCACTCATAAGATTGGGCAGTTGAAGTGAGTCCCCAGGAATTCTCGAAAAATTATATAATTATGTACAAAGTGTACTAATGATGCTGAAGCAAATGGCTTTTCATTTCTCTTGCCATCTCCTTGACCTCTTCGCACAAATAATTCCGGAGAGGGAGGCAGCGGCCACTCTCTCACTAATGGGTGGGGGTCACTGCCGTGAGGTCTGAGGCTATTTCTGGCAAGTCCAGATAATTAATTTCTTGCAACAGAAAAGAGTGGCACCATGTGGAAGGAGGGTGGGTGGATAAACTGTAACAGATAATGGTTGCCGTCTACATTCAGCTGAGGGAGGAACATTTATCGGGGCGGGTGCAAGGGCCCCAAATGCAGGGGTGTCTCCTTTTTCTTCCTGGGGAAGCTGGCTGGAGGTGTAGCTGCTGATGCCAGGTTCTGGGAGGGGACTCTGCCTGGAAGGCTGTGTGACTGGGTGGGACCCAGAAAGTGCCAGCAACCAGAGGCCACCCTTAGCAAGCACAATTTGGGGAGAAATGAGTTCAGTGGGGCATAACGGGAGAATTCGTGCACACTGAAGACAGAAAAGGAAAGAAAAAGACAACGTTCTCCATTGATAAATCTGTATTTAAGAACACCTCCCCACTCACAACTCCATCTGTAACTCATGCTGAGTTAAGTGATCTCCATGGTCAGCTGGGTGATTACGACGTTCCAGAAGCTGGAAGTTAATGGGTATCATTTCAGGTTGTTAGTAATGGTGATGGGGGTGATAACAATCACCATCGACGTGGGCCCATCCAGCCCGCGAGGCACCCCCGTGTCCTCTGGCACCCCGCTGTCAGTGAGGAAGCTCATTCTAGAGGCGACGAGCGGAATAATGGCCTGAAGATAATTCAGCCTTTAATCTATTGTCATCAATCAAAACTTGATACTCTATTATTCATAGCTAGGAAGTCTCTTTTCACATCACACGACGTTCTTACTAATTTCACATACCAATTTTGGATCATTTTCAAATTTGGGAAGTATTTTATCAAGTTGATTTCATATACGAACTATACGATTCAGAAGAACTTTCCACAGACCCGCTCCCGGCTCCTTGAAGCTCCCCACCGTTGGCGCTAGGCTTCTGATGTCCAGTGCCAGAGCGGCTGTTCATATCACAGTCCAACTTCTGGACGTGCTGTGTTGCGTCCCAATGTCGGATGCCTTGATGTGGGGGAGGACGGAAGTATTCCTGAAAGACAACCTACGCTAGAATGGCTGGCGGTAACTGTGGGGTGCCTGGGTGGCTCAGTCGGTGAAGCGTCTGACTTTGGCTCACGTCATGATCTCGAGGTTCACAAGTTCGAGGCCCGCGTCGGGCTCTGTGCTGACAGCTAGAGCCTGGAGCCCGGTTCGGATTCTGCATCTCCCTCTCTCTCTGCCCCTCCCCTGCTTATGCTCTCTCTCTCTCTCTCTCTCTCTCTCTCAAAAAAAAAAAAATGGCTTGCAGTAACTTAATGGGAAGGGCAGACTGTCAAACTATATTATTTTTGTCACTTCTACAAAATTGTTTGAGTGTCCAGACATATTGCTAGGGTTCCTCGTGGGGCTCTGGAAGTGGTCTGTGTGAGTGAGGGTCCTCAGCCCCCCACCGCCAGACCCACGGACACCCCCTTCTCCGGGGATGGTCGTGGTTCCGGAAAGGAGAAGGGGAGGCAGGCCTGGCCTGCAGCCAAGCGAGGCATATTGTTCCTTCTTGAGTGCAGGTAGGTGGATTTGAAGGAAAACAGATCATTATTGCCCCTTGCCTAAGAAATGGCAGCAATTTTTGGCTGCTCATAAGAAACCAGGTGCAATCTGCTGTCCCTCAAGGACGTACGTATGAACTGTGATTTTTCCATTTCAAGAATTTGAGAAGATGTCTGGGTCTGGGGGTGGAAATGGGGAATAATTACAAAAGGGCTCACGGGCTCTTTCTGGAGGAGGATGGAAATGCTCGAAAGCTGCTTTGGATTGATGTTCGCACAACTCCGTGTGTTCGGTCGAAGTCACGCAGTCAGACATTTAACACGGGTGAGCCGTATGGTGAATCTTACCCCAATAAAGCTGTTCCAAATAATCTGAGGGAAGATAATGCTGGACATTCCAACCCCTCATCATTTCTCCAAGTTTGCAGGGACCCCCAGGGTGTTCTGCCTCTGTGTCCTGCCCCCGCCCTGGCTCGCTGAGCAGAGGTGTGGAGTCAGGCTCTGGGTGGTTTCCCACTGCCTGAGACCATACGGGTTTGCACCAACGTGTGCTGGCTGGCTCTGCTCCCGTCAGTCGGCCCAGGTGGCTGCAACCCGCGGCCGATGCCAAGTCCCCCACCCAGCTTTGTCACCTGTTACCTCTCCAGCTCTGGGGCAGGAGGGGCTCCTTCTGAAGGTCACCTGCGCTTGGACCATCTTGTGAGCACCTCCACAAGCTTTGGGCACTTGGGCACCATCTGTATATGGCCTGAGGACGACTCCCCGTGCCTGTCCCTATGAAGACGCTGCTCTTAACTCTCTTTGGCAACTTGCACCCCAAATCAAGGAATTGTTGTATTTTAACAGGTGTTGCCAATTTCCTGGGAGAAACATGTTCCTTTCAAAGTGAGCCAAGAGAGAGCACCAGTGGAAGGGTTTCGGGACTTTCCTGCAGACGCACGGGGCCGCAAACCCCTGCCGAGCGGCCCAGGTCGGTTGTGATGGGTTGGACACCTTACAGTACACAGCTCGGACAAGTTGGAGAGGAAGCTCGCTTCTCCTGCTGCTGGAGCGCTGTGCCAGCCTGGGGGCTCCTTTTCTCTCACCCCCCCCTGGGAAGCGGGAGGGGGCGGAAGCGGAGGCCCTCGGGAGGGCCCCGCCGCGGGTGGGGTCCTCTGTGCCCAGAGGGATGGAAGGAGTCCATGTGGCGGGGCACCTTCTTGCCACGTACCCCGCAGCAATCCTATGTGGCAGATGGCTCTGTTTTATCTCCCATTTCTCTGCTGGCTCGAAATTCTGGGTACTTACTGGGTGAGTGAGATTTTGCGGGGCATTAGGTACAAGAGGGAAATGAGGTGGGACACGGGGAGGTGGGGCGCAGCAGGCGTTTCTCCGTCTGGGGTCTCGGGCAGCTGCTGGGGCGAAGCTGCTGGCCTCTGGGGCCAAGGGGACGTAGGATGGGCTCGGGATGGCCTCGGAGCTGGTTGGAGCATGCATCCGGGCACCCGGCCTCCCCCAGGCCCCCCAGTGCTCTGGTTCCGCCTTCAGATAACCCTGGCAGTGTGGCCCAGCTTGTTATTTCCTCTCCTGATAAACAAGGAGAGGTTGCCCCGGGGCTTTGTGAGCAGGAGTCAGAGGAAGCTCCCAACGCGCTGAGCCTGGTGCTGGCCCAAGGGCGGTGCAGGATGCAAGGTCTGGATCATGACTATTACTTGTGTTATCATTACTATGATTATTACCAGTGCATTCTAGTTCTTAACAGGTAGTGAGCCCTCCGTCAATGTCGGATGTTAGCGTTCTCACTAATTAGCATTTCCCTGCGGTCAAGCATGCAGGAGCTGTGGGAGGCGGGTGAGGCCAGCGCTGCAGGAACGGGGCTGGTCCTGGGGGAGTGAGCGCACAGAAGACACAATGCAGGCCTCACTGCTCTCGCCCTTACCTGGATTCAAACCCTGTCTGTCTCCAGGAGGCAGAGCAGCCTTTAATACACTCCTCAGTGGTTCTCCAAGTGTGGGCTGGCATTGCCAGTGACTTCTTAGAAATGCAAGTCATCAGACCCCACTCCAGACCCCGTGAATCAGAAACTCTGGAAACCCTTCTGGGGATTCGGGTGTTCGCTGAGGCTGGGACCCTGTGCTCTGTGTCCACCCGGGCCCCTGATAAGCACACGCCTGGGGGATCGTCTCCGAGACGGCCCGGGGAGGGAGGACAGGAGGACAGGAGGACAAAGACGCCTTCGCATCGCAGGTGGTGACTTCAGTTACATAAAGAATAGTTAGATCTTCCAGGAGATGGTGAGAATGAGCAAAGAAGCAGAAAGGCCCCCGCCCAGTGTTCGATGACTCACGAATCGATGGCAGGTCCGTGCTGCTTTGCCGGGAGGCAGCACGGGCATCGCGGGGAAGCGGAGTTTGCCCAGCGAGCGTTGGACTCCAGGTGGGAAGCGTGGCTTCCTCCTCGCCTTTTCTTCTCCTTTCTTTTGTTCATTCTTTTCTTTCTTTATTCCTCAAAAAAAAAAAAAAAAGTCTCTGATGGTTTGTTTACTTTTCTTTTTGCCATGTGAAAGAGTGGGGAACCAGCCTGTAAGTATGGCAGAAACGGATTTCTTCAATTTTCAGCCTCGGATCTTTGTCAATTAACCCGGCCTCGAACACAAATACTGAGTTATGGGAGGAAAAAAACCCAAAGCAGTCACTAGACAAACTTCTGCCATTTGTCAAGTATATGTTTCTTGGGGCTTGGGGGAGGGGTGCAGGCCAGCAGACACCCTCCCCCCTTCCCCCTCCCCCGCCCTTCCCCCTCACTACTCCCCCCCCCCCCCCGGCCCCAGGGCGATCTAATCAGTATTCAGAGATCAGTGAAAAATCAGGACACTGTACTACACTAGAATTTAGGGAAATACCATGTCAGAAAAAAAAAAAAAAAAAAAGGATCACCATTTCATACCAATCACACTTGCAAAAAGCGAAGAAAAAGTCTGAATGCTTCGCATGATGCCAAGGATGTGAGGAGGCAGGAAGTCACACAGCAGGCGGGGCGTTTACCCCTTGGAGAGAATTTGCAATTTGAGCACCTAAGACAGCTGGAGAAACAAATCTGTTCCCAACGGCTCTGCACCTAACACCCACCCTACTGGGGAGTTTATGCCTCTCCCCCTGGAGTGTGGCCAAGGCTGTCTGCCCACGGCTGCCTGGTCAGCGGGAGGGAGATGGTGGGAAAATGAAGTATCCTCAAGAGCGGAGGGAACAGCGTCCGGTCTCACACGAGCGGAGGGAACAGTGTCCGGTCTCACACGAGCGGAGGGAACAGCGTCCGGTCTCACACGAGCGGAGGGAACAGCGTCCGGTCTCACACGAGCGGAGGGAACAGAGTCTGGTCTACCAGACAACCCTTGACACGGGTGAGGCAGTGTGCGTAGCTCCACAAACTGCATAGTGTACCGACTCAAGATACAGACAGATTCCCACGGTACAATGCACTTTGTGCGAATCTCAGCACGCCCCATAGAAGGCATGGGCCTCGGCATAGTTCTACAGTCTTGCTGGGTGAAGTTTGAGCCAAAGAGAAGCCTGGAAATGGGGTGGGGGATTTTTAATATCAAACTGGGATGCCCCCATCTTTCTGCAAGTTTGAATCTGTCACCAAAACATCCCGTTTTACAGGTTGAAATTAATCAGAGTTATGACCCACCTCTGCATGGGAACCAGCCGGTCATGAACAAAGGGGGCATTTACTGAGAATGCTTTATGGGCAGAAGACTTCCCAGGGCTTCATGAAGAGGGAATAAGCCCCCACTGTTGCTGCCCCTGGGGAGTTGTGACTAGCCGTGGATGGTCATGTGTGGACCGGCCCATCAGCATGTTAGCAGGTGCTGGCTGGTAGCTAGCCCATAGGGGCAGGTGCCAGGTGAGGCAGGCAGGGCTGCGGTCCCTCCTTGGGGCTGCGGTCCCTCCTTGGGGCTGCGGTCCCTCCTTGGGGCTGTGGTCTGTGTGTGTGTGTGTGTGTGTGGGATGGCTGCCTCCCGCTCTCCACCAGCTCTGAAGCCGAGGGCAAGTCCAAAGCCAGTTGGAAGGGAGCTGCTGTCCTCGGTGGCTGCCGTCCCTTCTGCGAAGATGCTCGGGGGTGCTGGGTGTGGAGCCGTGCTGGGTGGAGCGGGAAACCCGCTTAAAGAACAATAAAACTACTGACTGAATGGGAGGCTCGCGTGTGTTGGTGTCTGAGATGAAAGCAGTGGTCTGGCTTCCCTGTAATTGCTGTCAGGTTTTAAGCGCTCCTCTGTTCAGAACTCTCCTTTTAACGCAGCCGTGAAAATTGTTACCAGGCAACGGAGCGGTCCGAGCGCCGAGAATCCAGGAGTAGCTGGTGCGGGGAAGGAGTGGCTGGTGCCGGGAGCCCCCAGCCGGAGCTGCGGCCACCGGGCCCCCAAAGCCCGTGTGGGCTCGCCTGCGCCACTGACCAGCAGCCGGGGTGGTGTGAGGGCCGGGGGAGCCTGCGGGGTCAAGCATAAAGAGGTGGACAGATGTGTCCGGGTGCCACGGCGCCCGGTGGGGCTCACCTGCTGCAGGGCGAGGGCGTGGGAGGCTGTGTGTGCACTCCGCTGGGAGATATGTGAGTGTGCCAGCCTCGCCACCAGGAAGAAGTCCTGTCCTGGGGCTCCCCAGACTCATTCACCCATGGTGGACCCAAACCTCCAATTCAAGCCCAGCAGAGAACCCACCACTGGGGACCTTGGCCCAGCTAAACCGCCCTTAACCATCCCTGCAAAGTCAATCGGCTGGTCAGGTTTCCTCACATCAGCTTGTCCTCTCTCAGCTCCGTGGTTCTGACTTGAACACCTCTGTACCTTTAAGGTCCTAGCAGGTGCGATTTACCTCCTGGACAGCACTGGTGTCTGTCTGGGGGAGTTTATGGACCCCTTCTTGGTCTCAGTCAGCCTCATACGTATATACATATATATATATATGTAAAATTTTAATGACTGTGTTTTATATATAAAATACATCATATATGTAAAATATTTTAATGAGTGTCAATATATGATTTAGATTATGATATGTATCTATATATGCAAAAATTTTAACAACTGTTTTATAGATAGATACATAGATAAGTAGATGATAGATATATAGACAGATCTATGGACGGAAGGAAGGAAGGATGGATGGATGGATATATAGACAGGTAGGTCAGTAGATTAGATGATGATGATAGATAGATAGATGATAGATAGATAACGTTTATTTATTTAGTTACAGAGAGAGAGGGAGAGAGAGACAGCAAGGGAAGGTCAGAGACAGAGGGAGAAAGAGAATCCCAAGCAGGCTCTCAGCCCAGAGCCCGACCCAGGGCTTGATTTCGCAACTGTGAAATTTTGACTGACCTGAAATCAGAAGTTGGCCACTTAACCAACTGAACCACCCAGGCACCCCAAGATAGATAGATGATACAGATAATCAACGAATGGATGGATAGATAGGTAGGTAGGTAGATAGAGATGGATAGATAGATAGATAGATAGATAGAGATAAATGATATAAATAGATCGATGACTGGATGAATGGATGGATGGATGGATAGATGATACAGATAGATGAGTGGATGGATAGATAGATAGATAGATAGATAGATACATACATACATACATACGTACATACATGATACAGGTAGATTAATGAATGGATGGATGGATCAAAGAATGGGTGGTTGGATGCATAGTTAGCTAGCTAGCTAGCTAGCTAGCTAGCTAAAATTGAAGAAAGGCCCATAGAGGCACACATGATTGATTAGAGCCCATGACAGACCTGCATCTCTGACTGCAATTGACCTGGCCAAGGGTGATGGGGGCCTGGGACTAGGAAGTGATGGGACAAGTGAGGAGAGGGCTCGGATTCCCCATATATTTTGCAGACAGCGCTGACCAGTTTGGAGGTGAATGTGGAGAAAGGACTGCCAGTGCTGACTTCCAGAGCTTTGCTGGGCAGTGGGGACCCATTCCTTTTCATCCAGCATCATGTGCCTCAGAGATTCCAAGCCCGCTGGGCACAGCTGTCCCCAGACAGAGAGAAAGAGAGAGAGAGAGAGAGAGAGCTCCTGGAGACTGGAACGAGCAGACAGGCAGGCGAGCTCAGGGCGAGGGAGGCCGTCTCACGTTTCTAAGGGGAGCTGTTACAATTCAAGCTGTCCCTTGGGGATAGAGATCATGCCCCCTGGATGCTGCCAACGTGTAAAGGTGGCCCTTCTGACACCGGTTCTCTGCAGCAGCTGCAGGGAGGAGGGGGTGGGGGGGCCCGTTCTGAGGCGGGGGTTGTCTTTCCCGGCATCAGCTTCTCGGGAGCAGTGACACCAGGGCGCTGCTTGCAGAGAGCCTTGATTGAGATCAAAGTGTGTGTGTGCATCATGTTATCGGGGCCTGTTTCCCTCCTGCCACTTTGAACCAGATTCCTGGCTGTTCCGGGCACCTTCAGAGGAAGCATCCCTCTCGCTCTGGCTGCCTTGTTCGGAGCAGCTCAAAGAGAAATTACTTAAAAAGCCTCCTCGCCTGTGCACTGCTTCCGTGCATGCATCTTGCTTCCCTGGGCTCCTGGCTCTGGCCTGCGACTCTCCGAGGCGTCTCGTTCCCAAGCCCTTTGTGGAGACTTCCAGCAGCCAGCTCGAACAGGAGCAATTAGCTCCGACGGGTAATTAGGCTTGTTTGCTTGTGCTGGGCTTGGGCTCTGGAGCGTGACCGGCTTTTATTTCAAGTCCACTCCGCATTGCCCCCTCCGAGCGTGAGGCAGACGAGATGGCAAGGTGTTTAGAAAACACAATTATGTTCCACTGGCTTCCACAATGTTCACGGCATGTTTGCTTTCAAGATGACTCTCTTTCCCATCTTTGGTATTCAACGTCTGCCTGGTTGTAAGAAAACAGTGTCTCTGGGCCTACCTGTCTCCCAGCACAGGTGGGCTGCAAGGTGACATCTTTGGTACCTCGTGTGTGTGCGTCTACAGCGGAACGAGTGCAGATGAGGAAGATTATTCCAAAAAGTCTGCTCCACCGGTGACCACTGGGACTGCGCTGCAAGTGGTCCTAGGGGTCAAGGAAGAGGAGTGTGGAAGGATCTCATGACATCAGTACCAAGATTCCGCCTCCTGGAGAGGTCACGGCAGCCCCCTCCTGAACCGTCAGGTGGTCCAGACCCCCCTCCTCCCCCGGCCACCTCCAGAGACAGGGGCCCTGCCAGTTTCAGAGGAGGGACTTTGCCGAGGGCTTGAATAACGCCTCCTGTCTGTCTCCCAGACGCTTTGCACTGATGGCTCCTACCTCTGGTCTCTACGACCCTCGGGCTAGGAGTGAGCTCTCTGCCAGAGCCAGTGTTTGGGCTCATGATCCTCACTTGATCCTGACCTTCCATGACCTTGGGAAGCCTTCTTGTTGCCAGTTGTACACCCTCAGGACCCCCCAAAGGACCCAGTTCACACCCGCATCCCCAGCTTGGACAGGGCTGCCCCTGGCTGAGACCGTCAGTGCCTTGGTGCCAAGTAGAGGAAAGCGTCCACCTGGACGAATGAAGTTGGAGAAAGTCACTTCCTCCGGGAGAGCACAGACCCAGGAGTCTCAGGCTGAGCTAAAGGATGACATTTCTGTGCAAAGAAAGAAGGGAAGCGAGGGAGGGTAGGGATCTTTCAACCCCCATTCTCCCCACTGGTCAGGGTCTTTGGACGGTCCCTGATCTGGCCAGTAATAGGCACTCACGTTTTGGAAATTGGCAAATGGATGAGCTGGTTGTCAGGGTTTTTCTACCCACTGGGCGGAGCATTCGAGCACCGTGGGAGCGGATTTGAGAGAACGGTCTAATGGACATTTTCACCTTGCAGTTTGTGTTTGTAGAAAGCGGAGACTTCGAGTGTGCTGGAATTCAGCAAGTCACAAGCACAGGAAATCGTAGGAAAATGCCATCATACGGAAGGAAGGACTAAAGCTGGTGCAGAGTCTGGATGGAGTCCTGGCTCCACCCCTGTGACACCACCTGGGTCTCAGCTTCCTCGTCTATAAGATGTGACAGGTTGGGGGCGTACCTGCCTCAGAGAGTTGCTGTGAGGTGTGAAGGACATTATTTCCGTGGCGTAGGTTGCTACACCGCAAGGCCCCGTACGTGCTTGAGGTAGGATTATGTCGTCTAACTCATGTTTGGCCAAGATGCAAAGAATCTTGAATTCGCACGCAGCAGAAGCATGTGGGCACACGGCAAGAAAACTGAAGGACTTTCTTCTCTTTCCAGGAAACGATCCAGATGCCAGGTGGATCTGTGAGGGCTCAGTGCAGGAAACAGAAACCCCTCAAAGTGGTAAAAGCGGAAAGTGACCTCATAGAGGGAATGGGATCTGGTGAAAGCTCTGGGTGGGCAGGAGCCGTGGGCGCTGGAGAGTTGCAGACCGGCCACCCTGCACAGACGACATGTTCTGCAGCAATGGCCCGCCAGGCAGAGGCCACTTCGAGAAGGTGGGAAGTCAGGAGACCACCACAGAACTGTTGATCCCAACGACATGTGGAAACTATGATCCTTTGGTTGGGCATTGGGGCTCAAGAACGTGCTGCCTCCATCATAACTAAGACACTCAGACTATGTCTTGACCGCCCGCGTTGTCGCAACCGCAAGCCGGCTATCTGACACGGGCTCCTGCTGACACCAGCCGAGGGAAGCCTGCAGACGGCCCCCCTCCTGTCTTCCCCCTCTCGACGAGAACATCTAACTGGCAACTCTGGGTTCGAGGTGAATTCGTTCTCCGCCGCTGCTTAACAAATTACCACGTGGTTCCTGTGGGGCAGCGGTCCATTCCAGGTGGGGGTGGCTTGGCTCCCGACTGGGGCGGGGTCTCAGGGACAGGCTCACCTGTGGAAGGACCTGCTTCCAAACGTACTTAATCGCCGGTGGAATTCATTCCCCCAGGCGGTTGGGCTGAGGTCCTGGTTCCTCGCAGACTTTCACACCCTCAAGGGGGTCACTGGAGGCCACTTAGCATCAACTCACTGCACAACAGATTCCAGAAAATGTAGTTTTCAGCTTGTCAACCTTGGCAGGACAGGAGGCACTCAAGGAGGAATGGATAGAGGCTAAGTGCCAGTTGACCACATCCAGGGGTCGAGAGGAAATTAAAGACACGCGGTGTCTCGAGAAAGACCCTGGATGTGGTAAAGGCCGTGATGGTCTGTCCACGTGTGTCTGTTGACAGGCAGGCCTTTGTGGGCTGGGAGACAGCTCAGACGATACTTTCTACAAATGTCGCCAAAGAGGAGCCATCAATAGTGAGCAGGTTATGAAGTGACAGACTGTCAACCTCAGAGCCATAGCATCCTATAGCGGGAAGGGAAGGGTCTTCGGCTTTCGGACGGAAGCAGAATGATGGAGTCATGAACAATCCTTCAGGCCCGGAAGTCTCCACTGGCACATTGCATAGATCACTTCTCTGACCCCAGTGCCCTAATCTGATAAATGGGGTAATGATAGTCCTTACCTTCTAGTGTTGTGAGGGGTTGATAATTGCTTTTATCCATGAAATGCTTTCCAAATAACCACTCACATGGCATGTTGTTCAAAGACGTGGGATGTTTGCAGCCCCATACCTTCTTTTCCCAGATGGCTAATGTGACACAGATTTTCAACGACCCAACGGTCCTGTAAGAAGTTCGTGGCAATGGTGGGCCTAGAAGCTGGGTCCCTCGGCACCTAATCGAGAAAGAGGAAGAGATTTCCAGTAAAACAGACAATCCTTTCTCCTATTTAGGCTGAAACGTGAAATTGCTGTTTTATGGTTTAAAACGGCTGTTTGTCGGCTGGTTCCGTGTCGGAGCCGGGCCCCCCCCGAAGGCGGATTTGCCTGAGCACAGGTGGGGTCGGCCACCCCAGGTCCACAGATGCCTGTGGCCTCTTGGTCGGGGATACAGCTATGCATCTAGCTCAGGCCAAGTGTCCGCTGATTTCACATTATGAGTCTGCACTAGCCACTGGTTCTGGTTTCCTGATTTACATGAAGTTCATGCATCAAAGCAGGGTTTGGCTTGGCCTCTCTACCCTGCCTGCTGCTGTTTGTCTGACAGACGAAAGCTGGCATGACTTGCATGCTTCATTAACCGGGCTGGAAGGGACAGCGTTCACTGTCCAAGCACCGTCAGAGGCGGATACGTCCCGCCGGCTGTGGCTCTGCTCCGAGACCAACAGTCCTGCAAGCTTGCTGAGGCCGGCTGGGCTGGGTTGGTGGCCCTTGTGTTTGGGGGTCTGCAAGCCAGCCCCGTGAGGTGTGCTTTGGGGTCGGTGAGAACCCAAGTCAAGGTGTGAGCTGCTGGGGAATGCGCTCCGGCTGAGAGGTGGGTTTGGAACCCCCCTCCTCGAGCCCGGCTCACCTGTCACCCCAAAGTCCTTATGTGTGGGAACAGCTGCAGGGAAAACAAGATTCAGCTCAGTGGTTGGCAGGTGTGGATCGGGGTTCACTTCTACTCACAGGACGTTGCTGGATCCTCTTGTGGGGACACCATATAAGACCTCCCTGGGGAGATGACATCACATCACGAGTGTCAGGAAAGAGCTGGCTGAAACTCCCTGTTTAACCTGAAATCATAGGACGGGGCACCTGGGTGGCTCAGTCGGTTAAGAGCATCCGACTTCAGCTCAGGTCGTGATCTCGTGGTTCGTGAGTTCGAGCCCCGCGTTGGGCTCTGTGCTGCCGGCTCAGAGCCTGGAGCCTGCTTCCGATTCTGTGTCTCCCTCTCTCTCTGCCCCTCCCCCGTTCATGCTCTGTCTCTCTCTGTCTCAAAAATAAATAAACATTAAAAAAAATTTTTTTTAAACTGAAATCATAGGGGAAGGGATGTCAATTCTGGCTGCACATTCAGTTCACCCAGACCTCATCCTGGATGATGGTCCTGGGTGGGGCCTGGTCATGTGTGTTTTTCTGAACACCCCGGATGATTCCAATGTGCAGCCGAAGTGAGGAAGCACTGATATATGCAAATACGTGCATGCCTGGAAAATCTCCCTGCACGGACAAGTTTTTATTCATTCATCAACCCATATTCACTTACCGTATTTGTCACCATGCCTGATGTGGTGACAGGGAACACTGCCCAGCCTCTGGCCCTGGCGTGGGTGGCTTCCAGGCCATTGTCACGCTGGGAAACATGTCCTTCCTCAGCTCAAAGTGGCCGGACTCTGCCTGGGAAGCTGTTTTGAACAAAAGGAACTGGGTGAACCTGACCCATCAGAGGCACACTGTGGACTCCACAAGGCGGGTGATCTCAGCTTGGAGACTTGCAGTGGAGGGTGACAGCCACTCCCCCACAGTCGGGGATCCTGTAATCCCCAAGGATGCGCGGGGGGTGGAATTTGGTATCTGATGCGTGGGGTTGTTTGGAGAGATCCCATCACATGGTGGAAGATGAGCCAAGATGATGAAACATGGGCGGGCGGCTACAAATAGCTTAGCCCGTGTGTCTGCTTTTAGACACTCAAAGTGCATTTTGTTCATAGAGCATTTCCAGGGAATGTTTCCAGGGCGTGACGTGGTGATAGTTTGGAGGCATGGCTCGGAGCCTGTGGAGTTGAATGGGTAGGGATTGGCTGGCCTGCGTGTGCTCAGAGTGAGTGCCTGTCTGTGTGGAGGCCGGTGGCTGGGGAGGAGGGTCTTTGGTGACAGACTGCTCTGGGTTCACACCTAGCTCCCCCTATTTGTGGGCTCTACCGTGCAAGGCACACACCCTCGTCCATGAAAATGGGGCAATGACACCTGCATGTTGGCATTCCTGGGAAGACCAGAGCTGAGCCAGTAAAGAACCAGGCACCACGCTGACACGCGACAGGTGCCTAAGGAGCGGTCACCGTGTTGGGTTTGTATCAGCTGCAACCTTGACACTGGGTAACAGACCAGCCCAACGCCTAAGGGCTGGAGGGAAGTAATGTGAGTCATGAGTGTGGGCTGTGGGACTGTTACGCTGATCCCAGGCAGGCTCAGCTGTCTCCAGTGGGGGCTCCTGTCTGCACAGCTGAGGGGCGTCCACTCTCCTCTAGGGGTCGCTCACATGGTTTCCCTGGTAGGCAACTCTGCATATCTATGCAAGGCGCTGGTAGGGGTCACAGAGTGAAGGGAAATGCTCGACACCCTTCAAGTTTTGGCTGGAGTCACAGTTGCTGACATCCTGCTGGCCGACGCAAGTGACCTGGCTGAGCCCTGAGTCAGGCGGTGGGACCACCAAATTGTGGGCAGAGGATGGGAAGGGGCACCAGGAGGCCACCAAGGGGGCTATCAGGGCAACCATGTTACCACGCATTCTTGGGAAAAAGGACTCCGAATTGGAAGATATTCTGCAAATTCCGCTTGTCATTTCTCGTCCAGCTTTGCTACCTGACTCGGTGACGGTGGACAGTGGGGCAGGACCTCACTGCACTGGCAATAAAGCAGCTGCTCAGACCAGACGGACGGGACCTGTGGGGAGGGTCTGCAGGGGCAGAAACGAAAATGAGACACCACCTCCAGTGGGTTGCAACGATGAACAAACAGCATGATGGGACGTGACTTCGATGGCGGAATGGCGGAGAAGCCTCATGTTTATAAGACTTTTCAGAATGTGTCTGTTGACCGCACGCTTTCGCTTGCAGATTTCGCAACAGTAAACACTGAAATAATTGAAAGTTTGCTGTTCAGAGATGCCCTTTGTGTGAACTAATAAATGTCTTCCAGCCTCGCATTTGGGGAGAAGTTAAATAAAAATGGTCACGCGTGGTTGATTCTGCCCACTGCCGAGATGTTAACTGCCTCTCTCTCCCCCATTTCGGAGTCTGAACAACGGGTCCTCGTGAGCAGCGCCTCCCTCGCTGGGGAGAGTGGTGGATGAGGGAATGCGTGGGGTGGAGGGGCACGCGCTTGGAGGGGAGGACCCTCCGCTGGAGATTGGGATGCTGAGGAGGGGGGCCCTCCAGCTCATCCGGACCCCCAAGCCTCCCTCCATCTGGAGACGCTCCAGATGGAGGCGTCTGGAGGCGTCTCTAACCTGCAGGCCATTTTTGGGGGGCAATGCGTTTTCTGTTCCCCATAAATCAGCCCCACTGATCACTTCGGGCATCGTTAGGCTTTATTGTGACGCGTTGCCACCTTTGAGGGAATAATTGCCCAGTTTGGCCAACATGGGACCTGCGTCCTTTATCTTTATTTCCTCTCTGGGGATGCCCTAATTAGTATTTACTTTCACTTAAAAGAGGGAAATTTCTTCTGATGAAATCAACAGTTTCCTCTGCGTGCCAAGCTTGTTTTATGGTATTAAGCATTTAAATAAAAAATTATAAACGTAGCATGAAATGCTGATGGGGGTGATTAATTTATTTTTATTTTGCACATTTTAAGGCAGTGGGGATTGCTGTTTTGACGCAGACCCAATTACAGTCTTTGAGTTCCGCATAGACGCGAGAGAATTAGCCCCGACAGCGGCTGTGAGTGGGCGGCTGGGCGTCCCGAGCAGGCGGGGCCCACAGGCTGAGCTGCTGTGGCCCCTAGAAATAGCAAAGAAAGACATTGGGGACAGAAGGAGATTTTCAGTGCAAGCAGGGGGCTGGGCGGAAGGGAATCACCTTCCCTGTTCCCTCCCTCTTCTTTAGTCAATGAGCCTCCCAGGACCGGCCACTTCCTTCCAACCCCCACCTGTACCATCCGTCAAGGTCAGCTGACGCTGTGGCCACTCTGAGTCAGGAGGCCTGGGTCTGAGCTGTTACCCTGCTGCTCCTGGTCGCTTCTAGCTGAGTGACTCGGAGCTTCATGCAAACTCCATGAGCCTCAGTTTCAGCATCTGTGAAACGGACAGCTCCCCTGCCTAACCTGCTGGGGATGCTTGGAAGACCAGACAGTGACCCCGAGAACGTGAGGGCATCTGTGGACTCCGTGAGCACTTAACACCCATCAGCGTGGGCCCATGCCAACTTCCCTGCCCGGGGCCCCCTTCGCCGGTCTTCTGAATATGCTGAGTGGTTCCATGGCAACACTAAAGGAGCAAGAATTCCTTTACGGTGGCCAAAGCTGAGGCTCTCGTCAGTGAAGCCCCTTGTCAAAGGTCAAAGGCAAAAGTTGAAAGCAAGCTGGTCAAAGGCCGGATTTAGGGCTTGTGTGCAGACTTTTAGCCCACGCGGTGGTCTGCTGAGCCTGGCTGGGCTTACCTTTGAAGCAGGCCAGTGGGCCCATCATTTCTTCCCTGGATGTTGACAGATCGCCCACCCAGCCCGCCAGCCACCTGAGAAATGCCAACCTGTGGTTTAAACGACAGCTCCTCACGTGCGGGGAGGGTGGGCGACACAACAAAATGCAGGTGAACACAACCCAAAACAGTCTGTTTTGCTTCGTGTGTGATGCTGTAGACCAGTATCAGGTTTGGGGTTTGCCACGATGTTCCCCGATGCCTGGCTCTCAGCCCGGAAGCCCATCCCGTGGTCCCCTGGCACCCTTTCCCCGCGATGTGGGCAGCGGGGCTGACACGGGCGCCAGGACTCGAGTGGTGGGTAAAAGATACAGAGCTGGGTCCTGGAAGTCATATTCCTGTTTGGTTGCTGTGTGATGAGTGTGTTCTCAGAGGATTATCACTTTGTGTGAGGAACGGACCCAAAGACCAGCCCATCCTCGGAGTAATGAGACCTTGTTCATAAACAATCATTCTGAAAAATTAAAACAAAATGTATGAAGTAACACATTAGCCGACAAATGTGTGACACTATAGATTCTTTTATTCCAAACAACATGGTTTTCAGGTTTTTCAGTTCAAAGCTTGTGTTAGGGGGAAAAAAATGAAAGCCATCGTAACAAAAGAACAAAAAGGGGAAATTTAATGAGAAACATGACAGAAGAGCAGAGAAAACACAAAAGTTGAAATATAGCAGATAACAGAGCAGAAAAACATTAAATGGCTTTTAATGAAAGGATTACCCTGGAAAATTTGCAAGTGTGGAGCAAAAAGTGTTTTAACGATTGTATTACAAGGAGAAAGCAGATTAGCTGTCACCCCTAAACAAAATTAATCTGTACAATAAACTCAATTTGGAAAGAAAAGTTTTCAGTGGAGACTGCCTTGGACAGAAGCGCCGTGGGTGCGAGCCGATTTGCAGGAAAGAAAGTTGAATATTCCTCACCGACTGTATCAGATTCTTAAGGGATGTGAATGATCTAACCTCAGTTAAGCATCTGGTATAAACAAAAGCCTTTTAAAGGTCATGTAAAGTCAAGAGTAAGTATATCTAGGGGCTCTTGGGGGGCTCAGTCGGTTGAGCGTCTGACTTCGGCTCAGGTCATGATCTCACGGTTCATGAGTTCGAGCCCCGTGTCGGGTTCTGTGTTGACAGCTTGGACCCTGGAGCTGCTTCGGATTCTGTGTCTCCCTCTCTCTCTCTCTGCCCCTCCCTGCTTGTGCTCTCTCTCTCTCTCTCTCAAAAATAAATAAAAAAGATTAAAAAAAAAAAAAGAACAGCAACTTCATCATAGAGCTCTTCTGATTATTACATGAAAAAATATATATATAAGGAACAGTCTCTGGGGCGCTCAGATGGTTCAGTCGGGTAAGCATCTGACTTCCGCTCAGGTCACGGTCTCACAGTTCATGAGTTCCAGCCCTGAGTCAGGCTCTGTGCTGACCGCTGGGAGCCTGGAGCCTGCTTCCGATTCTGTGTCTCCCTTTCTCTCTGTCCCTCCCCCACTCATGCTCTGTCTCTCTCTTTCTCTCAGAAATAAATAACAAACATTAAAAAAATAAAAAAAAAGAACAAGCATATTTGCATTCGCTCTGGTGTCATGTGCGTGTGGGAGACTCTATTTCACCTTTCGCGCCTTCTCAAATTTGAATGTCTCTAAGTGTTTTTGTAAATTTTTTTTAATGTTTATCTATTTTTGAGAGAGACAGAGACAGAATGCGGGTGGGTTAGGGGCAGAGAGAGAGGGAGACACAGAATCTGAAGCAGCTCCAGGCTCTGAGCTGTCAGCACAGAGCCCGACACGGGGCTCGAACCCATGAACCGTGAGATCCTGAGCCAAAGTCAGATGCTCAAGCAACTGAGCCCCCCAGGTGCCCCACTGAATGTCTCTTTAAACTGTAAAGAGCTGGCTTGAGTATTGATTTCTAGTTGGCCTTGAGCCATCTATTGGGGATTTCCCATCGTGCTCTCTTTCTGGATCTGACAGCGTCCTTCCATTCACAGCTCTCTTGAGGAATATTCCATATTTGTTAACCGTCCGAGCTGAGACCTGTCTGTGCCAGTCAGCTGCTGCTGGAATAATGCTGATTAACAAACTGCCCTCAAACCCAGAGCCTTGGAACAAGAAGACTTTCTTTCCTGAGTCAGCAGATCAGCCTCTGCTTATGTCCCTTCAACCTAAACGAGCAACGTGCTCAAGCTTCAGCAGGGCCCAGGTGCGACCTGGCCCCAAGGGGCACAGGGGTGAGGGGATGTCTGTGGAACTGCCACCTGCTGTTTGGTGCCATCTGACCCTGAGGTTGTCCGGGTGCCTCGAGCCTCTCAGGAGGCAGCAGCTCCGAAGAGCCTGGATGACAAATAATGGGATTTAAGCTCTGCATCCGCTGCTTGTCAGCCGTGGGCCCTGGGCGGGCATGAGCCTCGGCCCCCTTGTTTCCAGAGTGGCTCCAGTGGGAAGGAGCAGGGCCTGGGAGCCACGCAGATGTGGGTCATGTATTACTTGTCCGGATGAAAACAGCAAAAAGAACGGTTACAGGACACCTGGAGGAACCCCCTCGCTGATTTCATCTTCCCTCGCCACTTCAGGAAAGAAGGGGTGACGGGCTCCTGGGGGCCTCTGTCAGGTGAGCATCTGACTCTTGATTTCAGCTCAGGTCATGATCCCAGGGTAGTGGGTTCGAGCCCCGTGTCAGGCTCTGTGCTGAGTGTGGAACCTGCTTAAGATTCTCCCCATCTCTCTCTCTCTGTCTCTCTCTCTGTCTCTTCTTCCCCACTCTCACTCTCTCTTCTTTCAAAATAAAGAAATAAGTATTTTTTAAAAAGGAAGAAGAGGGGGCGCCTGGGTGGCGCAGTCGGTTAAGCGTCCGACTTCAGCCAGGTCACGATCTCGCGGTCCGTGAGTTCGAGCCCGGGGCTCTGGGCTGATGGCTCGGAGCCCGGAGCCTGTTTCCGATTCTGTGTCTCCCTCTCTCTCTGCCCCTCCCCCGTTCATGCTCTGTCTCTCTCTGTCCCAAAAATAAATTTAAAACGTTGAAAAAAAAAAAAAATTTAAAAAAAAAAAAAAAAAAAAAAAAGGAAGAAGAAAAAAAAAGAAACACGGGGCAGGTGAGACATACATGAAAGTCCTACTGACTTCTGACCACAGCAGGCCGTGGTGGGGGTTACTCTCACCCTCGTGTTCTTGGTGCCAGAATGGAGGCTCCAAGAGGCTCTGCACCTTGTCAGAGTTCACCAGACTACCAGGTGTTGCTTGCAGAGAATTCTGTCTTTTCCAGGCAGGTATCTGGCCTGCTAAGGTACCACTCAAGAGATGCTCAGCTGGCAAGAGATGCTCAGGGGCACTTGGCCCCTATGGCCAGTGGCAGGGCGGTGAGGGGGACTCGCTTTGACAAACCCAAGCTGGTATCTTGCTGACCAACCACTTTTTCAACTCAGCCACAGGTTGCTCATGAACGCCAAACAGAAGGGAAGGATGTGATCACACAGCACCTGTCTTCTCCAAGTGGTGGCTCCCCTGTGGCTCCTCTGTGGCTCCCCTGTGGCTTCCCTGTGGCTTCCCTGTGGCTCCCCTGTGCCTCCCCTGTGGCTCCTCTGTGGCTCTTGTGTGGCTCCCCTGTGGCTTCCCTGTGACTCCTCTGTGGCTCCTCTGTGGCTCTTCTGTGGCTCCCCTTGTGGCTCCCTTGTGGCTCCCTGTGGCTCCTCTGTGGCTCCCCTGTGACTCTTCTGTGGCTCCCCTGTGGCTCCTCTGTGACTCCTCTGTGACTCCCCTTGTGGCTCCCCTGTGACTCCTCTGTGACTCCCCTGTGGCTCCCCTGTGGCTCCTCTGTGGCTTCCCTGTGACTCCTCTGTGGCTCCCCTTGTGGCTCCCCTGTGGCTCCTCTGTGGCTTCCTTGTGACTCCTCTGTGGCTCCCCTGTGGCTCTTCCATGGCTCCCCTGTGGCTCCTGTGTGGCTCCCCTGTGGCTCCTCTGTGGCTCCCCTGGTGACTCCTCTGTGGCTCCCCTGTGGCTGTTCTGTGGCTCCCCTGTGGCTTCCTGTGACTCCTCTGTGGCTCTTCTGTGGCTCCTCTGTGGCTCCTCTGTGGTCCCAGCGTCTTCAGTAGGAAGCTGTGTCACATGAAGTTGCAAGTACAGAGGCCTCTTTACTAGGGTGCCCTCCATGCTAGCCCAACATCCATCGGCCTCAGAGCCATGCTTTCACACCCAGACAGAGTCAGACATCAACAGGACTTGCCACTTAAGCCACAGACTGTCCCTGTATTTGGCGTCGTGGGGCTACATGTGGAGGCAGACTCCCGTCCCAAACCCAAGTTGTTGAGGACTTTGCAGTTTCAAAGGGATATTGGAAAAGTCGAACATTTAGCCTGGCCGGGCTGCCCTTTCCAGGGCCCGTGGACCTGGCATCACAAACAACAGGAGTGTGCTTCTCACGCTCTGGAGGCTGGAGGTCCAAGGTCAGGGTCCCTTTCCAGCAAATCCTCCAGAACACGTCCTCTGCTTCCCGGGCTCCCGGGGATCTACAGGATTGCATCTGGGACAACCGCTGTGGTCTGAGGCCTGGGGTTTGCCGCCAGGCTCACCTGGCCAAGGCTGCCCACGGAGCTCAGAGTGCGGCTGTGACAGGCTGCTTTCCCGGGGAAGCATGGGTAGTGCGGCTGGGGAACGGGGAAGGTTGCTGAAGAGAAAGCAGCCCACACATCACGCTCTGCGGGAGACAAGCGAGCGAAGGCACAGGGGAGCAGGGTCCGAGCACACGAGCTCTAAGTGGCCTTCCGACGCCAGAGTGATTACATGGTAATTATTTATGAAGGCTCGACTGTAATTCGGGGACAGGGATGGGGTGCCGTGAGCCTTTTGGCACAAACTGTGCTGTGGGTGCTCGTGGAATCTCAGAGAGGTTTAGGAACTTGCCTCAGGTCACACAGCGAAGAGAGCAGGAGAACCCAGGAACCGAACCCTGATCTTTCTGATGCTCTTAACCACTGTCCCGTGCTGTCAGGCTGCTAGGGGGACAGACGGAGAGGAATGGGCCGTCCTGTCGCTCCCTGTGGTTGTCATCGTGATGGCTTCCCAAAGATGCCCACGTCCCAGTGCCGGAACAGTGACCCTCCTGCATTACAGTCACGAAGGCGAAGGGGAAGGCTGGAGGCGGAGCAGAGGCTGCTGGTCAGCTGACCTTGAGACGGAGAGGTGGTCCTGGAGCCTACAGGCAGGCGGGCAGACTCATCAGCTCCCTCGGAAGCCAGGAGGGTGGCAGGAGGGTCAGTGTGAGGGGCGTCGGGGACACGTGCCCATGGAGAACGGCACCGTGAGATCAACCAGCACTTCAGCTTCAATGACGATGATGGCCTCCGAGCTGAGAGGGTTCCCCCCTCGCCAGACCCTCCAGATGGAACATCCGCACACCTGACCTCTGCGAGGGGACAGGGCAGACTTCTGACCCCCCTGCACTGTGGGGTCACGAATCTGCGCTGTTGGCACTCAGGCTTGTGGTTATTTGTCAAGGATGCCACGGGAGGGATTCAGCCCCGCCCCTGTCCACAGATGGCTCACGTCTGCCAGTGAGAGAGACACATGGGACCACGGACTTTGGGAGACGGGATGGGCACACGCCTGCCCCAGGGGCTCCCTGCCTGGAAACGCTGGAAGGTCACACACAGACCTGACGTATCCTCTCTCTCTCTCTGGACCTCCAGAACCCCCTCTTGCAGTTCCCTGGGCCGCCTTCCGCCGTCTGAGGGTTCCAGGCCTGCTGTGGGGTTTCTGAACAAGCCGACCTGGAGTGTGGCCCGGGAATATGCGTTTCTAGCTGCCGGTCGCCCTCAAGAACTGGTTATCAGAACTTCTCTTTGCGGCTTGAATGCATCCCTACTCTGTTGGCTGGGGTCATTTGTGGGCCCGTCTTCCTTAATTAACTCAGCATTTATTGAGCACGTATTCTGGTGGCAAGGTGCTAGACTGGGCTTTTCATGTGCGAGATGATCTCCTGGAGTCGACACAACCACAAGAGCCACAGAATGGCCCTTTCCCCATCTCACAGATGAAGAAACTGAGGCTCGGATGCCCTGTCCAGATGCAAGGACAGTGAGTTGCATTTGAGAAGGTTCCGTATCCACTGTCTTATCAGTTGAACGGCTCCCCTGGGATCTTCTGCAGCTCCAGCCCCTGCGGCCCCTCCTGCCGCTCTGTGCATACTGAGCACTTACGGAAAGAGAAAATCCTACCTGAGTTTCAGTGGATCTCCCCATTTTGTTTCCAAGGAGTATTCCTACAACGTAAGACGGAGCTACATCCAAGGGACATGTAACCCAGGAGGCACAGCTGAAGCAGCAATGTTTGGGGAAGATCTGATGCCTCAAAACGCAGGCCTCCCTCCTCCTCTGCCTACCCGGCCATTGAGATTTGACTCTGGTCCTTCCTCTGGGGTCCAAGAAACCCGCTCCCACGAACAGGCAGTCCGATACAAGACCTTTCCTTCTTGGCTGAGGCCACCCGAGTGCAGGAGGCCCGTCTAGAAAGCGGCCTCCGAGATCACCACGGCAGAGCTCTCCCTCTGTGCGTCGGATTCTGGGGGAAGGCGCCACGGCGGATCCTGGTTCCTCTTCTGGAGCCCGAGGTCTCTGCATTAGCAGGGAGGCCTGCAGCCCAGCCTGCTGAGATCTGGCGCCGAAGCAACACCCGCCCCCAACCCCCCCAGAGGAGATCTACTCAGGTGCGCCGTGAAAGTCATTTCGTTCATCGTCTAATCGACTGTAATGAACTGAGGACGAGAAACGGGCCCAGAGGAAGAAGAGACACAAGGGACACAGATGGACTGCGGGAGGCTGCGCGGACTTCCCATTTCCCTTTTCTAAGGAGCTTCGTTAGCGTGCAGCGATCACTCACGCCATCACCGGCATTTTTAGCTCGCCAGCTTATCGATACGGGGTGGTTCCGTGTCGATGGGCTGACGTGTTCCCGATACAGCCTGGAGAGGGGACGGTGGATATTCATCTCTGCGTGCCTGTGACCGTGACGGCAGATCGATGTGTGCCCGCATACCCCCGTCCTCTGTGAAACCACACTCTGATGACAGTAATTAAGCTGTGAGAGGTGGTCTGGCTGAACCCGGCACCACTCTGCTACAAACGTTGCTCATTGATCAGACATATTCTATTTTTAATATCCACAGATTAGCCACACTCTCAAAACACCGCACTGCCACGGGCATGTGAAATGAGCCCTCGCCGCGATCCCAGGACGGTGCTCCTTCGGATCTGCTGCTGGACCGGGAGGGAGGGAGGGGTCCCGTGCAGGGAGGACTGCGGGCCGGAGGGGCCCCGCGTGTGGAGGTGCAGCCCTGAGACACAAGAGGGGCTTGGCCGGGGGCACGGGGGGCTCCCGGCTGTGGTCCCGACCCCGCCCTCTCCTGTGAGAGCCAGACCCGGGGTGGAGGAAGGCCGATTCCACGTGGGGACCGCGTGGCGACACCTGAGAGGCTCTGCACTGTCTTCCGCTCACACCTGCTCCATCCACACGGACCCGTCAGCCTCTGGAGCAGAGCATCTAAGTAGTGATGAGAGGGGGGTGGGTGCCCCGGGGTCTCTGCCCCCTGCACCCCTTCCTCTTCTGGAGCAGGGGACCAGGACAGCCCCTGGACGCTGCGACGGCTCAGGATGATGGTGGGACCTCACCCTCACAGCTTTGCTTGGATCCTGGAAAGAGGGGCACTCGCTTTGAGCTTTGTAGGCTTTCATAGGTGGGTTCACCTGGGGCAGGTGACTCTGGAGCTGCAGACCCCAGGTGTGCCCCCAGGCCCGTCGGCATCTCTGGGGCCCCGGACCCACCGCGCGGAGCCCAGCCGGCCAGCGGGCCCCCAGAGCCCCTCGGTGACCAGGGCCGGCGGCCCCCACCCACCCTCCTGTTTCCACGTGAGCTGGTGTTGGGTTCTCTTGCCACAGGCAGTGGAGCCACCCATGGACCGCGATGCCCACCAGGCTCTGCGCTGAGAGGAGGGACTGGGAGGCCGTCTCGGGCCCCGAGGTCCAGATTTTCATGCGTGATAAACGAGAGTCACCCTGGTGACTGCGGGGTTTGAGGCCCGTGGAGCCTGGTGTCAGGACTGGACTTGCCTGTGTGCCCGCTGGTGTGGCCGGAGGAGCTGGGCCCTGGGGGTTCTGTGGCCGGCCAGCCATGAGCTCTGGGTCTGGCTGGATCCGTGAAAATGCATCAGAGCATTCTGGAATGGCAGGATGTGGGGTGGGGGGGAGGGGATTTTGGCAAACTGTCCCCGTCATTCGCGAGGAATGGCGCTGTGTGCTGCTTGTCACTTTCTTTCTTAAAAGGTTTATCATTTATTTTGAGAGAGAGAGAGCACAAGCAGGGAGCAGGGGAGAGGCAGAGAGAGGGAGAGACAGAATCTGAAGCAGGCTCCAGGCTCTGAACTGTCAGCACAGAGCCCGACATGGGGCTCGAACCCACGAACCGCGAGATCATGACCTGAGCTGAAGTCGGACGCTCAACCAACTGAGCCATCCAGGCACCCCCATAACACAAATTTTTTAACAGTTCTATGGAGTTTTTGTAAAGAACAATTAAAAAATTTTTTTTTACTTATTTGACAGAGAGAGAAAGCATGAGTGGGGGAGGGCAGAGAGAGAGGGAGAGAGAGAATCCCAAGCAGGCTCTGAGCTGTCAGCACAGAGCCCGATGCAGAACTCAAACTCAGGAGCCGTGAGATCATGACCTGAGCCGAAGCCTGGGATTTAACCGACTAAGTCACCCAGGCACCCCTGTTGATTGATTGATTGATTGATTGATTTTGAGAGAGAGAGAGAGAGAGAGAGAGAGAGTGAGCACAAGCAGGGGAGGGCAGAGGCGGGGGAAGAGAATCCCAGGCAAGCTCCACACTCTCGGTACAAAGCCTGACATGAAGCTCGAACCCACAAACCGTGAGATCCTGACCTGAGCAGAAATCAGGAGTCAGAGGCTAAACTGACTGAGCCACCCAGGCGCCCACTTCTTGCCATTTTCTGAGATATTTGTGCCATTAGGTGTGATGTCCTGTGTCACTGTGATGGAGTCACCATTACCCTCATCCTTGGGGAGCAGCTGGCCCGGCAGGGGTGCATCCCGAGGCCAGGGTGCCGACTCCACAGAAGTCTGCGTGTCCTTGCAGGGTGAGGACAGAAAGGCCCCCCCGCCCCCCAGTGGCTCTGAGGCTGTCTGTCCCCAGGGGCCCCAGCTCCAGCCCTGGTCACCAGATCAACCCAGTGGTACCTGATGGGGTCCCTTAAAAACATGTCTGCTCTCCGAACACTACGGCTCGGGGCTGCCCTGTCGGGAGATTTCAAACCGCATTCTTGTCTGCGGAGATTAGAAACGTGTACCTTTGTATATCTTACTCGCTGAGAACTGCCTGGTCATCTAACACTGAGATTGATTTCCAAAATCTCAGTTGGAAAAATTAGAGAGATTATTTCTTGGGGAAATAACACAAATTACAATGTGAGAGCATTTTATTTCAAAGAAGCTCTTCTTTCTCATTTGCTCTGCCTTTAAAGTACACCCCCCGACACATCTGGGATCGTGCCTGACAACCCTCATCAGTTCGGTCTCCGCCAGCCACGTAGGCTGTCAGGCGCCATAAATCACTGCGCGTCTGCAAGACGCGGCCGGCTGCAGGGGGACACGCCCCCTTTTCCCTCAGACTGAAGCGTGGCGTTGGGGTGTGGCCGTGGATGTGCAGGGGGCGTGTGCGTGTGTGCAAATATGTGTATGTCTTTTTTTTTTTTTTCTGTTTATTTATTACTGAGAGACAGAGGCAGAGCACGAGCAGGGGAGGGGCAGAGAGAGAGGGAGACACAGAATCCCAAGCGGGCTCCAGGCTCCGAGCCGTCAGCACCAAGCCCGACGCGGGGCTCGAACTCACCGGCAGTGAGAGCATGACCTGAGCCGAAGCCGGATGCTCAACCGACAGAGCCACCCAAGCGCCCCAATGTGTGTATGTCTTCACGTGTGCACACACGTGTGAGTTTGTGTGTGTGTGCACACGCCTGTGTGTGCAGGGGGTGGCAGTGTGCTCGGGGCAAAATGTCTTTGGCTTCAGGACAAATGCAGGAGCACTTGGCCCCCCAGCTCCTTCCTCTGAGCCCCTGGCTCCCTCCGCTGTGCCATCCAGTGTCGTCCTGGCACCACGAAAAGAACGAGAAACGTGGAGCCACCAGGCACCTGACCTGGTGTCCTGGCGCAGCCCCTCCCGTCTGCGAGGTGGACAAGGGCCCTTGGTCGTCACTTGTGACGTGGCGCTCAGGTCCTGTGCTGCCGGGGGGCGTGTAAGGACTTCAGGAAGGGCCTGAACGCAAGCGTCTACAGTGATGGTAAGGAGGTGCTGTCCGGAGCGGCTCTGAGTCGTTACTCATTCACACAAGAGGCCTGTTTGGGAGAAGCTAGTGCCCCCTGGGGGCGTGGAGAGGACAAGGCTGGTTCAGGGACTCTGAGGGCACAGTGCCACTGGGAACGGGTCCACTGCCGTGGTGATGTGGCCAAGCCCCTGCCCTCTGCAGCCGCCCTCTGCCTCCATGCCCAGGACGCACTCTAGCCTCCCGCCCACCTCCCGCCTGCCGGGCGGTCCCGGATCGTGGCGGACTCCTAACCCGGGCTGGCCAGCAGTCACATCCTGTCAGCACCTCTGCTCACGTCTAAACCCCATCCCCTGCGCTCCGGCCCCAATGGCCTGTAACCACCACACTGTCCCCCCCAAGCTCGTGCACAGGCCGCTCATGCCCGTTCCCGAAATGCCATAACCAGAGCCTGGTCACTGTGGTCAGTTCGGGACCCCGCGGCCCTCAGCATGGCCCAGGGATTCGGCGCACCGCGGTCCAGCCGCCACACGTCCCGGCCTTGACTCCATCCCGGTGCATTCACCACCCGCCTCTCCCTGCAGCCCGATCTGGCCTGTGCTGTTGGGCTCCTGCCCGTCAAGACCCTTCTCCCGCCTTCACTTTCTCTTGGGCTCTGGGACACACACACACATTGTCAGCGGCCAAGAGGCCTCAACCTTGACGGCCTCTCGGGCTCAACGTGACTCCATGTGTCTCAGCCTCTCCATGGAGATGGCCCTGGGGCCTTTCCTTCCACAGCTAAAAGGTCCATTTACAACACATCCTACGTTAAAAAAAATCTACAGTGGAGATTAATTCATCCGCTTTCTAAAATGAATAAGCAGATGTAATCGGCTTTATTATTTTTTTGAAATTGCATTTTCCCCCACCGTGCAGGGAATAAGCGTTCCTCAAGCCAAAGCGATTTGGCAAAAGCTTACGAGGGTTGAAAAAAACAAAACAGCAACAAAGCTTCTCCCACAGCAACCTTATCACAGCGGCCTCGCGGGGCCGGCTTCCCACTGCTGTGACAACCTCAATCCCTTCTTCCACGACCGGCGGTGGGCGAGGCAGCCCGTGGAACCCACCCCCCCCAAACTGGGGATGTTTGCCTGTGCCGGTGTCTGGGGTCACCAGCGATCTCGTCCTCTCCTGTGCTCTCTCGGTTCTTGCCGTTTACAGCACCTGCTACCACAGTGGAGAAATTCCCAGAGATCTCTTCTGCTGAACCAGAGTTTGTCACTGAGCTCTGCATGTGTCATCCCTGGCAGCCAACTGTCGAACAGAGGCATGGAAAACTTACAGGCATCCTGCCTAAGCCCTTGGTTAAAACGGGAGCCTGAGCGCCAGGTCCCGGAGAATTCCGATCTCCAGCAGGTCCCGGAGAACTCCGATCTCCAGCAGGTCCCGGAGAACTCCGATCTCCAGCAGGTCCCGGAGAATTCCGATCTCCATTCCGATCTCCAGCAGGTCCCGGAGAATTCCGATCTCCAGCAGGTCCCGGAGAATTCCGATCTCCAGCAGGTCCCGGAGAATTCCGATCTCCAGCAGGGACTCTAGTTCCAGGCGAGGGAACGAAGGGCGTTCGAGGACGACGAGAGGGTCAAAGCTACCGCGTGGCCATTTGAACAGACACGCCGGGAGAGATCATAGAAGGTGAAAGCACACGACAAGATGCTTGGTATCACAAACCAGGAGGGAAAAGCAAATCAGGGCTGTGCTTGCACACCGTTAAAACCATCTATCGGAGTAGAGAAAATGCAAAAGACCGGTCACACCAAGCGTTGGTGAGGATGTGCGGCACCCGGGACACCCACTTGTTGCTGATGGGAGGGCAGAACGGTGCAGCCAGTCTGGAAAGCAGCTCGAAGCTTTCGTAAAAACGTTACCCAGACAATTGCCACGGGATCCAGGGTTCCTACTTCTTGGCATTGCCCGAGGCAAATAAACACTCACGTTCACGGAAAAGCTGCACGTGAATGTTTGTAGCAGTATCGTTCATGATCACGCCAGACTAGAAAGAGCCCAAATACTCTCCAGGGAGCGCCGACTGGATGAACGCGTACGAGTAGCAGAAAAGCTCCACTGATGCACTCATGCGACGACGTGAGTGAATCTCAGACGTGTCATGGGGAGTGAAGGCAGCCAGACACAAAAGGCTCCATACCCTGTCAGCCACCTATGTGGCGTTCTTGGCAACGCAGGACTTTAGGAAGGAAATGTATGCAGTGGTCGCCGTAGAACGAGTGCCCCTGAGTGTGGAGGGGGCTGAGGCTGCCCCACACACAGACTGTGGGGGTGGCTATGAGCGGCCCATCGAAGTGCACACCTAAAAATGTGAACTTTACTGTATGTAAATTTAAAAAATTACCTAGAGGACAGCAGGGAAGGAAAAATTTCTTATGGTTTGTTTCTTACAGTTTGTCCAACTCCTTCTGCTTAAGCAGCACGACCAGTAGAGAATTCCACACTTGGGTACGAGCCTCCTTGTGGGTGGGCGTAACTATCCTGCTAGGTTGTTGAGCAACTGAGATTGTTCAGAGGATTGTGGTCAGCAAGGAGTGATGACTCATGATGAGAGCAGAGGTCTGGGCAGACAGATGTCCTTGCACAGGGTCAAGGCGTGAGCTTCTAACACGGACCTCTCAGCGCGGGGGTTCTAGGGATGAGAAAACAGTGTGTGGGTTCCTACAGGTTAGGAATCAGGGCTGCAACATTCCCCTATAAAATAAAACAGATGTTAAAAATATAAGATAAAATTATGACTCACTAGGACCAGGCTATATAGAATGTCTAATTAACCAGACTGTGTTTTTCCTCTTTATTTTCTGCTGTCCTCTCCTTGGAGACCAGAAAGTGGTAAAGAGTTTTACACATCAGTTAAGGTTTCAGCCCTAAGTCGAGGAACAACTGACCTAACAACCTGAAACAAAATGGAACATTTCAGAAGTTTCAGGATCACTGATCTAGTGATCAGTGACGCACTTAAGACTCTCACATTTTCTGTTCCCCCATCCTGTTGGCGTTAGTTCCCTCATGGTCACAAGGTGGTTGCGACAGCACCGAACATCTCACTCTTAGACATCATCCCAGGGCAGAGAGAGACGACAGTGTTGTGTCTCCTTTTAAGAGGTAGGAAGCCTTCTCCAGGAGCCCCTCAGCAGACTGTCCATGCCTCAGTCCCGATTTGTGTGGTCCACATGCCAATTGTTTTAGGAATACCTAAACTGATCACTGTCCAGAGGACCGGGTTCAACTAATCAAGATTTCTTGCCCTCCTGCGGCTGGAGAGTGGCCCCAGCTCCTCTAAATTACATGGTTACTTGATGCGTGGACGAAATAGGTGTTTGTTCTCTAAGCAAGGAGGAAGAGAGGGGGGCGTGTTTGCATCCATGGTACCTGCCAGCTTCTTTTGGGGTTTCTTACAAAGTCAATTCCATAGACTTTCTTTGGTCTTTAGTGTGGCACCCGGCTCTACATTGTCACAGAGCTTCGGATTCAAGTGGGGAAGTGACTGTTGACTTACACATAGGATGAAAAGTGCCTGACAGCCGTACAATGTTTAGGAGACGATTGCAGGAGGTGGGTGCTGATGACATTGGGGTGGGGGGGGGGCAGGGCAGCCTGGAGAGCCTACCTGTCAGGAGAAATCAAGATCATATAATGATCTCTAACCAACAAGAAGTCCGGTTATGTTCATTGTATGATGGTTCCTAAGACAGATGGGCACTTCTATATTTAGCAATATGTTCGACAATAGGGATTTCAGAGCACCGAGAAAAATGTTTGCTGATTACTCTTCAGTTAACTTTAATCATTCATTCATTTGGTTAACTAGAATATCTTGGCCAAGCCCAGCCGTTAATTGAGACTTTCTGCCGTGGTTCTTGCCAAGCCAGTAAAGAAAATGAGAGACAGGATGGGAAAGAGGGAGTCCACGCAGCCCAAGAGGCTCAGACTGAACTGATTACAGGGTGGGGGCCATGCCCGCAGGGATAGCTACTCAATGCCTCCAATTCATTCTTTCAACAAATGGTTTTGAAATTCTCTTTTGCTTAGGGCTGTGTGCTGGGTACTTCTGGGAGACGGGAAGAAAAATCTAATCTAGGGGCGCCTGGGTGTCTCAGTCAGTTGAGCCTCGAGTCTCGGTTTCGGCTCAAGAAGCGATCTCACGGTTTTGTGAGTTTGAGCCCCGCGTCAGGCTCTGTGCCGACAACACAGAGCCTGCTCGGGATCCTCTCTCTCCCTCCCTCTCTCTCTCTGCCCTTCCCCTGCTCAGGCTGTTTCTGTCTTTCCCAAAATAAAAACAAATAAACTTTAAAAATTTTAAAAATCGAATCTAGCTGGAGGGCTAATAGAAGCACGTGCAAAATTATGACGCATGGTATTTGTGCTACGTGGCTGAAAAGGTTGGGAAAGCACGACTGGCAGGTTCAAAGAACTGAGGACACGTCCCTGCTGGGGCTGGGGCTCCGGGGTCAGCTCGGTGCACACCGCTCTGACTGACGCCCCACGGCTGATGTGTGAGTTTCTGGACATTTCCCGGATGGAGGGAATGGAGACACAAGTTACCTGCAAGAAGCAAGACGTGAACCGTTTGTGGCCTCTTATAATTCAGGCTGGGTTCTAGAATGACACAGGCCGTTCACAAATTTGATGGCCAACCGGTGACCAGCCGATCATCACGGTGAAATGCGCCCGCTCTAGCTCACCTGGGGTTGCTCTTCCCCAGGAAGTAGAGGTGGCTTAACAGACTGTGATGGTGACGTGTGTGGGCTTTGCCATCAGAAACCAGGAAAGATCGAGGTCAAGCCTGAAGGTTGAGGGGATGTCATCCAGCAGGAGTACTTTCTGCTTTTCTGGAAAATTCTGTAGCTAGTAGGCCATCACAACTGACATGTTGCTTGACCCCACACCTGGGAACGAGCTGGTCCAGATCAACCCAGGACTGGCCGGTGGGAGGAGGGGCCCACGTACTCACCTTGTCTGGTCTTCCTTGCTCCTGATTGCTTTCGACTAGCTGGCCACATAAAACTCTCACATTCTTGAATTTCACTTTGGGTTTAATTAAAAACACCAAGGTCATTCACTGACTATTCCAGCTTGTTCTGATGTCTGTTCAATTTTTATGGAATCCCATTAAAGTTCACTGCAGACATGTTAAAAACGTTAAGTGTTCTACAGAAAGTTTTAAACCACTTTATAATGACTTTTGCCTGAGGAACAAAGGGCATCGGAACCTTCCTCTGTGACCCAAACTGAAGAGGGAGCAGCGAGTCTGGGGTGGGGTCCCAGGTCACTTGCATGAGGTAGGCAATTCCTACGGGAGACCCAGCCCCTCGGGCCCCTATAGCCTCAGCCCCACGCTCAGCCTGTGTGCCTTTCCTTGCAGGCAGGTGGGGTCCAGGGTGCTGTGCCCACCTGTGCTGCCTAGATGGTGGCCAACGGTCACGGGTGACCACGGAAGTGGCACATTTGGGTTGAGAGATGCTGTAAGTATAAAGCACACACCAGATATTGAAGGCTTAGCCCAGAAAAGAGCATGCAAAGTATCTCATTAATAGTTTTGCATTGATTACGTGTTGAAGTACTTGAGCATTTGGATATAGCGGGCTAGATACAATACATTATTAAAATTAATGTTGCCTGTTTCTTTTTCCTGTTATATTTTAAAAAATTTTTTAATGTTTATTCATTTTTGAGAGACAGAGAGAGACAGAATGTGAGTAGGGGAAGGGCAGAGAGAGAGAGAGAGACACAGAATCCGAAACAGGCTCCAGGCTATGAGCTGTCAGCACAGAGCCCAACAGGGGGCTCGAACTCACGAACCGTGAGGCCATGACCTGAGCTGAGCTCGACCAACCGAGCCCCCCAAGGGCCCCTCTTTTTCCTGTTTTAATGTGGCCACTGGAAAATTAATCTCACGTGGCGTTGCTGTTCTGTGGGTGGGGGGTGGGGTCTCACCTTCTCCCACGACCCCCTGTCTCCCTTCCTCTCTCCAGCCCAGACTTTCCTGGTTGGAATGAGCTGGAAGATGCTTATCTGGGACTCCTCTGTGCCCCTCTGTGGGGGCCTCGGAAAACAATGGGACAGAAGCTCCCAGCCCCACATGTTTGTGTCTCCCCATGGATGGTGCCCTTAGCTCCTTCAAGCGGACAGTGGGCCTGGCCCTTCCAAGCAGGGCAAGGTCCACCTCCACCCTGCCACACTGCTCCATCAGCATCATGAATTCCCCTGCACAGATGACCAGGGACACAGACACAGGAGATGAGACTGTCAGCCCAATGTCTCAGAGTCTGACCCCAAGCCGATCTCTTGAGTGTTAGGAAGACGGTATTAGAGACTGCCTCACTGATGAGCCCGGTTAGTTGTGTTTTCCTTGCGTTCCCGATGAATTCCCAGCCCCTGGGACAGGGGCCAAGCCGGTGGCCTCCTCTGAGCACCAGGCCCCGTGGGGAATGACAGCAGCCCCTATTCACGTCTCCTGTTGCCCTTCGCCCCTTCTTTCCTTTTCTGTCCTTTTCAAGATGACAAATGACGGCAGCACATCAGTGCCCCCCAAATCTCCAGGGGTTCATGTCTCCCAGGCCCTCTCAGGCTCTCTTCTGTCCCTGCCCTGCTTCTGCGCGTGGGCTTGGGGCAGCCGTGCTCATGGCTGGTGGCCTCCGATCCTGCCTGCAGCCCAGCACCTGCTGGCCCAGCAGGCCCTTCCACAGCACTTTCTGGACGGAGCCGAACAGCTGGGTCCCTCGGTGCCGCTCCCCGTGACTGGGTAGTGGTGCTGCTTCCGAGTGGGTGGAGAAGGAGGCCCTGCACCAGGGGGAAGCACATACCACCAGGCGAGGGCCTGATGACAGAGCAGGTGGGTCTGGGACTCAGCTCCCATTTCCGGCATCTGGCTCCCTGTGCCGTGAGCTGGCCACCTGGGCAGGGCGGGGCGGGGGGGGGGGCGGTGTTGGTTGATCCAGCAACCCTCTGCGGCCACCACGTTCTGGTGGCTCCTAGTCTCCTGCTCTGCAGAGTCCAGGCCTGGCTGTGGTGCCTGCGGCCAAAGCTGCTCTGGCTGGAGCCCCTGAAGGGTGGCCCTTGCTTGGGACGCCCCGACCACAGTCCGCCGAGGGCCCTCCTGTTCTGGCAAGGTGGCCATCGGCCAGGCCCCTGAGGGTCCTGAGTGCGAAGCACGTCTTCCTGGCGCTGCGGGGCTTGGGGTCCGTTCTGCTGGTGGCTGTGCCCCAGGGGTGAGCTCGGCTGGGGAAGGGTCCCAGTGTGGGTTCAGCGCCTGTCCCTGCTGCCGCGTCCCCGGCTCTAAAACCGCTCCGCTGTGCTGACCAATGACTGATGCTCCCAGCTCCAGCCGTGCTCCGGGTATTTTTGGAGATGCTCCCCAGTGGGCATCTGAGGACCTGAGAAGCCAGGGTGGGAGGCGTGAAAAACCGTGGGGAGGGAGCATGAAGCTGGGGTGGGGGGCGTCGGAAGCCGGGGTGTGTGTGTGTGTGAGAGAAGCCAGGGAGAGGGTGTGAGAAGCCGGGAGGGGGGCATGAGAAGCCGGTGGGGGGAGGTGTGAGAAGCCGGGGCGGGGGGGGGGATGTGAGAAGCCGGTGGGGGGGGCAATGCTTTAGCTCTGCTCTGGTTCTCCATCTGAGATGTGGGAGGGACCAGTCTCCTCCAGGTTTGCGCAGGGATCCAGGGATGGACAGCTGAGCCTGCGGGCTTCCAGGTACTCAGCCCTAGTACCTGCGTGATCCCGGACAAGCGGTGGGGCCACACTAGGCCTCAGTTTCCACTGTGAGGTGGTGACGGTCCTCACCCCAGAGGGACGTCCAGAGGGGTAGATGAGTAGTGAGAGCAGGGTCCACACTAAGCCGGGGTGGGTGTGGAACTCACGGCAGAGCTCACGGACAGTGTCACAGCCCTGTGTCACAACCTCATAACCACAATACGCAGTGGGGTTTCTGAGAACAGCCACCTAAGTTCTTGATTGCCCCCTGTGTTCTAGAACATCACTCCCCAAACCTTTCCAGTCGTGCTGTGGGCAGACCGTGACAACCCTTCTTTGGCTCACTTAATTGAGAGGCTGAGTCTGCTGGGAGCCGTCATGATCAGCCCGGGAGCTCCAACCTCCCAGCCCTGGCTGGCCCCCCGGGGGCCCAGGAGCTCGGTGGGTCAGCCACCGTCGCCTGCTGGGGGTCCACCTCTATACTGGGCTCTCCAGGGCGGTTTCCCCATCTTGGCACATTTGGCATGGGGGAGGGGGCTGTCCTGCCCGTGCCTGTAGGCGGTTTCGCAGCAACCCCAGCCTCCGCCCAGCTGTGACAACCACGTGAATACAGCTACATGTGCCCTGGGGGGCAAACCACCCCCCTGAGGAGTGCCCGTCAGGCTGATTCATGGGTATCATCCTTTCTCAGTCCGGAGCAATCAGCCGCGGGGCGGGGAGGGCCCACTCACTCTACATTTCCGACTGGGTCCCAGCAAGGCAACCAGGGCCGCTGAGCTCGGGCCACCCCTGGGGGGCTGTGGTCTCACCCCGCCCCGTGCCTCCCTCCGGGCAGGTGTCTGCAAAGACCTCTGCTGTCTCTTCTGTCCCCAGCACGATGTCCTGGATTCCACCGTGGGAGATAAGCCTCATCATCTCCCAATAAATGACCCAAGATCCCTGTTAGCGATGGGAGAGACGGCCAGGTGCAGCCGGGGGCACCAGGCAGGAGCACCAGGCAGGAGCAGGGGGAGGCACCAGCCAGTGCCATCCACGGCACTGCCTCTCCCGTTCCCGTCCCATCTGGATTTGCTTTTAACTCCATTGCAGTCTGGGGGCCAAAGTAAAACATCTTGCTTCCCTAAAAATAACTGAGGCTTGGTAATCCTGAAAAGAGCTATTTGCATGTTTACTGTTGAGACCACATGGAAATTAAAGTTCTATCAATTATAACATAGAGGCTCTCCTTCAACGTAAACACCCACATGCAATTTACTCTGTCTGGGCGTGTGTGCCCACAACGGGTACCAAACAGTATTAAATGATCATTAGCGACAAAACGCCAGGGCTTTCAGGCTGGGGCCTCTTCTTCAGGCTGAACCGTCAAAATAACCTGGCACCAAGTTCCACGCCCGCTCACGCTGCGTCTGGATCCACATGGTTGGCCGGAAGTGAGTTGGAGTGACCGGCTGGCAGAGGAGGCCCTGGTCAGCCTGACGGGAAGAGCCCTGGCCACACCCGGCGGAGCCCCGGGGCTGTTCCCCACAGACCCGAAGCTCCTGCCTCCTGGAGCACCAGGCTCCCCCCCGCCTCCCCACCTGTCTGGCCGCCTCTCAAACCCTGAGTGCCTCCAGGCTGGGGTTCCCCTGCATCCGCCCCTGTGATCTCAATCAGACCCTGACCTTCTCCTTTGTCACGTGCACCGTAGTTCTAGACTTAGACATTTTCCTGTAGCCACGTCCCCAGCGTGTGGTCTGACACAGGGTTTCCATCGCTCGTCCATTCGTTCATTCATTCATTCATTCATTCAACAAGTGCTTCCAATACACCCGTCGTTGGTCTGCCAGCTTCTGTCACTCGTTAAAACTGAACTGAGTGCGGGAGGTAGACAGGGAACAACGGAAAATGAAAGCGTCTGTGAAAAGCAGCACGAATAGAGGAGCGGGGTCCTGGTGTGGGTTCCGGCTCAGGGATGGGCCTGGCTACTTCCCAGGCTGGTCAGCGAAGGCCCGTCTGAGCAGTGGGTGAGGCCGGGCTGCGGGAGGCTGGGCAAGGGCTCCGGGGCCTGCTGAGACCCCCAGGGACGCACGCTCTCGACTGCTCACGTCCAAGCGTGCGTTTCTGGGCCTCCTTCTCTGTCAGGGGAGCCCTGCCGGCCTGGCTGCAGGGAGGCCGCCAGTGCTGGTGGAGGCAGGTGAACCCGCTCGAGATGGCCCGGTCCTGCCGTCCACGCTCGGGGCGGGCTCAGGGCTCGGCCCCGGTTTCTTCGTCAAAACGGCCCCATGCACGATGGCCTGGGTGTAGAAATAGTGTCCCTACTGCCCACAGCAAGGGGTGAGGGAGGTGTCCCCAGGGGGACACGGGGTCTCAGGTTTTTTGCATCAGATGTGTGTCATGCTATCACTCCAAGAATTTTCTATGAAAACTTGGTGAAATGATGATAACGTGGAGCCTCCGGAAATACAACAAAAGACAGTCCAGGATGGCTGCTTAGGAAAGTGCACACCTGTTTTGCTTTTGTAAAATCATTTATTTATTATTGAGAAACAGAGAGAGACAGAGTGTGAGTGGGGGAGGGGCAGAGAGAGGAGGAGACACAGAATCCGAAGTAGGCAACAGGCTCTGACCTGTCAGCACAGGGCCTGATGCAGGGCTCGAACCCATGAACCGTGAGATTATGCTGAGCTGAAGTCAGTCACTCAAGCGACTGAGCCACACAGGCGCCCCTTTAATGTTTATTTTTGAGAGAGAGAGAGCACAAGCAGGGGAGGGGCAGAGAGAGAGGGAGACACAGAATCTGAAGCAGCTCCAGGCTCTGAGCTGTCAGCACAGAGCCCGACATGGGGCTCGAACCCACAGACCGCGAGACCATGACCTGAGCCGAAGTCGGACACCCAACCGACTGAGCCCTGCGGGCACCCCTACCTGTTTGGTTTTTGAAGCATCAGGGCGGGGGGAGGGGTGCAGGCTCCCAGCTGGTGCACGTCCAAGGACCGACGTGCGCCTCCCAGTGGCCGTGGCCCGCACCCCCGTGGAGCAGGAGAAGGCCCTGTGGTTGTCACTCCCTCCCTGCAGGCTGGTGGGTGGAGGGGACGCACCCATCTTTTATATTTTAACTTGAGTGAGCCGTATCCACTTCCGTGCCTTCCCCGACCTGCCTTCTAGGGGGTCATCATTCTTTTCTTGAGCATTATTTTGATAAACAAACAAAAACAATAAAAAAGGCCATTCCAGACAAGCAATTCCCCCTTTTATTGATTTGCCCTGTCAGGTCCTTTTATGCAGACATACATTTTATGATAAAACTTCAGTCTTGCCTTTTATGACAATAAATAATGCATTGCCTTTTGAGCGTTCCTGTGTCCACGTGAGTTCTGCGCCGGCCCGCAGCCTGGCGTCCCCCTGCAGGCCCCAATCCTTTATGTCACCTGCTTCCACGGTTACTGTCAGCTTTCTCTTCCCGAAAGACGGTATCCAGACGGCCAGCCGGAAGCCACCATCTCTAATTGCCAATTAAATTCCACCGGGTGCTGTTTGTATCGTCTCCTCTCTCGGTTTAAGGAGCCCCGTCCTCTGGGTAGAGCAGCCGATGCCTTGACCGGAAGGTTGCACACGCTCTCCAGCTCAGAACGCCCTTCCTCCCACCTCCAATGGCCCTCAGACCGGAGGCGATGGTCCCTGCAAGGGCAGGTCACGCCCCTCGAGCTTCCCGGAGGGAGAAACTACGACAGAGCAGAGGACACACAGGCACAGCGCACTGCGCCGTCTGCGTCCCCGTGAGGTGCTGGGGTTCTGGAGCGGACGGTTCTTTTCCTGCCCGGCCCAGCAGCACTGCCTCCGGCAGAGACCCGGATGCCTGTGTGTCTCCCATCATGAGGTGTGGAGAACCCACATGTGGGTCCCTTGGGGAGGAAGGCGGGAGGGGGTGGCTGCGGGCTGGGCCTACCCAGCGTCCTGTGCAGGGTCCATGCACACAAGGGCGGGCAGGAGAGGGGCAGCGGGAGGGACACGCATAACTGGACGGGACAGCCTTTCTCTCCCGGGCCACCGCCTCCCTCCAGAAGGCGTTCACATCGACCACGAGGGACTACAAAGCCCCAATCAGTCTACATGCCGCATAGCAGTGACCCTATTAAAGCTAATGATGACTCCCTGGAGAAGCTGGTCCCACCCCAAGGCCAGGGAAGATAGGATCGGGTCTTGACCCCTTGGTGGACTAGGCATGGGGCTGGGGGTCACCGCTGCGGGGATGGCTGAGCAGCCGCTGAGAACCCTCTTGGCCGAGAGCGAGTTCTTTGTCAATGGTCACGACCCGGGTGGCTCCCTGGACCAACTGATCACTTGCTGTGGTAGTAAAATGAATAGTTCATCGTAGATTATTTGAAGGCAAATTACTTTAAGTGTAAGAAATAAAAAGGCAAATTGGCAGTTGGGTTTTGTGTGAGGACTGAAGTGCATCATTGGCCAGAGCGTTAGGAAGGCAGCGTCCTGGGGAGAAAACGATGAAGCGGGGCTGGGCGGACACACTCATCTGGGGGCCTCTAAGCTTAACCCCAGAAGACCCCGGGCCAGAGGTCTGGGCTCCTTTGCCGAGCGGTTTGCCAGAGAGAATGACCGGGTTTCCTAACTGGATTAGCCTGGGAGGGACCTGAAAAGCATTGTCAACAACGCAACTGATTTTTAGGCTACACTTTTTAATGGGACAGATATCGATGTTGTCCGGAATAAGTCTTTCTTGGATTGTATCCAGGTCCCCAGAGCTCCCTCGATGGAGACCGTGGCTCTATTAGTTCCAAGTTTGCAGGGTGAGCCCAAGAAGCAATTGCTTCTTTAAATTGTCAAGGTCTCCTGGGACAGGACGTGCACAGCAGAGCTCTGTCGGAAAACATTCGCGGACAGCCAGCCCCATCCACAGCGGGGGACGCTCCTCTATGATATTCCACCGTACGGAAAGGAGGCTCTGGGAACCAGGGATGGAGCTGCTCCCTTGTCTCCCCATTCTTTCTTCAACACACATTTTCTTAATTTTACACTCGGCTTGGTGCTGGAGGGTTAGCTACGTTCACCCGCCTTGTGCGGTTTATGGTTGAGCAGCAGACGTATGCTTACTGGATGTGTGCATCTGGAGGGAGGGTTGAGATGGGGAGACGCTGGACATGAGGACGGCTAGGAGGTGACGGGCCGGTCATGCTCACTCCCTGCAAACACTGCATTCCATGGGGCGCCTGGGGGACTCAGTCGGTTAAGCGGCCGACTTCGGCTCTGGTCACGAGCTCACGGTTTGTGGGTTCAGGTCCCACGTCGGGCTCTGTGCTGTCAGTTCAGAGCCTGGAGCCTGCTTCGGATTCTGTGTCTCCCTCTCTCTCTCTGCCCCTCCCTCACTCGTGCTTTGACTCTCAAAAATAAATAAACGTTAAAAGAAACACTGCGTCGCAAATGGATATTGCAATCACCAGTGCTTTGAGTTGGAAAGAGAGTCCATCTTTTTTTAAAAAAGTGTTTTGGTCACATATATTTGGGAGCGTAAACTGAGGAAGGCAGGTGTGTTGATCGCAGGACTTTCCAGAGCCTTTCTCAAGGTGCTAATCTTCCAGGGCGGGCACAGGAGGTAGCGTTTCCCAGGGATGTCACTTACCAGGAAGCCCATTTTTCGCGCACGTTCACGAACACCTGCGATAGTCGATCGGTGACACACAAACACAAATGCACGAGTGCACACAGCCCTCTTCTGATGCTCCCTGGTGGCCCCCACCTCTGGTGACAGGGCACACACCATTTGCCAATGTCACCCAGGGCCACTTTCCATGCTTCCCTCTCTATACATCACCCTAAACACCGTCTCCCTGAAGCTTCTTGCACCCAGCCCCGCCTGCCTCCTGCCTCCTGAAGAGCTGTCCTACTTTTTCTGCAGAATCTCTCTTGCAGAGCACAGGAACTTTCTTTTACTGCCCTCATATCACATGGCCCAAGTCCCCACGCTGCCCCAGTCATGCCACTTAGGACACTGGCCAGCTTGTTGCACCACCGAGGCCCCATGGAACGCAGCTGCAGTCATCCAGGAGCATCAAGGTGAGTGTAGGCACCTCTCCCCTCCCCACCCGCCAAACACGATCTGCAGACGGTTACAGCTCCAACGCTGAGGCCCCGCCCAGAGCAGACCGACCGCCAGCCTGTGCGTGACACCACCTGTGGTCCTCACCTTGCCCACGAGGCTACCTGGGGCATCTCTGCAATCCCGGGCTGGGACCCCGGTCCCACACGAAGAGGGTATTTACCACGGGCGCCTCCGGGCCAAGCACCGGGCTGGGAGCCTGGCGATGTACACGGCCCTCCCTGGGAGGTGCGACGGGAGAGCCCTTTCTGAGAGGGGACAGGTTTGAGCTCTGACAGGTCTGAACGGAAACTCAGTTGACTGCATTCCAAGACACGCCCATTCATGTTTTCCAACCCGTCGCTGCTCGCTGCTCGGGTGTAGTGTGTCAGCTGCCCCTGGGGTTGGGGGCGGGGGGCTGGGGACGCAGAGGTGCCCTGTGCCCAAGGAGTGTATGACCGGACAGCCAAGTCTTAGGACCTCTGTCCCCCAGGCCCCCGGCAGAGGTGGAATGACTCTGCTAAGCAAGCCGGCATCTCCGGACGGGCTCTCAGATCCAGAGTGCTGACGTGAGACCACAGGGCACATCGCGGTCGAGGCCGGCAGGCCAGAGACTGGGGTCGAGAAGACTCTCCACGAACAGAAGATTGTGCATCCTTCATTCACTCCTTCATTCATTCACGCTGCATTTGCCAGGTGCCCAGAGCCCTCACGGCACCTCCCCTCCCTGGTGCCACGTCTCTGTCTTCAGATCTTCCCGCCGCAACAAATTTTGGAGAACGTGACAGCGGAGATGATGAGGAATCTGGGGGAAGAGATCTGCCTTGCGACACAAAAGTGGGTGCTTACGCGTGGAATAAAAAAACCAGAAAACAGCTCATAGTCTTTGTGTCAGAAGTGGGCTGGGCTGCTCGCAGACCCGGAATCTGTTCAGACACCGGGAGCCCAGGGGTTCACAGGGTCTTGACCCGGTTCCAGGTCTCCTGCTGGGGCCTCCCCGGCTCAGGCTCGACTCTCCAGCAGACTCTCCCCTCAGTTTGGGCAAGGTGTCCGGACAGGTCGCGGCTCCCAGCCAGCCCGCTCTTCAGGTCTCCCTGGGACCTCAGACGGGCCACCGCGGTCCAGGCGCCTGCCCCGGCCCCCACCCAGGACGGGTCAGCCCCTCAGCAGCACGGACATGGTGTGTGGGGGCCGGGGGGGGCGGGTTTCTCAGTGAAAAACTGGGCTGTTGTCACCGCGTTGGGGGCAACAGGCACCGGGCAGTGGAGGAGCCACCGTCCGCTGAGACGGGCGAGTGAACAGCACCAAGCCACACCGGCTGACCCCCCCCACCCCGGCCCCCGCCCCGGGCTATCCCATCGAGTCCTCAGACCGCCCCTGCGGGTCGAAGGCACAGTGTTACCCCTTGGCAATGAGCAGTCAGAGCCAGTCGATGCCCAGACCCAGCCGGCCTGCGGGGTGGGGCAGGTGGGGCACGGGCCGCCGTCCTTTGCGTCGGGCGTTCTTGGGGAGCCACACCGACAGCTGCATTTCATTAGGGAGCATCGTCCTCGCTGAGACCCGCGGGTGAAGCAGAGGGACGACCGGGTTATTCAGAGATTCCCACGCAGGCGTGACCTCGGCGATCCACCCGAGACACACAGACGGTGACATCTCCGTGATCCCTCGGGACTCCAGTGAGGTGCACACGTCGCCAGGCTGGGGACAGTGCTGGGCCAGCCCAGGTGACAGCGGGGTGAGTCAGGGGCCTCTGTGCCTGTCACAGAGGCAGTGGGAAGCAGCACGCGGCAGCCCAGCGGGTGCTGTCTCCTGGCCCCTTAGGCTCACGTAGGACAAAGGACGACGGCCTACGGTCTACAGACGGAGTTGATCTACGCAGAAGAACACAACTGTGGTGTCGCCTCCGGTCATGCTGGCTGGTGCTGGGCCCTTTAACATAGATTCACTCCAAGAAATATTTTCCAGAGACCTTGCAGGTGGCAGGAGTTGCCTGTGGGTGGGACGACGGGGGAGCAGCTGAAATTCGTTTCCTGAGGAGCCAGGGGACCGTCTCATTGACGGCAAATCCAGGGGCGTCCCTCCCCCAGGCAGGCTGTGTGCTGGGCCCTGCCCCCACCCGGGGGCTCTGCTGTATCCAGCCTGGCCCCACCCCATGTCGGCCACAGCCCCGCTTCGGTGCCGAGGCTCCGAGAGCCTCTTTCCTCTCCCCGCCCGCCCCCTCCTCCCGGAGTTCACCTGGGAGCCTTTTTGAGATGCACATACAGATGGTCCCCACGGGTGTCTGGATGTCTTCTGGCCCCAAGTCCCCACGCGTGTCTGGTTGTCTTCTGTCCCCAACACCTAACAGCATGTGCTTTAGAAAAGACATCCCGATGGATCGTCAGTGCACGTAGTGCAGTGGTTCCCGCTATCGCAACTGGGTCCCCAGGGGACATCTGGACATGTCAGGAGGAGACATTCTTAGTTGTCACAACCGAGGGGTGTGGTGGGTCTGCAGTGGGGACCGGGGTGCTGCTAAACATTGGATAGTGTCCAGGGCAGCCCCACGACAAACTCCTGTCCCCAAACGCCGCAGTGTGGAGGTGAAGAAAGTCGGCTGCCCTGACCCGTGGGCGCATCTGCGTCTGCGAGACCCTGTCCGTGTGGCTGAACAGCAGGGAGCTGGGGCAGTGAAGGGAGAGGGGAGGCTGTGGGGGACCAGGGCAGGGGGCAGCACTGGGGGCGGGGCAGAGCCGGTCAAAGGCGAGGCTCTGGGGCGGGAGCACGACGGTGCAAGCGAGTGGGTGCAGGCGAGTGGGCCGATCCAGGGAGGCCTGGCTGCCGGGGGACCTTGGGGGCTTGGGCAGCGGCTTCTACCCCCTTGTAGGACGGTGGATGCTGGCTGTCCATCCGTCCAGGCAGCAGCCGGAGGGCACAGGGGCTCCTGGTACTCTGCCGTCCGTGCACACCTGCCTGCACCTGCCATGATCCCCTCCCCGCAGTCAGGGCTGCCTTCCACCTCCTTTGCGATGCCTGGGAGTCCGGGGCTGAGCAGTGCGGCCCCTCGGGAAGGGCAGGGGTCTTTTCCAATCGTGCCAAGGGATTTGAATGAGCAGAGAAGCGGTACTCAGGGCGCGCATGCGCGGCAGCTCTTGCGAGGCTGGGGGCCAGCCCGTGCCTGCAGCGGGTGGCGGCTGCTCCTGCGTCCCCTGGTTGGTTTTCCTTCCACGAGGCACTGGGGGCTTTGATGGTTCTGGGCCCTCGCCGCCCTCCCGGCCCCCGCGTCACCGCCCGCCACTTCACAGGCTTTTCGGGAGCAAGTTTTTGATCAGATCTTGTGCAAGCTTCACACAGAAGCGAGGACGGACCCTGCTGGGCCCCCCAGACCTTGGTGCTGGTGCCACGGACAGAGCAGGCGATTCGCTGTCTCTGTGATCCACAGCCAGGGAGAAAGGCTTTGAATCTCTGCTGGTCTCAGGCGGCCCTGCAGCGAAAGCCCCAAAAAAGAAGTGGCCGGGTCCCAGGCACCGTGCTCATTAGGGGAGGGGAGCGAGCGTGCGGTCTCCCCAGCTGACATCTGCCAGGCGCGTGTGCAACCGGCTTCTTATCACAGCCCTACAGCCAAGTTCAAACCTGCCCCTGCCCGCCATCCCCGGAGTCCCCGGTGGGGTTGGTTCCTCCAGGTTTCCTGATCTGCAGCGAATGTTCGGGGGCTCCCGCAGCCCCGACCTCCCCAGCACAGGCCTCCCCGTGCCCCATCGTGGCTCCCTCCTTCCTCGGTCTGCACTGAACTCCAGGAGGGTGGCCAATGTCCGTCCCGATGAGGCTGCATTTCCTGCTTCAAGTCCGGCAGGTCGGAGGAGGCCATCCGCACAAGTGCAGAGAACTCGTGCAGCTAACGCCCTCAACGTGCTGGCGGCCGGCCCCTCCTCCCCACACGTGGGCTGTCTGGGCGAGGCCTCGGTTGTGGTCACTCTGTAAGCTGGGTGCTCACTGCCACCCTTGACCCAGCCCCCGCAGCCGCAGGCATGATTCGTGTGCGATCTACACTCCCCATCAGCTCCGAAAAAGGCCTTGAGTGGATGACAGCTGGACCCAGGGCGAGAAGAGAGGAGACAGGGCCGAGCACAGGGAGGGAGGCAGTAATGGCCGCGGGCCGGCCCCTGCGCTGATCGGAGGACACGGGAGAGCACAGGCCGCCTAGTTTCCGGCAGCTACAGCACGTGGTTTTTGTTTTCAGACAAGAAAAAGCATTTGTGGAGGCCTCTGCTCCGACAAGAGGGGCTCCTCCTGTCTGCAAGGGATCGGGGCCCCACGGGAAAACCAGCACCCTGGCAGGTGCATGTCCGGCTGCAGAGCTGGGCCAGCGGGGCTTGTCCATTTTGTGAGCAGGGGGTCCTTTTCACTCAGCGGCAGGTGTCCTGGGCCCCGGAGCACCTCGAGGCACTGGCTAGGTGCTCAGCAAACATCTCCTGAGTGAATAACATGAAAAGCGCCAGCCCTGACTTCGAGAACTGACCGTGTGACTCTGTCCACAGAGGATAGTTGGTGAATGTGGAAGGACGCCAGCAGCCGTGGCCGGTTGTGTGATGTTCTGCTGTGGAACCTGGTGCCTGTGCCGGCTCTGGCCGCGGTGACACAGAGGGGGCAGAGTCAGCAGCAGACGCCCATCTCTCGTGGTCTGGAGGCCGGAAGTCCGCGATCAAGGTGTCAGCCGAGTTATTTCTCCCGAGGGCTCTCTCCTCGGTGCGTAGATGGCCGTCTTCTCCCCATGTCTTCGTGTGGTCGTCCTTCTGCGCATGTCTGGGTCCTGATCTCCTCTTCTTGTAAGGCTACCTGTCGTATTAGGTCGAGACCCACACTAGTGACCTCATCTGACTTAATCACTTCTCTGAAGACCATCTCCACATCCGGCCCAGCCCTATGGCACAGGAGGCTAGCATTGCCACGTGTGGATTTGGGGGCACACGTCGGCTCACAGCTGTGCTCTATGGGAACCATCACATCCAGTCCTCCAGCCACGGCTCCGTGGCAGGCCCTGCTACGGCTGATGGAATTAATGTGTGTCGTGTCACGGTGTCAGAGTGAGGCTCAGACTCAAATGTGCACAGCTCGGGTGTGCCACACACGCAGTGAAGACACGGCCAGTGGACCAGCCCGCTCTCCAGCCATAGGACCCCCTCCTCCCTCTTTGCGTCCCTGCATCCTGACCTTTGGGACAGACGATGTGCTGAGCCAGGGGTGGGCTGTGCCCCTCGGGAGGGTGGCCACCCTTCCCCAGACTCCAGCCGACCGGACCTGCTGCTGAATTGTGGGTTTGGGCTCCTGGGGGGTCCCGCAGGGGAGGCTGTAGCCTGGCCGGGTGACTGTGAGGACAGCCAAGATTCCTTTTAGGATGTGCAAAGCCTGCGTCCCCACTGGGCGCTGAGCTAGGCTTCGCAGGGTGCCTGAAACACTGACACACGGGGGCCAGCTCATCTGCCCGTGTCGGGTGAGCTGGGCTGAACCAAGCACAGGCAGATGCTCTGCCTTCCTCCATATAATGCGTGCATGCAGGCACTTTCTCCTTTCAGACTCTGGGTTTGCTTTATTGACCTGGAGCTTGCCCAGCCGGGAGGACTGTGTACATATAAATGTGCTGCTCGATGCAGTCTCTTATTATCGAGGAATAAATCAACTCTGATTTGGCTGTTTTCCCGACCGGGTTTAAACAAATAACCACATAGCTCAACCCCAGTGTTTTCGACCGATGACTCCAAACTGATTCTGGGGGCGCTGGCTCACCTGGGTGTCATGCTGTCCCCAAGGAGCTCAGGTCCCCATTGGATGACGGTGCTCGAGGGTGGACTTGTCCTGTCACTGCCGGGAAGGGTGGCCGGCCCACCACACCCGGGGAGATGGAGGTGCCTCCCTTGGGGGAGTTTGTGGCCCTGTAAGCCCGTGCTGGAAAAGAAGGAAGATTGGAAATCAATCAGACGTTTCCATCTTAAGAAACGAGACCAAAAGAGCAATTTAAGCTTAAAGCAAGCAGGAGAAAGCAAATAATAGCTAGAGTAGATATTAATACAATTTAAAACAGAAAAACAATAGAGAAAATCAAGGAAACCGAAAGCCGTTTCTTTGGAAGGATTACTAAAGCAGATGAATCTGTAACCAGCCTACCCTGGTGGACGTAAACTCACAAATGACCGACCTCAGGGAGAAGTGAGGGGCCATCATTACTGAGCCTACGGCCAATAAGCAAATACTACAAACAGCTCTGTCCACAAATTTGATAGTTCAGATGAAATGGACCAGTTTCTCAGGACACAACCACCCAAACTCACACAAGGAGGGAGAGAAAATATGAATAAGCCTACATTTATAAAAGAAAGTGAATCAATAATTAGTTTTCCAAGAAAACAAGCACCGAGATGGGTTCATTAGTGCATGCTACCGAATATTTATGGAAGAAATGGTACCAATTCTCCCCAATCTCTTGTGGAAGCAGAGAGAACAGTTCCTAACTCATTCTGTGTGGCCAGCATTATCCTAATACCAAAACCAGATAAAGACATTACACAAAAGGAAAACTCTAGGCCAATATCTGTCGTGAACATAGACACAACAATTCTCAGCAAAATATTAGCAAACAGAATCCAACAATGTATCAAAAGAACCCTACACCATGACCAAGTGGGATTTATCTCAGGTATGCAGGAGTTCAGCATTCAAAACCAATTAATGGAAGCCATCCCATCAACAGGCTAAAGAAGAAAACATGCAGAAAAAAACATTTGACAAAATCCTGCATCCATTGGTGTAAATAAAGCCTGGCCTAGAGTAATCCATCGCCCAAAGGCCATTTAAAGTTGTGATTTTAAATGTATAGTACATGGCCTTCTATTTTAAAAGTCCACTGAGAATCTACCCGGTTAATACTCCGGTGGGTTTAAAATTCTGCTGAGTGATGCGTAGACCGCTTCCCACAGCCCCACAGAGCTCGCTGTCACTCCTGGACCCACCTGTGCACACTGGGGTGGGGTGGGTCTGGGGGTGAGTGCATGGGCATCAGGGCCCGGGCGAGTCTCATGATCGGTCCCAGTTGGGATGCACAAGAATGCAGAGGGAATGAAGTCCGGATCAAAACCACGTCAAGAACAAAGGTGCAAAGAGGCATCCAGATAAAGGTGCACGGATGTGAGACAGAAAAGCAAAAGCAAAAGCAGTTTCTCAGCACTCATCCACCGTCACCTGTAATGACGGGTCTGGGGCGCGTTCGCGTTGTAATTGTCACATGGATAAAGCAGCAGGGTAACACCACAGGTGAATCCGTTGTCCTGACACCAAAGACCTTCCCTGTTTCCAGTCATTCTGAAACTTCCACTCCTTGAGCATCCATTGAGTGCCGTTGGTGTCCGCGGTGCCCACTCGGAGAGGGGACAAAAACGAGGATGCCAGCCCGGGCTGGCCAGGTTCTCACGGCAGTGACGATATACTATTACACGGATTGCAATAGTCATGACTGTCCATCCCGGCGGCAGAAGTGTGGCAATAGATAGACTGTCTCTCTGATTAGACGGACAAGCACAGGCCTGGTTCAGAATTTCCCTGGGCACTTTTGACTTTGTTTCCCCCCGAGTAGAATGGGTGCCCTGGGCCCAAGGGGGCGCGGCATGCGCTCTGCAGGGTCTCCGTGGACGCATCCTGAGTCTGTGGACGGTCCTGGCCCTCCCGGAGGGGCCGTGGGGCCATCGTTGATGCGAGCACACATCTCCCCTCGCTTCCAACGGCAGATTAATGATCCGAAGTCGGAGGAAGCTTCCTCCCCTGGGCTCACATCTAGTTGATCTCGTCGTTCAAAACGACTTTCTCTGTCTCTGTCCCTGTCTCCCCTCCCCCTGCACCTCCTTCTTCCTCCCTCCCTTCTCCCTATATTTGTGCCTACACGTCTATACATGATTTTGTCTTTCTGTCCGTCTTTCTCAGGCCTTACTGGCATTTTCGAAGAAAGGTCCAGAAAAAGAGTCAGGCAGAGGTTGCCATTGTGGATCCTTGGCCCACGGCTGGCCTTGCTGCCCACGGTCGCTGCTGCAGGATAGCCGGGTCCTGGGTCCCCGACGTTCCATTCTGAAGGTGGTGCTGGCAGTGCGGGAGCCGGGGTCCTGCCCGGGCCCATGCTCAACCTGTGGGGATGAAGGACTGAGGCCACGGGGCTTGGGCAGACCCGGATGCTCATGGGAGACCCCAGTGCTCCCCACTCTCAGGCTCCCAGGATCCTTGTCCTTTATAGGTAACGAGCAGCTTTCTTTTCCTGCTCTGGAACATTCTGCTGCATAAAAACAAGTATGGGGACTTAACAGGACCACTGCTCACTTGTCCTCAACAGACGAAGTGGTTAATAGAGTAGACGCGTCAGGAAATCTCAGTGAGATGTTAATGTGTGTTTTAGTTTTTGAAAATTTCCTTCTTGCATCTGAAAAAGGAAAACAGCAGCTGCTGAGGTCCCGGGGCTGATCTGACCTCAATGTTATGACAAACTGTTGCGATGCTCACAGAGAAGCCGCGTTGCTCTCTGTCGACCATGAACATAAACAACCTGGGGCCAGGTCCACGGCCCACACAGGCACTGTGCATCCACAAGCAGGCCCCCCCCCAGGTGCTGCCTTGCTGGTGAAGCTCTATCCCCCTCCTCTCCTTCCCGCCCATGGACATGACTGCCAGCTGCCCACAGACAGAGAACCGCCCCCTTTTCCGACCACACCCAGGCCTGAGCAAGACTCCTTCCTCAGGCCCCCGTCGAGCCCCCAGCCCCACAGTGGTTCTTTCTGTCCCCTTCTCATGGAGGTGTCCTGACTCCCCAGGGTGGCCGTGTCCCTCGCAACCTGCTTGCAACCTTGCTTGTCTGGGTCCTTGGCTGGTTGGACGTGGACATCACCTGGACATCACGTGGACGGGGCCAAGGACAGAGCTGGGCCCATGTGTCTCCTTCCCCAGCAACCCCTGCAGGGCTGGGGCAAATAGACATAGTCTGAGGATGATTTTGTTTTTGATTCAGCATCAAAGTCTAAGCAGCTTATCAGCTTCTGTGGTGGTGACCCAGAAAGAAGGGGACAGAGAGACCATCTGAGGGGAGAGGGGAAGGGAGACAGAAAGAAGGGAGGAAGAGACAAGGAGATAGGAGAGAGAAAGACATAGAGGCAGGGAAGAAGGGTTGCAGGCCTGGGGTCCTGGGCCATAGCTCCTGGACTGCAGAGGCACTGGGGCCTCTAGGGGACGTGGGAGCTCCCTGGCTTGGTGGCTCCCATCCTGGGCCAACGTACCGTGCGTCCATGTGGCTCAGAGGCAGTGGTGCCCAGGATTTGATTTACCTGCTTAGACAGAGAACACACCAGCTGTGGGTGGCAAATCCTGAAGACCAGGGGGGTGTCTCTGCTATTTGTTTTGCTTTTCCTAAGATCCCCCGTGTTCTTTGCAGGACCCTGGGGATTGGAGAGAGACCCAGAAAAGGCTGGGCTTTAACTTGATTACATGTCACACACATCCGAGTTTGCAAGTGCACGGCGTTTACTGCTGCCCACGGCTGGGCCTTGCGAGCAGCTTCAGCGGGAGAGGGACCCCGTCATCCCCACAGCTAGCATCTTGCAGAATAGAAACCCTGGCTCTCCATCGCAGAGTGGGCAAGACTGACTCTTCCTGACTTGTGGAAGCTGTTTTGACTCGATCATTAAATCTCACAATGAGCGCATCTTCTGAGCAAACATTTTGTGCCAGCTGCAAATTGTCTGTTGCTGGGAGCGAGAAGCCTATGGCTTCGGCATGGCCAGTGGTGGTACTCTTCACGCAGAAGGAAACCGGTCCATCATTGGTTGTTCAACAAGCCTTCCCTGTCAGCGAGAGCCCTGCCTTGTTAAAAAGGGGCCCTCAGCTGGCTCTCATACCCCCAAACCCTTTGAAAGCTGCAAATTCATAAATAAAGCCCAAAATAGAATTTGAACATGAACTGCCTTACCCAAGGTGTGAAACACTTAGCACTAAACAAATCCGCTCTCTCCTAACTGTTGCATAAACAATGGGATTAAATATAAGACCGGATACATCGGGCCCCGGGAAACAGTTGCAGGGATTTGTTAATGCAAAGCACTTACGGTTCCTGCTCAACCACTCGTGTCCGTGGACAATCACCTTCGTATTTCGGGTGTGAATTTTCTCCTCATTGCCTGAATTTACAAAGCAGCGACGGCAAATGTAATCTGATGGGTGGATTTAGGGGGATCCAGTCTAAGCTCGCGGTGCCTTCAGCGCGAGCGGGAAAGGGGGCAGCAGGATCCGAGCGTGGCTCAGTGAGTTTGAGAGATACACCGCACGCCCCCGGAGGTGCTGTCGGCGACCGACAGTGGCAGGAAGCCTGGAAGGTCCCCGTCCCTGACGCAGGGTAACACCAGCAAAACGAACTAACGAGAGCCCTTGTAAATCATTCCACCATACAGCTATACGTAGAATCAAATCCTGAAAAGCACAAGCATGTTTATTATTTTGGGGGGATGGAGAGAGAGGGAGAGAGAGAGAGAGAGAGAAGGGGCATCAGCTGAGTCCCAAAGGCCTGACTTAGATTAGAATTCCCTTAGTTCCCCATAAATAACTTACATGCAAGTCACATTTTTTTTTTTTATAGCAAAGGAATAAATTTACAGCTCGGCTTTCGGGTTCTCCCTGGAAATTCATCTCCATAAAAAGAGTAAGCATGTGTATAATATTAAACATGTCGTTAAAAGGTATTTAGAATTGCCATTTTGAATCCAAAGGCTTGCCAGAACATTTTGCCCATGCTCGCCCTCACCGGGAGCCTGAAAAGCAGGCGTCCCTTTATCTCTCCCACCCCCGCCCCTGCGGCGGCGCGCCCGGCCCATTGAGGATTTTATCACACGCCAAGTTAGAAAGCACAATTTGCTAACATTCGGTTCTTTTGTGTTGCGTCCAACTTTGCACCTCAGAAAAGCATTACTGGGTTTATGTGTCTGGAAGTGTTTTTCATTATTCATATTTAAATTATGTCCCTTTGAGAAGGAGATAAAGGCTGGAAATTTTTATCAAGAGACAAATGATGTAGGTAGGGAAGGATCTCAGCCTTTTATTGTCGACGGCATAAAGCGTTCCAAGAGTAACCAAAATACTTGAATAACTTGAGGTCTGAGTAAAACACATTTAATGATGGAAGTAAGTGCAGGGTTAGCTGGGAGAAGCCTGTTCTTTTAAAACTTTCTTACTTCATCAGGTGGACCAGATGGCCGGCTCTGACTCGGGAAGCGTTTTGCTCTAGGTCTTTTGGGGAAATTCTCAGGTGCACCTGTCTCTTAGGCACAGGGTGGGTCTCACCTGCCTGAAGGTCGCCCAAACCCAGAGCACACACATCAGAGACAGTGTGGCTTTTTTACACGGAAAAATTTCCCCTGGGGAAGGGAAAGAGAGTTCCAGCTAATGCATCCATTACTGACTAACACTTTCAACTCAGAAAGGATTTAATAAGGAATAAAAGCAAATAAACATATCTTTTTAATCCTTATAAAAGTCATAACTCAGAATAAGCTCTTCTTTTTTTATTAAAAGCTTTTTTTAAAAGTTTATTTATTTTTGAGAGAGAGAGAGAGAGAGAAAGCGGGGGGGGGGGGCGCAGAGAGAGTGGGAGACAGAGAATCCCAAGCGGGCTCTGCACTGAGTAGAGTCCAATGAGGGCCTCGAACTCGCAAACCGCAAGATCATGACCTGAGTGAAAGCAAGAGTCGGACGCTTAACCGACTGAGCCACACAGATGCCTCCAGAATAAGCTCTTCCTTAAGAGAAGTTTTAAAAGTAGTTGAGTTTGTTCTCCCCCCAAAAAATGACAGCCGTAGAAGAATCCATCCGGCAGCTCTGCGTGGAGACGGTGGCTTCATCGATTTGCTTTGGTTAAGTGGCGAATCTCCGGGATGACTAGAATCCTTTGTGGAAATGTCATAGGACAGAAGCCAGTGGTTTGAGTGTTCACTAGGTGCCTGGCCCGCGGTTCCCACATGTTGGGGTGCATCAGAGCCACCTGGCGCCTTGCTAACATGGGGGTCCTGGGGGCGCCTGGGTGGCTCAGTCGGTTAAGCGTCCGACTTCGCCTCAGGCCATGATCTCACAGTTCGTGAGTTCGAGCCCCGTGTCGGGCTCTGTGCTGACAGCTCGGCGCCTAGAGCTGCTTCGGATTCGGGATCTCCCTCTCTCTCTGCCCCTCTCCTGCTTGCACTCTGTCTCTGTCGCTCTCTCTCAAAAATAAATAAACGTTTTTTAAAAATGGGGGTTCTGATTTGGCAGGTCTGGAGCTGGTTGAAGGCTGTCTTCCTACCAGGCTCCCAGTTGAGGCAGAACCTCCTTGTCTTCCAACCACACCCTGGAGAACGACGTTCTAAGGCTTTACAAGCAAGATCTCTTACAGACTTTGGTAGACTCCGTGAGGAGAGCAACGTTACTGCTTCCGCTTTCAAAATGCAGAAACTGAGTCTCAGAGAGGTGAAGAAACCTTCTGCTGGGGGTGATGGCACCCCTCCCTCAAAAGATAGGTTCACCTGGAAAAATAAGTCTTTGTGTATGTGATTTTTAAAAACATTTAAAAAAATTTTATAACATTTATTTATTTTTAAGAGAGAGAGCCAGCGAGCGTTGAGCGGGGGAGGGGCACAGAGAGAGGGAGACACAGAATCCGAATCGGGCTCTGGGCTCCGAGCTGTCAGCACAGAGCCTGACGCAGGGCTTGAACCTGTGAACGATGAGATCATGAGATCATGACCTGCGCCAAAGTCAGACGCTTAACCGACTGAGCCACCAGGGAGCCCCAACGTATGTGATTACATTAAAGATCTCAAGGTGAGACTATCCTGGACTAACCAGGTGGACCCTAAGTCCAATAACTGGTGACCTTGGAAAGACAGAAGAGGAGAGACACGTGGGGAAAAGCCACGTGGAGACAGAGGCAGGGGTGGGAGCTGAGAAACCCCAAGCCAACGAGCACTGCAGCCGCCAGAAGCCGGAGGAGGCAGGAAGGAGCCTCCCCTGGAGCCTCTGGGGGGAAGCAGCTCTGTGACACCCTGATTTCTGACTTCTGCTCTCTATGCCATGAAAGAATCCGTTTCTACTCCTTTAAGCCACCTTGTCTCTGGTACTTTGGGTTGGCAGCTCCGGGAGACCAGCAGACCCCAGAGGTGCCGGCTCAGCAAACGCTGTCCCGGGTCCTGCCCTCCTGCCTGTGGGGGTGGGGCCCTCCTGGCCATCCTGGGTCCCGCAGAACCCCTCCCCGTGCTTCACAGGCACCCACGGCCTCACCGCACGCCCCTTCTGCAGGTAGCCCCCCCCCCCCCCCCCCCAGCCGCCTCCAGGCTCTCTCCAGCTGCCAGCCCTCCCGGCTCCCCTCCTGCTAGTCTGCTGGGCGGGGAGCAGAAAGGTGATGGTTCATCTCTGCACTGGGAGTGAGGTCACTGCCTCCTCTGATTGCTGAGATCTTGTTGTCTTCCTTCTAAAAGGCGATGCACCTCAGGTTTGGATCATCTGGGAGACCAGAGAGGTGGAAATAGGGACAAAAGAGACGTTCAGCCAACTCCACGCCTTATCTGGCAGTCCCAGCCGAGGCCGTGACAGCGTGAGGCGGGGACGGAGGAAGGGCTCGTCCCTTCCCAGAGGCCTGCTGGTGGCTCTGGGCTGCAGAGCCCCCTCGACCAACCATCCCAGGCTTCCAGCCCGGAGCCTGCAAAGCGCCCAGAATTTCGGAGCGCACTCCCACCTTCTCTCTGGCGGTGAGGATCTTCCTTCTGTGGGCGGATCCCGCTGCCTCCTGTGAAGCATGTGGGGAGCTCGCGGGACTCCTCAACCCGGGACTTTGCTATTTTCCAATCCCACTGCCCTGCAAAGCTGCGATGCCAACGGAAGGGCCGTGTCCGAGCGCCCAGTGATTCCTGTCGCATTCCGGCCACATCGCAGTCAGCCGCGTGACGCAGGTGCTGTCCTATCACCCATTTCATAGATGCAGACACAGAGGCCCAGGGAGGTGAAGCCCGTCCTCCAAGTATTTCCCAGCCGGCACGAGGAAGCCTCCAGATACGCACCACGCTGGCCAACCGCTGAGCCTGTGGTCGGCCCCACATGACTCCCTCTGGGGCTTGATTCCAAACAGGAACTCGGGGGTTATTTACCGGTGATCGTTCAGGAACTGCAGGTGAAGAAAGAATTCTTCAGTGACATAAATAGACCAGACGTGTGCCTGTCAGAGGGGTTCAGGCCAGAGCCACTCGAGGGGACTCACTGATGAACCAACCGCCTGGATCAGCCAGATGCCTGGGGAGCTGGCTAACAGCGTTGTTCCCGGTATCACCCCAGACTCGCTTGGGCAACGCGCCCCGTCTGCGGACAGGACCCAGTGACTGCCGTTTTGCCAGGGTCCCAGGACGCTGAGCCCACTGCCTCGTCTCCGTCATTGCCTGGAGGTAGGGGCCCCGCTTCCCTCCAGGAAAGAAGTTACACCCCAGGTACGCCAACGTTGGAGGACGGAAGGTACGAGAAGCCCAGAAGATGAGTAAAATCTCTGGAGATAAAATGTGAAAAGCCAACATTTTTATGAAATAGCACTTAGCGGCAGCATGAAAGATAAAATGCAAATTGTACGGGGGATGGGGTGGGGGCCGGGCTCCTTCTAGAAGGTACAGGCAGTTCCAGGTTGGCCTCCTTGGACCCTTCTCCCCTGAGAGAAGCCTCAGATAAATAACCCCTCCAAGGTAACGGATCAAAAGCACTTGAGTGCAGATAAAAGCACGAAATACACCTGCCATTTTTTGTTACGGGATTTTGCAGGGAGACTAAGAGCCCAAGGTTAAATTATTTGAAAAAAGCCAAAGGAGAGAAAAAGAAATGGATGATGGAAGCCCAGCAGTAAATAAAACTGTGGCGTCTGAGAACAGGCACTGTCGTGTGATGCGGTATCTTTCTGATTTTTACAACAACGTCTAGAACGGCGTTCAGGGTCACCACGGGCGGTTTGACTTCTCCGTCAGCCGAGAAGTGACATTGCCCTGAGCCTCCCACGTTGCCCACGTGAGAGCATGTGTCACCAGAGAGCGGTGGGCACCCAGGGCTGCCCGGGAACGCCTGCAGGCGAGGGGATGTCGCGGCCGCTGAACTAGTGCCCGGAGAGAGGTGCCATTGGAAATCGAATCTTGTTCCTTGTTGGGAGATGATCAACTTCACCTTGATGCCACTGTCTGCCCCCCTCCCCCGCCCCAGCCACGTGGCTCACCATCCACCAAGATGGCCAGTGAGATGAGCGTCTCCGAGCTCTGCGTTTGAGCCTCTCCTCCGTGGGTTTGCCGGCTGGTTCTGTCGATTCAGGGACTCATGCCAAGGGGAGCTTCACGTCAGCTTAGGGCCACTGGCTCTTGCGAATCTGGCCTGCCTCAACAACAAAGGAAATTCTCACGCGCCCAGACTTTTCCTCTCTGCTGGGAGAGCTCCCGATTTTGTTGCCTCACATCCTTTATTTCCCACTGGCTGGGCAGGTGCACGTGGGATCCAGAAAAGCTGTCCCCATGAAGACAGATGGCCCAGGCTGTCCACTGTCCTCCAAGTGAACTGTTTTACTTGTCACGAATCTTTTCTCCAAGTCCTTTTTCTGCCTATTTCTGTCTGTAAATAAGGGTGGAAATGGAACTTGTTTGAGAATTAAATGGGATCAGTCAAGTTAAGGTTAATGGATAAGGTACAGGTCCAGCAAGTCTGATAGTGGAGGAGATGTTCTGTGTGTGCACCTGTGTCTGTGTTTCCAACCATCTGGATGTAGATTCCTCGTTCATAATCTGTCCTGGATAGATCATAGAAGGAGGCAATCAGTTGCTCTCAAAAACATCCTATTTTAATTTTAATTTCATTTAAAAAATCAGTTCACTGAAATAAAGCCTGAAATAAAGATTATGTGAATGAGCAAAGCAAGTCTTAAATTATGAAACATTTTCTATTTTCTATAGGAACCATAATAAGACAACTTTGAAGTTAGACGGGGGCGGTGCCCCTTAGTCCTTCCGACCCTTTCTGCCTTCCCTTCCCTTCTGTCCCCTCCCTTGGTCACTTGGTCTTCATAGAGCATGGGGAAAGACACCCTGGCCTCCGGGTGACCATCTGTCTCTGGGCTCCTGCACCAGAGTGAGTGAGAAAGGGCATTGGTGGGTTTCCCTGTTCCCCGGGGCTGGATGTGAAGCCGAGGACTCTGTCCTACATTTTGTGCTAATTCTATGTTTTGTTTTCTACCGTGTCGACCTCTCCAGAGCCTCCAAATAGATATGGGAAAGTGGACAAAGACAGCACCCACTTGAGGCCCATCCATCAGAGGGGTCGCCAGTCAATGAGCACATCAACAGAACTGGCTTTGTGAGTGTTTACAACACATGAGTAACGAAAAACCACTTGTCTCCCCCCTGAAAGGAAGCAGCCCAGACACCCCACGGAGCAGTCCGTTCTCAACCCTCTACCGACGTGCCGTCCTCTTTATATTAAACTTTGATTCTTCGGAACGCACTACTCATCGAAGACAAGCACATGTCAGAAGTGAACCAGTGGCTTCATCTGAAGGGAGGTATCATGGATGTGCTGGCAGGTGGAACCACTGGGATGTTCATCCCAACACTGCTTATAATGGAGACAAAGGGAACAATGTGGATAAGGTAACGTAAGGATGCTCTGACCCCATGATTCCAAAATAGTGTGTGCAATGTTTCATTTTATTTTTTTTTCAATATTCATCCTTCTATCTGAGAGAGGGGAGGGAAGCATGCAAAGTACCAACAATGAAAATCTTCTGGGTGATGGCTCATCACCCATTTTCACTTGACCCCATTTTGAAATCATTGTAGATTCAGGTGTAGTACGAGATCCCATGGGCCCTTCACCTAAATTCCCCAACGGGAACATCTTGCAAAATGAGGTCACACCAGGATGTTGACGTTAAGCGATCCTTATTCAGATTTCACCACTTTTGCACGTACTGTGTGAGCACGTGCGTGCTCACTTTTCTGCAGTGTTATCACACATGAATCCCTTTGACCACAGTCAAGAAACAGAACCATCCATCACAGGGATCCCTGGTGCTGTTTTTTTATAGCCACACCTCCCTCCCTCTCACCCTCTCCCATAATCTCTGGCAACCACTAATCTGTTCTCCACCCCATACTTTTGTGATTTCAAGAAAGCTTTATAGACAGAATCGACATTAGCTAACCTTTGGGGACTGACATTTTTTCCCTTAGCATAATTCCCTTGAGCCCCATCCAAGTTGGCGACTGCATCAAGATTCCACTCCTTTTGATTGTTGAGTCACGTTCCACGGTGTGGATCTCTGTGCTTACGGTCTCCTCAACCATGTGCTCATGAAGGACCTTGAGGTGGTTTCAGTTTGGGGACATCGCATCCAAAATTCCTTTGGCAATTGATGTGTGGGTTTTGGTGTGAGCTTAAATTTCCATTTCTCTGGGATAAATGCCTAAGAGTGCCATTGTTGGGTCATATGTTAGAGCACATGGTTAGTTCTAGAAAACAAACAGATAGCAAAAACCCCACAAACTTTGTCCAGAGAGGCTGTACCATTTCACGTTTCCACCAGCAATAGGTAGGAGAGCCAGCTTCTCCACCTCCTAACTGCCCTTGGCTTATCATCATTATTAGTTTTAAATCAGCCCTTCTGATAGGAACCTACTCCTTTCTCCCTGTGGCTGTATTCAGCATCTCCTTGATGGCCAGCCGTGCTGAACATGGTTCTGAGCGCCCTTCCCCATCTGAATGTCCTCTTCAGAGACAGCTTCTTCGTGTCTTTTGCTCACCTTCTAGCTGGTTTGTGTGTGAGGGTGTGTTCTACTGTTGAATTTTGAGTTGCTCGTACATTCTAGGCGGGAGTCCTCTCCCAGCTGTGCGGCTGGCACGTGGGGTTTTCCAGCCTGCAGCCTGTCACTCTGTCCTCTTCCTGGGGACTTTCTTAGAGCAAATTTTAATGGGAGGAGGTCCAATTCACAGTCTATCCCTTTGTGGAACGTGCTTTTGGTGTCAAGTCTAACCTCAGGTCCGACTTTCTCTCACGCTGTTGCTTTCTTGTAGCTCATGTTGTACCCTGATGTTCCACACCGACGCCCACGACCCACTTGAGCTGAGTTGTGCACATGGTGGGGTTTCGGTCATGCCTGCGTGTCTGCTTGTGGCACCCACTTGTCCAGTCGCTGAGGCACCATTTACTGGAAAGGTCATCCTCCCGCCATCAAATTACGTCTGTACGTTTTCCCAAAATCCGTTGGGGCGTATTCGTGTGGCTCTACTCTGGGCTTCCCTTTTCTGTTCTCTTGATCTGCGTGCTCTGTTCCCCGGCCGAATCCACAAGTCCTGGTCACCACAGCTCCGTAGTGGGTCTTAGTGAGTAGGGTGACTCCTCCCACTTTGCGCTTCTCTTATGAGATTGTTTTTAGCTCTTTTAGGTTCTGCATTTCATGTTTCTTAAGTGGTGAAAAGCTTTTGCTAGCATGAACCAGGTGTTATGGAAAAAAAAAAATCAAAGAAAGTATTCTATATCCAAAAAAACCTCTTCAGTGTATAAGGGTATTAGCTGGAACATGAAGGGTTGCTAGAAAGTCTGACAACAAATTAATCCTGAGAAGTAAGTGAGCCCCAAGCTGGTGTTTCCTCTAGGATTACACCTGCCGCTGAGGCCCAGAGCCCTGATGGAGAGTCCCCGGCAAAGGGGACAGGTGCCAATCTTGACCCCCCCCCCCCCCAGAGTGGACATGTGAGCTGGGGGACTCAGCCTAACATCAGACTCTGGAGGGCAACCAGAGGAGACTAGGCGAGGACTCGCTTCATCCAGGGAGACACCTGTCCCGGCCTCAGCTCTGAGCAGAGGGGGTGCAAGGAAAGGGCCACCAAGAATCCTGGCCACACTCCATCCCCGGGTGCTCTCGGGGCTCAGCTGTGGCGCAAGGGGTCACTGCACTGCTTTCTTACTGTCTTTTCAATCTGCATTGTGCTTCTTGCTGTGTCTCTTGGTTAGCTAATTAATGTTAATGTTGTTAATGATCTCACTGTGGCCCCTTGTTCTTCATCAATCTTGCTGTCTTTCATACAGCAAATGTCTTTTTATCTTTTCGAACTTCTAAAGATCAGAAAAACGCCCAGGAAAAGGATCTATTACTAAAAAGATAAGAAATGCAAAAACAAAAAGAAATGCAAAACGAGACTATAGAGAAATCCTATTTCACATCCTGTTCCCCAATTGTTGCTGGCCGTGACAGGTCATTTTGGCCAGGCTATGTGACAGCCTGTGTCCTCACATACAGCTGGTGGGCGTGTGAACAGAAACGACCCCTTTGGAAACAAGTCAGTGCTACCTGGTCAGGTAGAAGCACCCACGTGTGACCCTGTACTTCCACTCCCACGTGAGCACCTGGTGAAACACTCGTTCACGCGTGGCGGGAGAGATACGACCCCCCCCTTGATAACCGTGTGGTGCGGAGAGCAGAAATCTGGGCACAACCCAGACGTTCAGCAGCGTCCGAATGGACATTTAAATCGTGGAGGTCACAGTGCAAACGAGTGAACACACCAGTCCCTGCACCACAGCTGACCGTCAGAAAGACACCGTTGAGGGCAACAAGTTACCCAGCATATGACGATGTTTTCTCAATAGATAGTTCAATGACGCACAAGACAAAATCAACATGGACAGATGCACAGAGTTGTAGTAAAGCCAAAAAGTGGACTGTGTTTTATATATTATTTATTTTTATATTATATTATTTTTATTTTTCTTATTGTTACTATTATTTATGTATTATTATTTACTGTTATTTATTATTGTTATTATTTATTACATTCTTGGACATTAAGAGGAAGTGGAGCCTTGCCTGTGTTTGACGGAGACACTAGGAGGGGGTAAGGCAGCTACGGTTCCCATGGACTCTCTCCACTTGCACGGGGTTCCCTGTGCCTTGACTCCGGGACAACTGCAGCTGGGACACACTGTCCCTGAAGAAGTCTTTGTTGTCCACTTGAAATTCAGATTTAACTGGGTGCCTCGTATTTTCGTTTGCTCATCTGGCAGGCTTAGTGCCAAGGCGGGTTCATGGTACCCCAACAAGCAGCTGGCAGGGTGGGGGGCACTCTTACTGCTTTCTCCAAAAGATAGACCCTCTCTCCCCCACCCACTGTCCCCGCCTGACACCCCCGCCCCCGCCTGACATCACACAGAGGGCAGGAGACCACCCTCAAGACGAAATATCCGGCTATGAACAGGTTACACCCTCCATGAAAGTGGGGCTGACGTGGGACAATCTGGGCTGGTTTTGGAGCTGTCGGGTGGCCGCTACTCAGTCTGTTCCGACTGAGTTATATTTTGCAACAAATCTTTTAGGGGCAGCGTCTGCCACCAAACTGTGGGCACGGGGGTGGCAGACGGGTCTGTGGGGATCTGCCGGGAGGCTGTCAGAACTGTAAAATGTTTAAAAGGCAGGTGCGATTCAAGGTTATCTCTCTGATAAGGAACATAGCTCATGGAAGACACAAATCACGAAGCCCTCGTAAGAATGACTCGGCCGGCGGGGGCGGGGGGGCACTTTTGCCTTCTTGCTCAGCTGACCCTGGGGAAGCATGGGGTGCCCGGCTTCCAGAAGGCACCCCTGGCTGGCAAAGCCGGGCCGCACAGAGCTGGGAAGTGATCGCTGGGGCTGCAGGAAGCTCTCGGCTTGGTGCTGAGTGGGGAGAAACCCAGGACAGGTGCCGGGGTCGCCCCTCCAAAGGTGTGCGTGATAGAGAAGGCTCCTCGGCTTTCTGGGGATCAGCTTCCAAGGCTGTGGCAGCTGGGGGGCAAACACCCGCACGCGTCCCACGGAAAGGTAAGCATGTTGCGCAGCAATGTTTGCAAGACCGTCCTCCTCGCTGCCTGCCCGCCATTCTCACCCGATTTTGCACAGAAGGTCATTAACACCCGGCTGCTAGGGTGACTGGGACTGGCACTGGCAATGTTTTGCAAGGCTGGCCGGGCGGCTTGTGAGGGTGCGTGTTCTTCCCAGAGAACGGAGCTGGTGCGCAAGTGTGCTTTGGATACAGGCAAGTGGACTCACCACGTGATTCGAGAGCTGGTTTATCGTATTTCCAGAACATACATAGACTCATTAGTCAGTTATCACCTTAAAAGACAAAAGACAAGATTGAGAAAAAAAATGGCACAGTAAAGTGGGAATATGTTTCTAAAAGATAAACGTGTTTGTCCTCAGCAGGGACCAGCATTGCCTTGTGGGTCTCACCCGGGGGTGGCACTCAGTCACTAGAGGGTGTTTGCAAATATCTTCGCGGTGGCTGGGGGGTGATCTCTTTGACAGCAGGGAGGCTCGGCATTCCAGCCTGCAACCGAGAGAGAAACACCCTACCACAAAGCCCATAGGACCCCCGCCACAGAGCCCGGGAGGGCAGGGCAGAAATCTGCACACACACTCTGTGGCTTTGCTGCCACCAGCCCCAGCAAGCTCTCTAACAAAAGCTGTAGCCCTGACCACAGGCAGCCAGTCGGTTAAAGTATGTCTGTGATTCTGATGTGTATTTTCCATTGGTTGATCCCACATTTCACAATTGAGAGGCAGACGCTCTGGAGAGGGCGGGAAATCTCATGTAAATAGTTATAAGCTAGAAACCCAGGTGTAGAGGGGAAGGGCCTTTGCTAATTAGACTTTCCTGCAGGGCTGACTGGGGACAAGGTGCCGTCCAAGCCGTGACTTTGGGGGACAATTCCCTGGTTCTTAGCCCAGCAGGTTTGAACGACTTCTCCCCCAGCGCATCGGTCGGCCACCTGTGCAGTCGATCATAGAAGCTCTCAAGGGCTAATCAGAGAAGAAGCGAAAAGCCATGAACCAGTCAAGGAGGTCCATAACCACAAGGGAGGAGTGGAGCACGGATTCCAAAGCAGCGCACTGATCTCTCCTAATCAAAGGGATTTTGGAAGGAGAAGGAAAACTCAAAATCTAGTGGGGGATGCCAGTATCTCCCTGGTAGTAATATACAATAATAATGACAATCATAGAAAAACTACCATTTATGGAGCACCTGTTATGTGTGCAACATGATAGTATTTTTTTTTTTTAAATGAAGGCAACATCAGTTTTTCATTACACCAATCCACCCAACTCAGAATACATATCCTCATTTTAAGGTAAAGAAGCTGAGGCTCGGAGAGGTCCGTACACTTACCCAAGGTCATACACTGCAAAGTGTGGAAGCAGGGATTCTAACCCAGAACCTCGGGAAGGCATAGCTCTTGTCTCATCCACACTCTTCACTGTCACCGTCCTGATGTGTTTGTGCTTCAAGAGAGAGCTCAGGCGCAGAGGCCCCAGGCTGCCAGGGTCAGAGTGTCTGGTGCCCCCTTTATAGGAATCACAGGGTCTACAGCCTGGTTTATCATTTTCGTATTGTCAGCCATCAATGCATCAAAAACAAAAAAGTGATCAGAGACAGCACAGCACTCCACCACCCTCCAAAGCCTCATCTGGTTTGACTACAGGGCTGGGGGGAACCTGGTGTGAGCTCTCCTTCCAGCAGATGGACGGGGAAGTCTCATTTCCTGTAATGTCTACCCATGAAGACGAACGTCTGTCTCCACGGCGGCAGGCATAAACACATTTATCTTCATGGTAGAAGGGGCTTCACTGTGGCTGGCGTTTAGACATAGTAGAAGTGGGACGTACTGTCTACGCTCCTCGGCAGGGGGTCACGGCATGGAGAAAAGTCGTAGATGTCTCCTCTCAAGTGGAAAAAAAAAAACCAGAGCATTTGGAATGTTTGCAATATTTCTTTTTCATTTTTGTGCTCTAGAAACACAAGCTATCAAAGCTCCTAGTTGATAGATAGCAAACACTAAACCCTCTGAGGGTGTTAACTGACAACTAGATAATTTGAATAGCATTTCATATCAGACCAAGATAACCTTAAGGTCCTTTATCCAGCACACATACTTTGAGTGTTTACTGTGGCTAGGCTTTGATCTAGGCTCTAGAGATATAATGATGAGCCAAAATTGGCATGGTTCCTGTGCTTCTGAGGTTTTCAGCCTTGTGATCAGTTATTAGTCAGATAGCCACACAGATGAACGTGGGACACTTTCCCTCTGTGATTGGGAACGAGGGTATGGTGTGCTGCCCTTATCACTTCTACTAACACTGGTCTGGAAGCCCTAGCCAGTGTTATAAGGCAAGAAAAAGAAATGCAAGGCACACAGAATGGAAACAAAGAAGCAAAGCTGTTGCTATTTGCAGCGGACAAGATTGTGTACATACAAAACAGTACAACGTGTGCAAAAATAGCCATTGGAACTAATATGTGGTTTAATGAGGCTCAAGATACAAGGCCAACATGGGGACTTGTTCTTGCTGTGAGCTGTGGCTGCTAACAATGTCTTTTCTTCCGCATTGGTCCCGCTGAGAGGAAAGTCTATTGATCCCCATCCTTGAATCTAGGTTGACCTTAGTGGTTAACTTGGCCAATAAAATGTGGAAGTGACATCCTAGAGCTGGGTCATAAGAAGAGCCCTTTCTCTGGGGGTGCGGGGGGTGTCCAACCACCATAGAAAGGCCAGACACCCTGAGACCGCTGTGCTATGAGAAGACTATACCACATGCAAAAGCACCAGAAGATGACACAGAGAAAGAGACAGAAGGGATGTCAAAGAGCCCCCAAATGCCATGCGAGTGAGGAGGCCCAAACTGGGCCCAGGTGGATCAGAGCTGAGTCACCCAGGTAAGCCCTTCTTGAATTTGTGGTATACAAAACCAGGAGTAGAATGTAGCGGTTGTGTTAAGCCACTAAATTTGGAGCCCTACCTGTGGCTAGTGGCTGCCATGTTGGATAGCACAGCTCTAGAGAACACAGAGAAAAAATCTCCAGGACGCCGTCAGGCAAAGCTTCTTTAAGCAGGACACAAGCAGCATTGGCCATAAAAGAAAAACTTGATTGTTAAAAAATTTCATCAAAGTGAGAAAAAAAATTGCCCACCAAAAGAGACCCTTAAGATGATAAATAGGTCACAAACAGAGAAAAAAACATTTGTAACATATACACTTGACAAAGGACGATTATCCGGGCTATACATAGAACTTTTATAGATCGACAACCACAAGGAGAACAGCTCAACACCAAAAGGGCATAACAGCGTCAAAGCAACTTCATGACAAAAGCTGCATAAATGGCCAATAAGCACAGAAGGAGGTGTTCAGTGTCATCAGCCATTGGGAAAATGCAAATTAAAACCACAATGAGATGTCATTTCACATTCGTTGAAAGGGTTAAAGTTAAACATCAAGCCAAGCCAAACCCTGATCTGGTGAATACGAATCAGACGGAAGTCTGCTGGTAGGAGAGCAAAATAACACAACCCTTTGGAGAATGGTTTGGCAGTTTCTTGTAAAGTTAAATATGTGTCAGCCCTATGACCCAGCGATTTCACTTTTAGACATTTGCCCACAAGGAATGAAATCATATGTCCAGAAAATGACTTGGACAGCAATTCCCAGAACTGTGCTGTTCCTGGTGGCCAGGGGTGAGGAACAAGGAACACCCCCGTTGGAGGACGGGTGCAGGGGTCCCGCTGTGCTCCTCCTGTGGGCCACCCCTCACGCACTCGCGAGGAGAAGCTGCTAGGACCTGCGGCAGCACGGGGACGGGTCCACGAATCAGAATGCATGCTGTGTGGTTCCGTGGAATTCGAGCCAAAGTAGGTAAAACTGATCTGTGGTGATAGAAATCAAGAAGGTAACTACTGTTGGGCAAGGGTGGGGCCTGTCTTTCACAAAGAGGGAAATTTCTGGGGGATAAAGTCATTCCAAAGCTTGTTTGGGGGGGGGGGTGGTGGCTTTATGGGTTCGTGCAATGATCAAAAGTTAGTGAAGGAAACACACTTTAATGTGTTCAATGTATACCCTGATTAAAAAGAGAGTCACATGGGGAGCCTGGGTGGCTCAGTTGGTTGAGTGTCCGACTTTGGCTCAGGTCCTAATCTCATGGTTTGTGAGTTCGAGTCTGCGTTGGGCTCTGTGCTGACAGCTCGGAGCCTGGAGCCTGCTTTGGATTCTGTGTCTCCCTCTCTCTCTGCCCCTCCCCTGCTCACGCTCTGTCTGTCTCTCTCTCAATTTTTTTTTTTTTTTTTTTTTAAAGAGTCATGTAAACGAATGGACCTGGCAGCACTGGGAAGGGAAGGAATGTGTTTCTGGAAGCCTACAGTGGGGAATCGGCCAGTGTTCCCTGAGCAGCAACCTGGTGCTGAGATGTCAGAAGGTCTGGGCAGCAGCTCAGACAGGTGCCCGGGGGAGGGGTTGCTGGGGAGGGGGGGGTTGCTGCCCGGGGAGGAGTAACACGTCTAAAGTCCTGCACAGGGGAGCTTGGTATGTTTGGTGGTGAGAATAGATGGCACAGGGCTGCCTTTGACCATCCAGGGTTTTGGTGAAGATTCTGTTCCTAAGAGTACGGGAAGGCAATGCTTCTGGCACAGAGGGGCTGTGGCCAGCTTTATATTTTTAAAAGATCATCCTGGCTGCTGACAGCAGACCAGGCTTGGGAGACTCGTCCAGGGAGGAGGAGGTTCCTGTAGCCGGCAGGGTGGGAGGTGATGGATGCTTCTGGATGGAGAGAGGCAGAAGTGGACCCGTGTAAGGAATGCACACAGACAAGGGTATGAAAGATTTTTCCGGGATTTGTAATGGGGATTGAATGAGGGAGACAGAGGGATGACCTTGGCTTTCTGGCTTGTGGGAAGGAAGATGTCGCCTTTCTGAAGGAGGGAGCAAGCACAGAGGACCAGGTTTGGAAGATATATACAAGGACTAAATCCTTTTTAGAATGTGTGGCCATCTGACTTGTTAATCTGAGGGAAAAAAATGCATTTCCCTCAAAGTATTAGAATTATTATTAGTTTTATCTTGTCAAAGAGTTGATATTTTGCCAAAAAAATGTGCATTGCTTCATACATACATTTTTAAATGTGTTCAGATGCAGAGTAAGAAATAACACCAAGATGAGGTGCTTGGATGGCTCAGTCGGTTGAGCGTCCGACTTCGGCTCAGGTCATGATCTCATGGCTCGTGGGGGTTTGAGCCCCACGTCGCGCTCTGACAGCTGGGAGCCTGGAGCCTGCTTGGGATTCTGTGTCTCCCTCTCTCTCTGCCTGCCCCCCTCCCCTGCTCATGCTCTCTCTCTCTCTCAAAAATAAATAAACATTAAGAAAAAAAATTTAAAAAAATAACACCAAAAGATCCCCTATGTCCTCACTCGGTTTCCCCCATGGCACCATTTTGCACAATCATAGGACAAGATCGCAAGCAAGATGTCAGTGTGGATGTGATTCACCCATCTTTCCACATTCCCTCTGAGCTTACTCGCTCATTTGTGTGTGTATGTGTGTGTGTATTTGATCTATACAATTTTCTTCTTTATGCTTTTAAATGTTCTGTCTGTATTTGAATTTTCCACTTTTCCTAATAATTTTACAAATTAAAGGAGAGGGATCGACAAAGAAATTGCAAGCGCATATAGGCCGTCCCGTTAAATTAATGATGTGGTATCCACCCATCGATCTATTGTAAAACTTGAAATTTCTTAATTGAAATGGGGACTAGGGGAAAAAATATAAAATCCCACCGTAAAAGCTAATGGTATAAATGGATTTCTAACGTCCAAATTATTTACGGCTGTAATTAAATGAACTCTGGAAGGATGAACTTTGCTGTCGCAAATGCAAAGCCACCACAAAAATGGCTTCCCCCGACGCAGAGGATCAGCACCCAAATTCCCTGTCTTAGCAAAGCCATTCATGTGGGCGATGCCTCCAGGGCTGGGAGGCTGGAGGGGGAGCCAGCACCTTATTTCAAGAACAATATGTCTTCTCTGGAGACACAATCCTAAGGTACAATATTTTCTCAGGAATAAAATTTCAACGGTGATATTGATGAAGATGTTTGACAATCTCCCCTTTTAGGGCCCCCACTGAGCACTCCGTGCTCACATAAGGAATCTTCTGTCACATCCAAACAACCTTACCATGAAGAAAACCAAGGCCAGTGAGGGGCAGTAATTCCCAGAGTGCCCGGTTGGGAACAGACAACGTCACATTTTAAACCCAAGTCCACTGAACTCTTGCATCCGACTTTTTAGTTAATATGGCATTTACCTCTATTGTGTTAATGTAATTAATACGCAAATTAATTCAAGACTGGCCGCTGACGGCGTGGCTAACTGATGTCGAAATAATACCCCAAGTCTGAAGGTGGGTAAGTTCCTATGCCTGCATAAAATTTCCATGGAAAAATGTAAATCAAGAGGTGTTCTTTCTCTCACACTGACTTTAAAAAAAATTTTTAAAGTTTATTTATTTTGAGAGGGAGAACATGCGTGCCAGTGGGAGAGGGGCCGAGAGAGAGGGAGAGAGGGAGAGAATCCCAAGCAGGTCCCACGCTCAGCACAGAACCTGTGTGTATGGGTGTGAGGCTAGGCATTGAAGCAGGTTTGACATCCCTAATTCTTAACCCATCTGCTGCATTGCACAGAGTCTCTTAAAAAGGTTAATTCTGCCCCAAACCCTCCCCTAGGAAACCACCCAGCGGTGGACACGGCCATGATTTCCTCCAAATTCTAAGATGACCGGGCTCCTGTTTAAAATCTTCTGGGGGTGCCTGGGTGGCTCGATTGGTTAAGCATCTGACTCTTGATCTCAGCTCAGGTCTTGATCTCAGGGTCTTGAATCAAGCCCCAAGTTGGGCTCCACACTAGGTGGGAAGCCTTCTTAAAAAATAAAAAAACGAAAACTAACTAACTAAATAAATATAACCTTCTGATATTCCATGTAGCACAAAGCTCTGGTCCCAACATTTCTGTCTCAAGATCCAGGTACACTCTTGGGAATTATTTAAGACCCAGAGAGATTTTGTTTATATGGGTTATATCTTTTTCTCAGTTTATGTGGACTCTGTATTTTGGTATTTGTCATATTAGAAGTTAAAGCTGTGGCATTAATATTTATTTATTTAAAAATAAAAGTAAGAATCCCAGTACAGTTTAACACAACGTTTGTTTGTTTTTTTTCATGAAGAAAAAAGCCTAAGTTCTAAGACAAAACATAATGAGGATGTGTACTCAAGGGTTGAGGTTTAATAAAAGTAACATTTTTTTTCCGGCTACATCAAGGGCATTTCAAAGTGAAATTGGCATTTCTTTGCAAGTCCGTGTGCTCACCGGCAGGGTTCGTCCAGGCTGCCTCCACACATACCACTGGTGTCTGGAAAGGCAAGTAAACACTGTTGCAGTAACTGTGCAAATAGCCTTGACTTCGGGGTCCAGGTTTCACATTTGGGGAACCATATTTGGAGACGGCTGGCCCAGAACGATAGCGTCTAAGCCATCATGGTATTTCTGGCCTGTGGCCGCGCCCCTGCCAGATTCTGCCACCCCGTGGCCGGCGGGGGTGACGTGGCACTGAGGTCTTACGCACTTCCTGCCGTGGCTTCGTGCACGTGGCTGTTCCTACCCCAGCAGCCCCCCAAGCCCGTCCCTGTGCCTGGCTACCACTCCCCGTCTTCATCATCACCTCATTTGCCAGTCGCCCATTGCTGTGAAGCAAACCACCCATATCTTAGGGGCTTTAGGTGACACCAGTTATTTACTGTGTACATGAACTTTCTATGTGGGAGGACGCGTGGGGACAGTTTGTCTCTGCTGCATGTGACATCAGCAGAGGTGGCTTGGCCCGGGCTGGAGGGCTCACTTCTAATATGGCTTCTCATGTGGCAGGTGAGCAGGGCTGGCTGATGCCCCCTCACTCCAGCGTCTCCACGGGGCGACCTGGGTGCCTTCCCCGCATGGCGGCTGGGTGCCGAGAGGGGGCATCTCCAGAGACCTGTGTGGAGGCGGCCTCACGTTCTGGGGCCTGTCTCTGGAGTCATCCCTTCCTTGGCTGTCACCAATCTGAGCAGATTCAGAGGGAGGAAACAGAGACCCTCCTCCTTGCTGGAAGGAGCCTGGAAATCACCTTATAAGAAGAGCCTGTGGAGTATCGTTGCAGCCAATTTTGGAAAGTGCCATCTGCCACATTCCTCCGTGAAGCCTCACCCACCTCCACAGCCAGATGACTGCGCCTTCTCGGGGCTCCCGGGAGACCCAGTGCGTCTCCAGAGGACACCCACCACATGCCAATGAGATCCTCTCCACAGGTCAGCGCCTCACGCCCCGGCCTGCCCGCTCCCACCTGTGAACAGCCCTGCCTGGTGGGACAGGTAAGCCACATGGTTTCTATCAGCGAGTGAGTACTTGAGTAAGTGAGTGACACACATCTTCTCTGTCTTCTTTTCTATTTGCCTCGTTTTGAGCAGGTTGTTCAATGGCTTTGGTTGGCAGCTTCCTCATATTATGCACGAGAGTGATGAAGGAAGTGCCCAAGTCACGGGTGTGGCGAGAAGCCAACACCATGACCAATGGAAAGACAGATGGAACAGAGCAGAGACTCGATGGATGCGTCTGAACTTGAGGAGGTGGCGATGGGCGGAGAGTTTACTTGATGACAAAGAGGTCCAAAGAGCTGGATGAGGCACCGAAGGAGCCCCGTGGGGCTCCCTGGGAGCGACATCTGGACTTGAACCTTGGCCGGAAGAAAACGACGGAAGCTTTTTAGACAAGAATCACTTAGAAAGGGCAGGAGCTACTTTATTTGAGATCTGAATACGCTTCCCATAATTAGTTTTCCGCTTAGCTCAATAATTCCCCTGTAAGCATGTAATTCATTATAAATAAATATTACCATGGAGATGCAATGATTATAATAATTTTAGAGTGTTTACTCTATATGAATGCTTTGTAACCATATGCACTTACCATTGTGGAGTAAAGCTCTGAGCCTTCTAATGAGCAGGACATTTAATGTTTGTATTCTGACTATTTTCTTCATAAGCAAAGTCGTGCAGACCGGGGTGGACATCTGAGACAATGGACATGGGGATCGTGGGGACATCTGGGACAATGGTCCAGCTGATTCTTTGATTTCCATCTAGGCCACGGGTTCTCAGGATCGGTGAGGACAAACTTACTTTCACAACAAAACCAAAGGTCATCTACCTTTCTCTCATGTTTTAAATGAGTGCACAGTGGAGTTTTCTGGAGGCCTCGTCAGCTCGTATGACATTGTCACTCCGATGCTTAAGGGCAGGTGTGCTTGCAATTCTCTCAAGTTTTAAACTTTTCTCAGCTTTAATGTGGTAAATGTTGACAGACAAAAACAGAAGCTCTTTGGAGTTCTCCCTAATTGTGAGAGTGAAAACAGGTCCTGAGAATATGAGCCAAGTTGTATCTGCTGCGCTCTTGCCCAGATACCACCCATTCTCTCCCTGGAAGGGCAGCCGCAGACCAGGGCCTCCTTGGCTGGATTTAGGACACTGTGTGGAGAGATAGAGACAGAGAGTCAGAGATGAAGAAGGGGGAGATCGGGGGCTGTTATGGGGTCTTCCCTAGCTAACCCTTCCTGTATAACAAACCATTCCCACACTTCATGGCTTAAAACAACCACCTCAGACAACTGAAAAATGGGCAGAAGACACGAACAGACACTTCTCCAAAGAAGACATCCAGGTGGCTGACAGACCCATGAAAAGAAGTTCAACATCACTCATCATCAAGGAAATCCAAATCAAAACTACAATGAGATACCACATCACACCTGTCATAATGGCTACAATCGACAACACAGGAAGCAACAGGTGCTGGCGAGGATGTGGGGGGAAAAGGGAACCCACGTGCATCGTTGGCGAGAATGCAAACTGGTGCAGCCACTCTGGAGAACAGCGTGGAGGCTCCTCAAAAAGTTAAAAATAGAAACACCCAGGAGCCAGTAATTCCACTACTGGGTATTTACCCAAAGAATCTGAAGACACTAATTCAAAAAGATACATGCACCTCCATGTTTATAGCAGCATTAGTTACAACAGCCAAGTTATGGAAACAGCCCAAGGGTCCATCGACTGATGAATGGGGAAGGACAGTGTGGTGGATATATTCACTGGAATACTGCTCAGCCACCAAAAGGAATGAAATTTTGCCACTCATAACAATACGGATGGATGCAGTGGGTATAATGTTAAGTGGAATAAATAAGACAAAGGCAAATACCGTATGATCTCACACATGTTTGGAATGTAGGAAACAAAACAAAAGAACAAAGAAAAAAGAGACAAACAAAGGAACCCAGCCTCTTAAATACAGAGAACAAATTGGTGGTTGCCAGAGGGGAGGTGAGTAGGGGTTGGATGAAATTATTTTTTTTTTCTTAAAGACAAAAGACACAGTTGCCTCAGATGCTTAAAAATGATTCATCTAACTCTTGATTCTGAGGCTTGGTGGTTGAACTTAGCTGGGTGGCTCGTGTGGTCACAGCTGGGCTGTCTTCCCTCTGAGGTCCACCGCCGGGTCCTTGGCAGCTCTGTCCTCAGGGGTTGGCTGGCATTGGCCACATACCTCGGCTCTCCTCCTCCAGCAGGGCAGCCAGGCTTACTCCCATGGACAGCGCTGAGGTCCAGGACAGTGAGCAGAGTCTCTCAAGGCTCTTAAGGCTTCGGAGTCACCCCAGCCAGTCACGAGTCAGTCCACTGTCAAGGGCTGAGGGTGTAGACTCCACCTGACATGGCGGGGCTGCAAGTTCACACAGCAAAGAGCATCTTTATAGCACCCAGTGAAGCTATCTTTGCAGACTGTCTGCCTCCCTCAGAGCCACTGCCACACAGGCCCCTCTGTTTGTCACTCAGGTCTCACACCTGTCCTCCGCCCAAGAGGCACAGACTGGCGATCATCACCACTGATGGCCGTTTTCTGAGTAGAGCAATTGTTTTAGGCAAACATCAGACTTCATCTGCACAACATGAACTCTGTACTTCTCACTTAAGTGGTGTTATTTGTTAAGAAGCAGATGTTTGGAATTATAACCTATTTTTCTCGGAATCAAGGACAATTCAGGTTCTTTAGATTGCTCTCTGAGACGTGCATCGTGCTGACAGAATTTGAACATTTCCCATATGTTCCAATTCATAACATTCTGCAGGAGGGTCCACAGAGCCCCAGCAGTGTTAAGTTTGACTGGCACCAGTCAGCTTCAAATAATTTTTGATACATGGATGCACCTGTAAAAATGGTTAAGGAAAGGTAAAAGCTTTGAAAAGGAAGATAGCTCTTTTCTCAGGGACAAAGTGGGCATTTAACAGTAATGTCCATGGGGCCAGCTGCGTTTGTTCTAAACTAGATTGTTCTAAACTAGATTGTAAAACCCACAGTGCCGTGGTGATACCGTAGGCAGGGAATAGAGAATCTTGAGGAAAGAAAAGGCACTGATTTAATGGTCATTATTTTCATACATTCTTTTTGGAAATTGGAATGTTTGAGTTTAAAATAAATGTTAGCGTCTGTAAAGGTACCATATTGTCAGCTCTCACTAAACCGCTTTCCCCAATTCCAGAATTTCTGAGAGTCTAAATCTCAGAGCCACTCTGCGTTCATTCAGTTAGCTCTGACACACACCCAGTGTGCCAATGATAGCAATCTCGATGCCAATTGCTGGAGTATCATTAGGAGAGTCCACACAAATATCCTGGAGATGAACCACTTCTCAAATCCGGGAGTCAAGGAAAATTCCCCAAAGGATGTTAGTGCCCAGAAATTACAAGTCTGTTCAAAAAGAGCATCATCATACCTGTGCTTTCCAGAAGGCTCTCCCGGACTCGTGAGTTATGCTGAGGTTAAGACAGATTAGCTGCATCAAGCTGGAAGTGGAATGAAATACGCTTTTGCACCTTCAGGAACCATCCATTTGACTTACCACTTGTCCGATCCATGGCTGTGGGTGAATTTATCACACCAGCATGGAATCCAGCAGGAGCCTGTCTCCCACTACCTGGCTTGTAATCAACAACCCACTCTTGGAGATTTTGGGCTGCCTCACCTGGTTATGCCAATAAATCTGGGTGTGTAGCTCCTTGATTTGTTATTGATTTTCCCACGGACGAATCTGAGGCTGCATTTTCAGTGATAGGTCTTCAGACCGGGAATGCGGTGCAAAGGGACCACTCTGCCAATATCGGGAGGCTCACGGGGTGACCTCCTCTTTGTGATCGAAGCTCACCATCGGGGCTGAGCGAATGCTGTGGGTGCAACTCGCTGGCACTTAAGCGGAAGGACGGTGCGGAGCAGGTGGGCCAGAACGTGGTCATGCTTGACCATGGCGCTGGGAGCCTCAGGACACCAGTCAAAGACGGCGTCCATAAAGCTTCTTCTGTGTTATTCACGACTGTTATTGATTTTGCTTAAAAGTACTCCATTGCATACCAAAGACCCATTGGTGAAAAATTTCAACATGTAAACACTCTGTACGGTGTGGATTGAAAGGCTAGAATGTAAAGGCTTGAGTCAGCTTTTCTGGGATCCTGGCTTTGAGAAACACTCCGGTTGGAATTCTCAGACTGTCGTCAGGGGGTATTAGTCTTTCGATCCTGTTTGGAAACGGGTCGTGTTGTAAACTTGGAAGAGAGTGAAACATATCTGCCAACCGTAACAGAGACTCAGCGTCCTGCCAGCGGGTGCGTGGGCACAACACCATCAGTCAAAGCGAACCTCCCTCCTTCCAGGGAAAAACCAACCTGCCCACGCTGGCAGGGTTTGCTCAGCAAACCTTTCCACTCCCAACCATTGCTGTTTATCCGACTCGCACTGGCTTCCAACGCAGTTTTCTCCGTCTCCTCTATTTTTATTAAACAGATTCTCATGCCGTCTTCTAGTTCATACGTATAAAAGCAAATGTTCATTGGAAGAAGTTTGAACATGGGAACAGAGGGCTAAAGAATTGTTTAAAAAAAAAATCCTTTGAGCAGGGAGGGGTTGGAATTTCATGCCGAGTTTCTGAGGCCGCTTTACACGGCGTTGTTTATGGAGTGCACATGACCGGCCTCAGATTTCCGAGGCTCCCAGAGTGTGTGTGCTCCTCTGTGGTGCACATGTCCTCTGCCTGCTTCCTCTGCCCAGAGGTCCCCCTGGAAAACTCCTCTTATGGGTGATCTCGCCGAGTGCACTCTAAGAGCCCACTAGATCTAAAAGGAAACATTCGTGTAGTTGGAGTTTTTCAGATCTACCATTAGATACCCACGGGGTATTCTGGGAACATGTATTGAAAAGAATCACTGCTCAGACATCAGGGTTTCAGACGTGAGCTCCTAAGTTCTGGCAACGTGGAAGAAATGGGAATTTGAAGCTCGGTGGCCCCCTTGGCGAGTGCCCACGGAGGCAGCCTGTAACCCTTCTCAGCGCTAAGGAGTTTTTAGCAGCCAGCACATGCTTCTAGAGGAAGTGCTCTACAAACCTCTCTCTCTGCAGAGAAACCTCACCAAAAGAACCTGCAGGAAGGAAGAGCCTGGTAAACCTTAATTCACCTGGTGGCGATTTCCAGGATTTCCCCCATATTATTAAGGAGCTCTCCAGCACAGGCCCTGGGAAGGAGAGCAGGGGAGGGGTGCAGAACCCACATTTGCATATCAAAGGAGCCACAGGAAGCTCAGTCATTTTTGCAAATCGCTTATTAGATGTTCTGTTTGTAAATAGTAGAGCCGGTCTTGTCTTTGATTTGGGTTGCTCGAGTAGTCTGAACACCCCTATTCTTTTGAAGATAAAACCTAGAGTTTTCTTTACTTATGTGCTAGATAATGTCTGCCTGGCACAGAGCAGCGTGAAAATATCACTCCCTGCCCCTCAGGGTACTATCCTCTCCAGTCCCCTTGCCAATCCTCTTTCTTTCGCAGAAATAAGCAAGCTCGGTCAAAATGTGTGGAAAGTCAATACTGAAGGTGGTTTTTAAAGTTTAAAGAAAAAGGTGTAGTGTCCACTACTCCCTTCACACAGACACAATGGCAGAAAGAGCGTGGTTTTGAGAAGAGAACAAATCTCGTTTTGAAAGCCAACGATTCTGTGACCATCGGCAGCTGCTTCGAGCCCTGTGAGAGATGGGAGCCTTGGTTTTCTAACCGGTTCTCTCGCGAGAGAGGACTGGGACTACACTGCAGGGCCACCGTGCAGGTTACGATGAGACCTGTCCTCCCAACGAGCCAGTGACACAGAGAAAAGGCAGGCACTTTTCTCGAGCAAGAGATACTCAAGTGACCTGGACGAACAGATGTGACTCGTGCGTGTTGTCTGACTTGGATGTGGACAGACCAGTGACAAGAAGACATTTTGGTGGGGGCGGGGGAAATTTGGACATGGATGTGCTTTGGATGAGATGAAGGAAGGATGTTGATTTTGTTAAGTCTAATAATAGCATTGTGGTTTATGAGCAAACGTCTGTTTCTGTAAGGGATGTGCCCTGAGGGCTTCAAGTACAGCCGAAATGTCATCCTGTCAGTAATTCATTTCTTTAATCTAAATTTTAGTTAGTTAACGTAAGTGCAATATTGGAGAATTTAGTGATTGATCGCTTACATATGACGCCCAGTGCTCATCCCAACAAGCGTCCTCCTCAATGCCCATCCCCCATTTAGCCCATCCCCCACCCCTCCCTCCATCAACCCTGAGTTTGTTCTCTGCATTTAAGAGTCTCTTATGGTTTGTTTCCCTTTCTTCTCTTTTGTGCTCCCTTCCCATGTGTTCATCTGTTTTGTTTCTTAAATTACACATATGAGAGAAACCGTACGGTATTTGTCTTTCTCTGACTGACTTATTTTGCCTAGCATAATACATTCTAGCTCTATCCATGTAGTTGCAGATGGCAAGATTTCATTCTTTTTCATAGCTTATTAATATTCTGTTGTGTGTATGTATGTGTGTGTGTGTGTGTGTGTGTATGTATATATATATATATATATAGTTTAGCTATTGGTGATAGTGCTGTTATAAACACGGGTGCATGTACCCCTTTGAGTCTGTAATTTTGATCTTTTGGGTAAATACCTAATAGTGCAATTGCTGGATTGTAGGGTGGTTCTACTTTTAGTTTTCTGAAGAACCTCCATACTGTGTTCCAGAGTGGCTGCCCCAGTTTACGTTTCCACCATCATTGCACGAGGGTCCCCACCAACACCAGTTGTTTCTTGTGTTGTTAATTTTAGCCATTCTGACAGGTGTGAGGTGGTATCTCAATGTGGTTTTGATTTGCATTTCCCTGATGATGAGTGATGTGGAGCATCTTTTCATATGTCTGTTGGCCATCTGGATGTCTTCTTTGGAGAAGTGCCTGTTCATTTCTTCTGCCCATTTCTTAACGGGCTTGTTTATTTTTTTTTGCTGTCACGTTTGGTAAGTTCTTTATAGATTTTGGATACTAACCTTTTATCCTATATGTCGTTCGCAAATATCTTCTCCCTTTCTGTCGGTGGCCTTTTAGTTTAGTTGATTGTTTCCTTCGCTGTGCAGAAGCTTTTTATCTTGATGAGGTCCCCATATGAGGCAGGAAACCATCAGACTCCTAGAGGAGAACACAGGCAGCAACCTCGTTGACCTCGGCCAGAGCGGCTCTTACTGGACACGTCACCGAGGGCAAGGGAAACCAAAGCAAAAATGTCAGTAAGTCATTTTTAAAATGCTTAAGCAAAAAGCAGTTGAGGAAACATGGCTGAATAGTAATACTCAATCCGAGCGGCATATGGAGGTTCATCGTGCTACCCTCTCTTCTTCAGTGTTTGTTACCATCTTCGCTGCGAACCTTGACATCATCCCAAAGGCCCTAGCATGGGCCTAGGACGTGACAGGTGCTTGGGGTGCGGCATCCCCCCGTTCTTCTGACAATCAGTGGGTGCATCTTGCCCTCTCTTCCCCTTGCTGAACAGAGGAAAATGGGCAGGATGGGCAGGCCTGTGCCCTCCAGGACTTAGCTCCTGTGTGGAAGGCAGGCATCCGTGCTGGAGTTGACAAACGGGATGGGGAGACACGCCCCTTGGCTAAATTCTCTGCAGTTTCCCCAAGAGCGAAGTGCAAGTGGGTCTAATCAAGCGAGATGCAGGTTTGAAGTGAGTACAGGTTTTACCGAGCCTCCCTGCGCATCAGGGCGGACAGAGTGGCTCCCGACTCCTGGTCCCTGCCGTGGCCTGACTCCCCACCTTGGATGGGTCACTTCGCAGTGCCCGGCCCGGACTCAGATCCAGAGAATGAGCCCAAAGCACGTGGAAGCTGGGAAGGGCACGGGGGGGGGGGGGGTGCTGGGGCGGGGGCGGGCCTGCTGCGGATGGAGAGGCATGGGGCAGACCTCAGTCGCCTGCCGCTCCAGGCTGAAGCCAGCCATTGCCGGCAGGCACCCAGCTCCAACCCACGCCTGAGTATCTAGGCGGTCATTCCCGGCAGGTGGCTGGGGCTGGGAGGCCGTGGGTTCTGCTTCTTCCTACGAGTAACTTCACTACCTTTGTAACACACACATCCATTAAGGTACTAGAGATAAAGAGGCTCACAAGCCAACGAAAGGATGAGGATTTTACAGGCTGGGAGGCCTTCGGGAACTCTCCCCTAGGGCCTCCCGCTTGCTTTGGGCAGGGTGGTCTGAACGCCCCGGTGTCTGCGTGTAGCGGGGGCTCCCTCCTGGAGGCGGGTGAGCGAAAGGCCTGCGCGGGGGCCGTCTGTCCCACTGGTCCATCGCGAACAGTTTGGCTGAGCTTCAAGGACGGTTTCGCCTGCACAGGATTTTTGGCCTCGCAACCACCACAAGTCAGAAGTAAGACCCCACCCCCGGCACACGAGACGGGGAGTGGGGCTGAGTCCTTTCCAAGGGGAACGTGACCGGGAGGAATGGCCAGAGGCAGCGTCCCCTCCGGGCTGCATCTCTGCAGTGGTTATAGCTGAGCTGGTACCTCCTTGCTGAAAGCAAAGCCTCGCTCGGGGACAAGTGGCCTGAGCTCACGGGGGACAAGGTGCCCCAGGTCTGTGCACGCCCCTTGGAACGCGAGTCCTCACGGGAGGCCTGCTGGAGCGGGTGCTGTGGGGTGGAAATGTGTTGTGAGGGCCAGTCCAGCGGCCCCTGTCCTGTCCCTTTGGTGACAGTATCCACGTGTCCCAAGAAAGAGCCCCTGTCCCCATTCTCCGTGTGGGTTGGAAGGGGGCCTGACCCCAGAGTTGTCACAGCACAGGAGTGGGTGTGGCATGGGGACCTGGCCCTCGTCGGCCTGACTGAAGCCCAGGAAGACCCGGCGCCCGCTGGCCTCTCGGAGGAAAGCAGAGCCGCTCAGGCCCCCTCTGTCCTGGTGGCCGCCTTGCCCAAGCCAGGCAGGTGGTGTGGGGAGACCAGAGGGAGGACGGCTGTCAGGGACCGGGCCTCTGCCACACCCCCTGCGTCTCAGAGGCCCCGGCCACAGTCTCTGTGCTGTGGTGTCTGTCACCAGCCCCTGGGTGCATTTGGACCCACCCCGAGGTTTTCCTTCTCCAGGGTGCAAATGGCAGGACTTCTGCTGCCTCAGAGACCAGCAGGGGTGCGGAGCTCAGACCAAGGCAGCATCCTATGTCCCTCGGCTACCCGCACGCACCAGCCAGCCAGCGCTGCGGCCGAGGGGCCCCTCGACATCCCTCCGTGTGTCTTAGAGCTCTCTCGGGTGGGGCAGTCTCGTCGCCTCATCCCTGCAAAGACAACGTCTGAGGCCCGCTGGAGAGTCAGAGGCCGAACCTCCTTCCACGGCTCTGTGGTCTGGGCAAACCCATGTGCCCCGGGCTCTGGTTTCTTTGTATCCACTGTCATTTATTCCTTCACCTACCCCCAACTTCCTGAGGGATGACACATCCTGGGCCCAGATGTGTGAGCAGACTCACCCTCTTGGTGGCTCCCGAGGAGCTCACAGCCTGGGGACAAGCGAGCAGATCGGTGCATGCAAGGGGGGGGGGGGGGGGGCGTAGGGGGTGGGGTTAGAACCAGGGCTGGGGGCTGTTTCTGGACGGGCCTAGAAGAGGGGGGTCTCCGGTGTGTGGCTCGCTCGGGACAGCAGGGCCAGGCAGAGGCTCAGGCCCTCTCTGGGAGCATTGGAGGAACCAGGGACCAGGGTGGCTGGAAGGCCCTGAGCAGGTGGGAGCAAGGTCCACCTGAGGGCAGGAGGTAGGCGGGGCTGGACCCAACAGGGCCTCACGACTGAGGATTGGATTTCTGCCAAGTGCTCCAGGAAACCTCTGGAAGCTGGTAAGAAGTGAAGCGTGTGTGCACTTGCGTGAGTGTGCACGCATGTGCACAGGCGTGTGAGTGTGTGCACTGTGTGTGTGTGCCCGTGCGTGCCAGCACCTAGTGTTCCTGGGGCCTCTCTCGGCTCTACAATTCCACACTCTCCACGAAAGCATTTGCCACGTCACTGGGCTCCGTCCGCGTCTCCTGGCTTTGTGCAAAGGGGGGACGTGGGCAGCAGAGAGGGGAACCTGAAGGCACCAGGGTGTGGATGGGTCTGTGTGTGTGTGGCTATGACTCCACAGAAGTAATTATTACGCTCCCTGGATGTTAGTTCTATGCCGGGGCAATACTTTACACGGCTTTTGTCATCCAGCCACCCAACATGGCCCTGAAGTTATCACCTGCCGATTTTACAAGTGGGGAAACTGAGGTTCCAAGATACGAAGAAGCCTCCTCCAGGCTGCACGGACAGTGAGCCGTGGCGCCTGCGGTGGATCCGGGCCGCTATCCGCTCTTCTCGTTACTGTGCCTCCCGATTGGGGCCTTAAGTCTTCAGCCATTAAATTTCTTAAATCAGCTTTGCGCTCCTGGAGAACCTGACGAAGGGGCTTTGTCACCACGTGTAGGGTAGCTGTGGAGGCCGCCGGAGATGCGAAGAGACCCGTCGCCTGTACCCCGCTCTGCGCCCCACGCCGTGGGGAGGCCTCACGCCCAGAGGGTCACCTGGGAGCTGGCGTAGGTGGGAGGAAGGCCCTATGTTCTGCGTGGAGTTGCAATTGTGTATGCCGGTGAGAAAAGGCCACTTTCCTCCTTTCAAACCCTCCCCGAGGGGGTGGAAGCCACAGCTCATAGAAGGGGAAGGGGAACGAGACCCCCGGAACCTCCAGCCGCAGAGTCACTGGGACACCCGACACTTGGCTGCACGGTCCCCCCATGAGCCCCGGTCCCCGGGTGCTGGCCCCGTGCCCCAGGGCGTCGGCTGGAAGGTGGAGAAGGAGAAACAAGTGACCCCAAGGCCAGAGGAGCAGGACTTCCCGGAGGAGGCATTTTCTTCACGTAGAAGAGAAGGTGAATGCTGGCGTTTGAATGCTCCGAGCTTCTGGCTGCAGCTGGAGACGCGAAGAGCTGGAGGGATTTCCGAGTTTCTCAGATCTTGAGCTTACAAGAGCACTTTTATCACGAAAAATTTCACACATACAGAAGAGAAGAGGGGATAGTGTCGCGAACCGCAGCACAGGGGCCCCCATGTCCCCTGTCCCCGCCCCCTCCCCTGCTCCCTCCCTGCGGTGTATTGAGGTGTGCCACAGACACCTCGGCATTTTCTCTTTAAATGCTGCAGAAGTACGGGACGCTTCTACAATAAACGCAGTAACGTGTTCAGTCTACAGACCTACGGCCGCGTGAGGGCCGCTGGGTGACTGACTAACACATCGCTTCCAGGGCCCCTGGCTGGACCCACCGAACCCGGATTTCTGTCGCCACAGTCCTGGAATGTACATTGAACGCATCGCCCCCAGAATCTGGGGCACCCTCTAGTTCAAGACCCCCGGAGCCCCTTGCTCTCAGCCCCCGAGGGAGGAGCCCCCGTTCCCAGGACCTGCAGCCGTGTGTGTGGCCGGAAGCTGCTCGTCGCTTTGGAGCCTGAGAGATGGAGCTTGCAGCCGGGTGGTGGGACGTTGGTGGCTGTGGTCGTCCCAAGCCCTAATGACCCTGCGTGCCATTAGTTAACATGTTTCCAAGCCTTGCCTGGGCCTGGGCCGCTCTCCTGGGAGGGGGTGAGGACAGCAGCTGGTGTCTCCCACCGCCCCGTGATCAGCAGGTGTCTTCAAGGAAGCCGGACCGAGCCACGGAGGCGGATGTGGGAAGAAGCAGCCTGCCGGACAGCGGGGAGCGGCCCGGAGAGCCCGTCTCCACTTTGTGTGCTTCTCCAGCAGCAGCAGCCGGCACCTCCGGGGAGCATCACAGAGCCGCAGACAAGCGGCGGACGGCAGACCAGCTTGCGGCAGCCGCCGGGAGCCACAGACCTCAGGCTGAGACTCGTAACGTCCTCCGCGGTCAACTGTCACCACTAACGAGGGAAGAGGCTTGCGTGAGGCGAGCGCGAGTTAGTGTTTACTTAGTGCTTAACGAATGCCAGACACAGAACTCTGCTCCTTACATGATGTCTGTCGTTTAATCCTTCCAACAAACAGCCCTGCGGGGTAGAACATTATAATTTCCGGTTTCCAGATGAAGAAACTCAAGTTCAGAAAGGTTCAATAAATCTCTCAGAATCAGCCGGCCAGGAGGCGGGGAGGTACAGGTGCCCTGTCTGTAACCATTAGCAGGGAGCGTCCGCCGATGGGGCAGACTGGGGTGATTTTCGGCCTACGATTATTTTCCTTTCCTAAACAACCGTACATCGTGTGCACGGCATAGCCGCTGACTTCAGAAAGCCGGCATTAGCTTCTGCAGCACAAGGTACAAAAATTTAAATCAGATTAGGAAGCACGGTTGCTATGGTACCAGGAAGGTACACTTTCATGCAAAGCAATTTAATGGATGTGGAAATGTGTACCTTCTAACAGGAACACTATACTTTAGAGATAAAATCCTCCAGCAGGCAGAGGGCTGATAGACAGTCCTCTCCCTCGTCGGAGGCCCGGGCCTCACCTGCCATCCCGGCTCCTGCCAGGGAGGGGCCCGGGGTCAACGGGAACGCCTTCCCGGGGCGCCTCCGTCTGCTTCCCAACAGGAGTCAAGAAAAAAGATGCTACGCTCACCCTGCCCATCTGCGTTATGTGTTTAGACTGGTGTCAGTCCGGCTCTCTGGGGCCCGAGGAACGAGCCATTCAACTGTGGAATCTTAACCACCTCCCTGCTGCCCTTTCCCCCCACTGCCTTGCCTGTATGGCCGCCTTGGGGGCTCTGAGAAGGAGTGTCACCTCTCACTTCTCTGTCCCCGGCGGCATCGATGCCCGGGCATGTGAAATTGGGGCACCCAGTCTGTGATGGGGGCTTTCACTCGCACCCAGAGTCGGCTACGTTCCGTCTGTGAAAACTTGGACGGGACACTCACCTTGGGTCTCCGTTCCCTCGTCTGTAAAATGAGTCCAATAATTAACGTGCCTTTCCCCCTGGTTTTGTTGGGATGTAATTGACATATAGAGTATAATTAATAGTTTTAGGTGCACGCCACGGTGGTTCGATATTTGTGTGTATTTCAAAACGATTGCCACAGTAAGTTTAGTTGATCCAAGATCTATCACCTCGTGTACATAGTTACATTTTTTTCCCCTTGTGATGAAAAGTTTCAGGATGTGATCTGTAAGCACCTTTCAAACACTTCAGTCGCCGTGCGGTGCCTGAATCTGCTGGTGAGACGGTTGAAAGACACCAAACTCTGGCCTCGGTGCCGGGTGCGTGGGACGGACTCACTGAAGGGCGACGTTGCAGTTTCAGTGCCCCGGGTGTGTTCGATGTTTGAGAAATAAAGGCAGCCACGCGTCCGTCCTCTCTGCCGCCCCCCTCTGCTTGCCCAGCGCCATCTCTCTGGCTCCGTGGTTACTCCACGACACGCCGGCACAAGCCCGCCCACCCACCAGCTGTGTCCCCTGCCCAGAACCTCCCCCACCCCAGATGCCCACGTGCCCGTCTCCCTCTCTTCCAGATGTTTGCTCCCCCGCTGCCTTCTTTTCAAAGAGGCCCCCTGGCCCCACCCACCGCCCATCCCGGACCCTCTCTGCCCCTCGCCCTGCCCTCCGTCTACCACGTGGGTCTCCTTGAATTTCAGGGAGGCTTTTGACTGTGTCTATGGCTTTCTGTCTGTCCACACGGGAACTGTCTGCCCAGGCTGTGAGAGTCAGACATCTTTGCTTCGATGGATCTTAAGTACCCAAAACAAAGCAGATACTCAAGAAGTATTCCATTGAATGAATATCCAGCAGTTTGAATAAATTTCCTTCTCCAATAGCCTGAATGTGACTCTTGCTGGAAATCGCCCTATGTAGGGAAGAAATCCCAATGAACACACACTCACCTTCACAGGGAGGCCCTCCCTCCCCACCCAGCCCACCTGCTCGAGCTCCTACCTTGGACTTCCTGCCATCCTGGGGGCCGTGTATTTCACTTACGTGTTGAGTTTCTTGATGCGTCCCCTGAAACCATGATTTCCAAGAGAACAGGGCTTTTTATGGGGTTTGTTGTCGTCTGTGTCTCCAGGGCCTAACACATAGTCAGAGTACAGTAAATACTTGCCTGAGGAATGAGCTCCCAAGTGAATGGCTGGGCCAGCCTGGCAGTCGTGCCCACAGGCATGTGGGAAAGCTGAAGCCAGAGAAGGTGTCACTTCTCACCTGAGGCTCCAGAAGCCACGTGAAGCTGCACATTCCTGTTCAAGGCGCTCACTGTGACCCCAGGTCCACACGTGTCCCAGACACTCACTCATCTGCACGTTCATTGGTGGGGAACACCTGACGGTTACCTTTTCTGGAATTGTATATTCCATGCACGCCTTTGCAAGACCACAGGCTGGAATGTTCAGGGAATTCGGAGGGATGACCCAGGCTGATGGGAGGAAACTGAAGGAGCAAACAGTGTGTGCAGTGAATGGTCTAGGTCACTAGACCATTGCTCCAGAAGGAAGCTCGCTCCCCTTCTAGCCACGGCCTTAGTCAGCCCCTCCTTTACTCCTGCCACAGAGCCTTTGAATAAGTGTTCCCTCAAGGAAACGTTCCTTCTTTTCTTCACCTGTTCAGGCCGACCAACTCTTCAAATCTCAACTCAAATGCCACTTCCTCCAGGAAGCCCTCCCTGACCTCCCTGACTAGGTCAAGTCCCCATTAAGTGTCCTCAGGGCTCGATGTCCCTCTCCTTGGTAGCTCTTGTCACAGTCATTGTGTCTTTTGCTTGTTAGACTCATGTTTGTCTTCCCCATCTAACTTGTCTGCTCTGTGAGTGCACAATTTGAGTCTGGTGTTTCTTCACGTTTTGTCCGCATCTCCTTGCAGAGTTGAGCACAACAGACACCCATGACTATTGCCGAATGGGTGGTTGGATGGTGGGATGGATGGATGGATGGATGGATGGATGGACAGATAGAAGGAAAGCTGAATATAAGGTGAGGACTGTGTTTATCATGGTTCTCCAGAGAAACAGAGTCAATAGGATCTACTGATCTATCCGTCTATCTATCTATCTATCTATCTATCTATCTTTTCTATTTATCTATCTATCTATCTATCTATTTCTATCTTTCTATCTATCTTATCTATCTATCTATCTATCATCTATCAATCATCTATCTATCATCTAAGAGATTTATGATGAGGCGTTGGCTCACATCACTGTGGGAGCTGGGAAGTCCCCACGGGCTGCCGTCTGTAAGCTGGGGCCCCAGGAGAGCCAGGGGGTCAGGTTCAGCCTGGGGGCAGCTCATGGTCAGACCGAAGGGATGGACCCCACCCCCCGCCGCCTCCTGGCCTACCCAGGCCCTCAGCTGAGTGGACGGGGCCCACTCACACAGGGGAGGGCCAGCTACTCTCCTGACTCCACCAGTTCCAGGGCTAACCTCTGTGAGAGACACCCTCACAGACTCCCAGTACATTTAATCTGGGCACCCCGCGGCCAGTCAGGTGACATAGATATGAGATCAGCCGTCCGAGATATAGATTGCAAAGTGCTCTGCTGGTACTCGAGGTCGTGAGCAGGAACAATATCAAACATGTGGACCTGAGCGCAGACAGCCAGTGTGGAGAATGTGTCCACTGTGAGTGGACGTGTCCCCGAGAGGTGATGGGCTGGCGGGCTCTCTGCAGAAATCTGCCATTTCTGCTGAACCCCTGCCCCTCACACGCCTTTTCCAGGAATCGGGCTGCGGACTGTCCCTCTGACCTCGGGCTCCAGGGGCTCGTGAGGGAGGCCAGCTCATCCGGGCTCATCCAGGAGGGAGGTAACACCTGTTCCGGCTGGTGGACAGAGTCAGGATGGAAGTGCAATGTGCTTTCTCCCCTGGCTCTGACTGTCCCTGCGGGAGGCCTTGCAAATGCCCTGAGGAGGGCAGAGAGTAGAGTGAGGCTCCTCTCCCACCCTGGAAGGATCAGTTAATTCTGCTTCAGTCCGTGGGAGTCTGTGTGATGGGGATACAAAATGAGTTGGGTCACGCAAGGTCAGCCAACACCCCCAGGCCCAGATGGCTCATCTCTGACGGGAAAGCCACCCGTGCGCGGCTTCCAGAGCTCAGGACCCCGGCTCTGTGTGTAACGGCCTCTCTTTCGGAGCAGACTCCACGGAGGCACCTGTCACTCGGGCGCTCTCTCTCACCAGGTAAACACGCCTCGGAACGGGTCAGCCCCGAATGTGCTCCACGCAAGGGACAGGAAGATAATAAACAACAAGGAGTAATGTCGTGTAAGCGCGTGCTCTGTGCCCGGCGATGTATGCTTTACCCTTTTAATTTTTACCCACATCAGAAGGGTGGTTTCTCCATCTTTTCCATTTCATAGATAAGGAAATGGAGTTTCAGAGGGACGCTGTTCCTAGCCCAAGGTCACCTATCTCAGACATGTGACTGTGATGTCCCCAGGGCTCCCCGATGGATACGATCAGTCATGATGGGTCTGCAAGAGAATAAAGAACTACCAATGATGGGAGCTGCAGGCCGTCCTGAGCAGGCCTATGGTCGCAGGCTGAACGCGGAGGAGAAAAGCAAAGGGCACATGGGGGACGGAGCCTGGCTTCTCTGGGGTGGGGTGGGGCGGGAGGCCACAGGCAGGGCCTTTCTGGCCAGGCTCTCTCTATAAAAGGGGATCCTAATAATAACATTGACCCGAGGGCCTGACCCGAGGAATACCACGGCTCTGGCACAAAGAGACCTTCCAGGGAGCATGGGTTCGGCAAAAGGACGGACAAGACAACGGTGGGAAGTGATGAGCGGTTCCCACGGAGGTGGGGTACTGCTTATGCTTTAAGTGAAATTATTAAAAACAATTTTTTTAATGTTTATTCATTTTTGAGTCAAAAGCATGAGCAGCTGAGAGTCAGAGAGAGAGGGAGACACACAGAATCTGAGGTAGGCTCCAGGCTCCGAGCTGTCAGGACAGAGCCCGACGTGGGGCTTGAACCCAGGAACCACGAGATCATGACCCAAGCCGAAGTCGGACGCTTAACCAACGGAGTCACCAGGCGCCCCATAAGCGAAATTAATTTCAGCATGAAATCACCATTTCTGATTGAATACACACGTATTGTGTGCTGCCTTTTGGTCTGTCCCATGCAGTATTTATTTTGTATGTGTTCTTTTAATTAAGATTAGAAAACAATCTAGGTGAAAAACTTGTAACATAAATACTTTCTGGCAAAAGCTAACACTTCCCGTCTAGCAGGAGTGAGAAGGCCGGCCAGCTGGTGGGTCTTTGCAGTGTTTGCAGGATTCCGGATGATAGAAAGGTCCACACCTGTCTGTGAGGCCTGTAGGCTGCGGGCTGGGATGGCTGGACTGTGATGCTGTGTGACTTTGGGCAGATTCTTCAACCTCTGGGCCTTGGCATCGTCATCTGTAAGATGGGAATAATACCAGCCCGTGTCTCAGTGTTGTAGGGTGACCATGAATGCAGCCCTTCCAATAGTTGTGGCACACAAGTTTTTGCTTTTGTTTTTGTTTTTGTTTTTCTAGTCATTGCTGATAAATGAGAAGCTTCTGATTTATTTGGGGCCGAAAACACATTTCTGTGGGTCTAAGAGTTCAGGGTTGAGGGTCAAAGAAAGCTTCTCGATTCAATGTCCCCATTTATCGGTTCTTCCCCTCCAGTCTCTGTGGGTCAGCCCCATCAAGTGGATCTGGAATGTGAAATTATAAGATCTAAGTGTATTGGTTTTGTATGAAGTATTGTTTTTGACACTAGATAGAGGTTGCAATTCAGTTACATAGAATTGAAAAAAAAAAAAGAAGAAGAGAAAGCCAGGCATTCTCTGGCAGGAGACAGAAAAGCGGGAGAAACGGCGGCACACAGAAGAAACAGGGTTTCTTGGGCTTGTGTCATCGAGGTCGCAAGACGGGTGTCAGCACAGGGGGTAAGTCACACAAAGTGACAGGTGACAACAGACAAAGGGGTCCTGCTGGAGGAACTGGGGGTGACCCTGGAGCCCCGGGGCCGCAGGTGGAGCGAGGGTTGTGGAGTGTCGAGGGATGAGCATAGGCGGGGCCCCGGGACGCACGTGTTAGGGGGAGACTGGACCCCTGCTCCGTGATGAGCAAAGCAGGACCGTGAGCTCTTACCTGGAGGGTGAAGTCAGGCCCTTCTGCTGCCCCAGCAGGCCGCTTACTTGCACGTGGAGCTCCACAGAAGGTTCTGCAGGGTAAGGACGCAGGTGTGGACGCTGACCCAAACTGCCGCCCCCCCCCCCCCCCCCGCCCCGGTGCAGCTGGTTCTCGTGACGGGCTCGTGTCCTGGGTGCTTGCTGTGGTGTGGGGTCAGGTGCTGGGCACTAGGACACGTTCATCCACATTCTCTCCACAGGGAGCCCGAGCCAGGGGCCCTGTTATCACCCCATTTGACAGATGGGGACTCTGAGGTCCGGAAGGCTTATAGGACTGGCTTGAGTGGAGACTTGCCTGAAAGTGACCCAGCCAGGGCTCAGACTGAGAATGTGTGCTCAGAACTTCGCACACTGTATGGACATATGGGGCAAAGACACAAGCCGCTGAGTTTGTATGACCCACTCAGCAGCTCCAGTCCTTGGTACCTGCTCAAGAGAAACAAAAACGAGCCTATCTATGCAAAGACTTGTTTACAAACCTACAGTAACCCCACACTGGAAACAACTGAGGTGGCCATCAACTGGTGAACGGGTAGACAAAATGTAGCATGTCCACGCCAGGGAACATGGTTCTTTCATAAACAGGAATGAAATTCTTTTTAAAAATTTTTTATTATTGTTTTTTTAACATTTACTTACTTTTGAGAAACAGGAGAGACAGAGCACGAGTGAAGGGGGGGCAGAGAGACAGGGAGACACAGAATCAGAAGCAGGCTCCAAGCTCCGAGCTGTCAGCACAGAGCCCAATGTGGGCTCGAACCCACGAACCGTGAGATCATGACCTGAGCTGAAGTCAGATGCTTAACCGACCGAGCCACCTGAGCACCACCCTTTCTTATTTTAGAGAGAGAGGGAGAGAGAGAGAGAGAACAAGCATGAGTGGGGGAGAGGCAGAGAGAGAGGGAGGGAGAGAATCCCAAGCAATTTCCATGCTTAGCATGGAGCTTGATCCCACGACCCTGGAATCATGACCTGAGCCAAAATCAAGAGTCAGATGCTTAACCATCTGAGTCACTCAGGCACCCCCAGGAACCAAGTTCTAATACATGGGTGGACCCTCAAAAGTTGGGGTGGATGAAAGAAGCCAGACACCAGGACCACACATCGTACGATTCTGTTGATAGGACGTGTCCAGAGAGGGCAAATCTACAGAGACACAAAGCACATTGTTGGCTGCCTGGAGGGTGGGGTTGACCATGAGGGTCTTCTGTGGGATGGACACGTCTGAAACTGATTCGGGGTGACGGTCCCACCACTTGCTAACATCACAGCCAATCACTGAATTGTACCCTTGAATGTTACAATATGTGAGATTCAGCTCAACAGCATCGTGTCGGGAAAATAAAAGCAACCCTGTGTCTTGCATTGGACGATTCTCTCCCTTCATTCAAAAAACGAGGTGCGCTGGCTACTGGCACATCCCCGATGTTTCAGAGAATGTTCCAGAAAATGAATAAAACATAGCGTTCCCTTCACATGGTGTTCTCGGATGACATTTCCTGGGAAGCAGAGCGCCAGAGACCCACGCGACAAGACAGCCTGCAGGAGGAAGTGTGGCGTGGGTGCGGGCGGGCGCGAGGGGGTGCCCGCTGCTCCGTGTTCACGCTTGCTGACGTCAGGAGCCGCGACTCCAGCTTCAGGCGGGTCGGCCCCGTAGCTGGACGCACAGGCGTCGCGTTGGCCTGGTCTGAGTTTGTGTTCTCAGGACTGGCCCCCGGCCTGTTTATAGAGTGAGGGTGGCACTCGACTCCCGGCAGGTCTGGCTAACCGCCGTCTAGGTGTCGCTGCGCCTGTAGGCGGTCGCCTGAAATAGTCGGAGAGGCGCAAATAAGGGAGCTCTCCAGCCGCACTTGGCTGAAATGGGTCAGCAGCTGCCTTCCTGCGCCCTCCTACCCCCGCCCGGCTCTCTGCCATGCCCACGGCCCTGGCAGGGGGGACGGAGGAGGGCTGTGGGGTCCCCCAGGGCCGTGGGCATTGCCGGGGGTGCCGCTGCTCTGTCGACATGATGCCGTCCCTCTGCAGGAAATGTCCAGACCGTGGACCTCACGTCCTCTCTTCTGCTCAGCTGGCAGGTCGCCATGGTGACACCATTTACCACAAAACTGTCGGACAGCCAGGCCCGAAGATGGCCGTGTCCCCACTGATCGGACCAGACGGGGCTCTTTCAGTTGTGAGTGACAGTGGAGACCAGGAGACAATCACAGGAGTTTGTAGACTCACATAACTGAAAAATCCAAACTGAAAAGCCCCCGGCCGCACGGTACCTGGGGGCTCCAAGATGTCACAGTGCCGCTAAGCTCTGTTTCCTGTCGGTGGACTTTGTCCTCAGTCACGCTGTCCCCCTGGGGCCACAGGCTGATGCACGATGCCAGAGCACGTGGAAAGGTGGGGAATCTTCTCTCGGAGACCGATGTCTGGTGCGGGTCGCAGGAGGCCCCTCTCTGGAGCCAGGGGGCTGCGGGCCCCAGAGGGCCAGGCCCAGAAGAGGGGAACAGGGTGTTCAGGTCCACCAGAATCAGCAGAGGCCACGAGAGCAAGCAGGGCAGTTCCTGGCGGGACCTTCCAGAAAGAAAGTGGAAGGGGTACCAGGTAGTGAAATACCACTAAGCCCACGGGGGGCCATCTTCCACGGACGGGCACGAGTCTCATGTGGCACCACGTGCAATGTCTTGGCGGGACCTCCTTTGGCCGAGTGTGGGTCCCCGGCCCCCTGGGATCCGCCGTGGCCTGGGGGTCAGGACCTGTGTTTGTCAGGGAGACAAGCTGATGGGCAGCGAGCCTCAGTCCTCCAGGAAGCACAGCACCTGGGGTGACCCCCCAGCACTTGGACATACCTCAATGGGGGTCAAGCTGACGGTTGCCGTCCTGAAGCAGGAAGCACTCTGTTATATGGCACACGCTGAGTCTCTGTCCCTGTCCGCACGTCCCCACCCCTCCCACCCACTCCCGGATCGAAATACCTTCACACTGGCTGGCAAGAGGCCTCTGCTGTGAGCCCCTCACATGCCCACACCCCACTCTGCTGCCCTCGTTCCCTCCGGACCCACAGTCACTTGGGATCCACAGCTAAGTGCCCAGATTCGATGCTGTTCTGGGTTCTAACAGGTGTTCCGTGTGACCTGCATTCGACCCCCATTCTGGACATGAGCACGTGTGGTCCCTGCCCCACTGTCCCTGGATGCCGTGCACAGCCTCCGCTCATGGCTGGTCTCCCCACTGATGCCCTTTCCGCACGCAGGATGCCCTCCCTGGAAAACACAGACCCATGAGAGTGCATCTCAATCACGAAGCAGAAGGTAAATCAAAACTCAGGTTGAGCTGATGTGAAGACAGACACGGGGGTGCAGGGCGGGGCCTCTCGCCGGCTGGTGGGTCTGAGCGCCATTTCTGAGCTTGGCAGGGAGGTCGGGCCGGAGGGAGATTTTTCAGGGTGTTTGTTTCAACCAAAAGCCGATGCCGAGAGGTACCTTTTGGCAGCTAGCTCCTTATTGTGTGTGGGTAGGGGGTGGTTTTTGTTTTTGTCTCGTTTTGCTTTTCCCTTTAAAAGATCTGGTAATGCTGCCATTTGGTTCCAAGTGTGCCAGAGACATTTGGAAACACTTGGAGACCCGTCTTTCTGTTCTGCCTGTATCTCCGGCCCAAACAGCCGTTCTAGACTTCAGTTGCCTTTTGGAAAGCTATAAATCAAAGATGCAAACACTGATATCCTGGAGGTCTTTTGCTCAGACGAGCCGCCCTGGGCCTTGGGGCGCTCCACTCCCTGGACGTCTGTGCCCTCGTTACACGTAATCATTACGTTTTGAGGGCGAGTGGGGTCTCTGAAGTCGTCTGTGACATAGCCCTGTCTATTCGCTGAGGAAATCCGACTGAACGTGTGCTTCTATCTGGCACAATTTAACCAGCCCTCACTGGGTGGATCCCTCACAGGGTGGCATCGCTGTGTTCAACCAACCGTGTCACCAAGGCTGCGACCAGGTTCTATTTAGGGGTCACTGAGGAGCAAGAAGAAAGTGTTCTTTGGCTATTTGTCTGCAACATTGAAAAGGATGTCCTGGCTCATCGAGAACTAACGGGCTTTCCTGGAGCCCAGGGCTACAGACTGGGGGACGGGAGGCACAGAGGTAGAGGGGGACGCGGCCCCCGTGTCCTGGGGCTCTTGGTTTGGAGTGGAGAACAGTTCTGCGAGCGTGGATCAGGAAAGCAAAGTTGACTGGAGCTGAGACAGGCAAGACTCTGCCCTCTCTGTTCCGGGTGCATTCAGTTCATCGAGGACCCGGTCCCCCAGCCCCTGAGGAGTGGACCCAGCTGCAGGCGGTGGCCTCTGTGGTCCGAGGTCACTGGATGGAGTCACACAGCCATGTCCGGGTGTGCCTGGGGGGCAGCCATGACTACCCATTTACAGGTTGTCTACGGCTGCTTTCAGAGTGAGCAGTCGTGACAGAGGTCCGCAAAGATGAAAATATTCACTTCCTGGCCCTTGACACAAAAATGTTGTGTCAACTTCCACTTTTTTTTTTAATGTTTATTTTTTGAGAGAGAGAGCGCACGTGAGAGAGAGAGAATGTGAGTGGGAGAAGGGCAGAGACAGAGAGGGAGATACAGAATCCAAAGCAGGCTCCAGGCTCTGAGCTGTCAGCATGGAGCCAGAGGCGGGGCTTGAACTCACGGACCGTGAGATCATGACCTGAGCCCAAGTCAGACGCTCAATGGACAGAACCACCCAGGTGCCCCTGCCACCCTCCATTCTAAATGAGCCCGCTCTCGCCCCTTCCTCCGGCCTCACATCATGTTACTCTCAGTTTGCCTGAGAGCTCAGTAAACCACACGGAGATGCCGATGTCTTGAGACAAGGGGTGCAACTCTCTGGACAAGGATGTTTAATCTGGAAGGAGCATTTGCCTATTAGGTAAATGTGATTGCTCTGTGCTCTTGGCTTATGAGAAAGTAAAGTGTCTGTTGAGCAAAGACAAGATAAGAGTTATGACATCCGTGTTTCAGAGAACTTCCAATTTATGGCCTGCACGTCAATTTGGTTCTAGCTTACTTAACACCCGTGGGTTGTCATTACTATTAATGTGAAAAGTCGAGTCCCAGGTTGTGATTCCCATAGGTTTTCCCAGTGGAAATGCCGAGCAACAGCAGACAGCATCTGGGTGGAGAGAATACCGAGTCTTGAATGGGGAGTCCACACAGACTAACAGACCATTTTTCTTGCTCTCTCTACGTCTCAGTAGTGTCTCCCGTGGAAACCCCATCCCCGTCACCACCCAGACGCTGGGCATCCTGGCCGCAGCCGCCTCCCAGCCGCCTCCTGGAGCCGCGTGGGTGGCTGCGTCTCCCCAGCACAGCCAAGATGTGAGTCTACTCGCAGAGCCATACGGGCTTTGGGAGTGCAAGCAGGGGAGGGTTCGTACGTCATTCACCCTGTCTCTCTCAATGTGCACGCAGCTGGAGGCGCACAGAATGGTTTTAGGGAGTCCGTGAACACACAGCTGGGCTCTTTTCTCCCAATGATCAAATAATGACTCCTTAAATGTATCTTTAAAAAATATTTTTTTAACATTTATTTATTTTTGAGAGACAGAACATGAGCGGGAGGAGGGGCAGAGAGAGAGAGAGGGAGACACAGAATCCACCCACAGTGGGATCCAGGCTCCGAGCTGTCAGCACAGAGCCTGAAAAAGGGCTTAAACCCACGAACCGTGAGATCATGACCTGAGCCGAAGTCAGAAGCTCAACTGACTGAGCCGGCCAGGCGCCCCCTCCTTAAATGTATCTTAGAAAAAACTTCTAATGAACAAATCAAACCCTTAATTTGATTCATATTATAATTTAGGATGAGGCTATATATATTCGAGTTAAAAAACACAAGTTGATTTAAAGGAAAATATTCAGCAAATAATAAGATATGTGCAGTGTGGACAAGGCAAAAATGGAGAAAGGGGTCCACGAAGAGTTGCAATCCGACCTCATTTGGCAGGTGGGGAAAAAGAGTCAAGGCACATAGCTTTCCTAAGCCTGCCTGATGGGCGGTTAGCAGAATTGAGGGTAGAGCCCCGGTCACCTGGCCCCAAGTTCATCGCTGTTCCTTTGAATCGTGCCGATGTGCTATTAGAACATCAGCCTTCCGAAGGCCAACGGGGGAAGGGCACACAGACCACAGAGTGTGCTTGGTCCCTGCTGAAGGTGCTTTATATGTATCAACACTTTGAATCCTTCAAGCAACCGTCTGTGAAGCAGGGATTGCCATCATACCCACTTTACAGATGAGGAAACTGGGGCAGGAGAACATTGAGTGACTTATCCATAGTTGCCAAGCTGATGGATGGTAAAGCCAGGGAAAGAACCCAGGGTCCCGAGTTCAAATCTTTAACGACTAGGAAATACCACGTATTACTTGTGATGAACGCTTGCCTTGAAATGGTCATACTTTCATCAACTTCATGGAGGTGTAATTTACATTCCATAAAAGGCAGATTTCAAGTGAGCAGTTGTATGAGCTTCGGCAAACATACATACCCTGAACCAGACCCAGAACTTCTCCAACCATCCAGAATTTTCCCTCGTGCTCCTTGGCTGGCAGTCCCCGCCCCCCAGCCCCATAAGAAGTCAGGTCTGCTTCTGATTGTCCTGGCCCGGTGGTGTTCCTTCCAGACTCTCGCACACACGGAATCAGACGGAAGGTACTTCTTTGCGCCTGGCATCTTTCACACAGCTTGGTGCTGATTACTTCCTTTTGCTACAGGTACCAGAGGATGGGTCCCTTCTGCTGATGCGTCATGTTCCATGGGTGGTACATTCACCTGTTGATGCTGGGGTTGTTTCCGGTTTTTGGCGATGAATGAAACAAGTCTGTTTGGGGGTGTATTTTATTTTCAGTTCTCTTGGGTAAAACGGAAGAGTTGGGTGATGGGATAGCTTTTTTTAGACCTGCACAAAACCGCCAATCTGTGTTTCGAGAGGTTTTGTCATTTTGTATTTCCATCCGCAGTGCAGGGAGTTCTGGTGACTCCATCCGTGGCCACCACGGAAGAGCCACTCCAGTGGGGGGAACAGGCTTTTCTGTGTGGACCAGATGTGTTTTTCCCTGATCACTGACTACACTGAGCACCACCTCGTGTACTTACTTCTTAGCTATTTGTACACATCCTTTTGTAAAATGCCTAGTCAGGTCTTTACCTATAAAAGTTGCACTGTTTGTCTTTTTATGATTGATTTAGAGAAGATTTTTTTTTTTTTTTAATCCATACAGGCTTTTTCTCAGGTATGTGTGCTTGTGAATATTTCTGAAGCAGACTTTGGCTCATCTTTTCACTTTCTCAACAATCTCTTTTAGAAAGCAGACGTTTTTCACCCTGAGGAGGTCTGATTTATTAATTATTGTAGCTTTCAGATGATGTTGAGGAAATCGGCACTTCTCCCCAGCTCACGAAGCTAATCTCTGCTGTTTTCCTCTACAAGATTTATAGTTTTAGCGTTTATGATAGTGTATAATCGGTCTTGTGTGTATTTTTGTGTATGGTGTGAGGCGGGGGTTGAGATCATGGTGCCGATGATGATGGTGATGATGATGATGTCTCTACACCCAGTTATTCTGGCCCTGGCAGTGGAAGAGAATTTTTTCCCCAAGGAATTATCTTGACACTTTTGTGAGAAAAATAACCCATTCTCTCTACATGGGTGGGCCTCCTTCTGGTCTCTGTTCTCTTGCATCAACCAGTTTATCTCTTTATGCGCATACCACAGTCTTGGTTATTACAGGATAATAAATGATGAAGGGAGATAGACTGAGATCGCCAACATTTTCTCCCTCTTCTTCCTCTCCTCCTTCTCCTCCTCCTCCTTTTCCTCCTATTCTATTTCTTTGGCTAGTCCAAGTTCTTTGCATTTCCATATATATTTTAGAATCAGCTTCTCAGTTTCTACAAAATGGACGGCTAGGGTTTTATAAAGATTTCATGGGCTGTAATCAATCTAGGGGGACCTGTGGTCTTCACGGAATTGATCACAGCATATTTTCCCATTTACTTCAGGCTACCGTAGTCTCTCTGTAATGTTTTCTAGTTTGGGGGGGGGGGAGAGTTCTTGCACCTTAATTAAATTTATGCCTAAGCATTTCTGAAGCTATTATAAATGGTATTTTTAAAATATTTTGTCACGCCTGATTTGTTGCTCAGGCGTAGAAACGCCATTGATTTCTGCGTATCGACAGAAGAGGGTACGGCGGTGCACCACCCAGACCCTCCCCCGTGAATTAGGAGTAGAAGCACTGATCCCCTGGGTGCTGGAGTGTTTGCACCGAGAGCTCTCAGCCGGGTCTCTTGCCTTCACCTCCTTCTTCCCGCACCCAGAGGCCCAGCGTGGGTTCAGTCTGCTCGCGTTCATGTGGGAGAGCCTTGGGAGCCGCGTGTCCAGCCGCTCTGATCTCAGTGCATCTCCGCCCCTCCCTGGCCATGTCACCTGGAGGCAGAGCACGTCCCCTCGCTTTTCCTCAGCTGGAGAAGGGGTGAAGGACCTTCAGATGACTAAATGCAACCATCTGAAGAAAGCTGTGAACCAAGTACCTGGCAAACAGTGAGCCCTAGGTGAACAGCATTATTAACAGTAAGAGCCTCTCATGCAAAGAGACCCTTGCACTTGACCCTGAAGAATGGGAGGAAGCAGAGGAGGATCTGGGCCCCAGAGCCCTTGGTGCCCAAGGCCCGACAGAGAATAGGCTTCCATGGGGAGCTCCCAGCCGCACCCTTGGGAAAGGTCATGGGAGCTCCCAGCCGCACCTTGGGAAAGGTCGTTTGTCTGGTTTGTCCTTTGGTGCCTTCTCTGTACCCTGCACGCATGGAGCTCAGAGGAAGCACCCATCCTTGATTGGAGGCACCATGCTGGAAACTTCCTGTCCAAGAAGGAATACAGGCCACTGTCTCTATGCCTTGGACCACATTCTGTTTTTGAATCTCTGCTTAACTCCTTTTCCCCCCTGCTTAACTCTTTTGAATGTAAAGGCCCTTGAAAGCTATTTTTGAATCTAATTTTATATTAATCTTTAATGGGATCCAATTTAATCACAAGTCTTAAATCTCTCACACTGAATGTGCGAGTGTCCATCAAATCCTACTCTGAAACGTCGTTAGGTGAGTTTAAAGAGACGTGCGTCTTTGTGCTCTGAGAACTGACCTTGTCAACCAGCTCCGGCCGTCACTCTCTGCCTGGCACTGAGCGGCTCGCACCCCGGCCAGCACCCGCCTCTGCGGGAAGGGGGAGCCTGCACCCTGACGCCACTGTGAAGGTGAGCAGGGGGACCGAGTGAGCGTGGGTCTCTGCACACAGGTGCTGAGAAGCCTTCCTGACCCGGAGCTGGGAAGTGTCCAGAGCAGTATCCGTGGTGTCCCCACTTGTCTCTAATGGCACATATGGCCCATTGTCCCCATTAAGCTGTGGCAAAATCAGAAGCCAGCCCTGTGTGGTTCGAGGTGCTCCCTTCTGAGCACGTGGTCCCACCTCCGCAGGGAGAGGTTTGTCTCTCAGGGGACACCTGTCAGTGCTGGTTGTCAAAACGGGGGGGACACCTAGCAGGGAGGCCAGGGATGCTGCTCAACACTCCACAGATCACAAGACCGAGGACCCCACAACCGAGGGTCCTCTGCCCCGGAGTGTCACTGGTGCCACAGTGGAGGAGTGCTGACTTACGTAAGTCACTGAGTTTGATTTTGATTTGATTTTTGAAAGAGAGTGAGAGTGAGAGCGGGGGAGGGGGCAGAGAGAGAGGGAGACACAGAATCCGAAGCAGGCTCCAGGCTCCGAGCTGACAGCACAGAGCCTGACATGGGGCTTGAACCCACAAGCCGTGAGATTAGGCTGAAGTTGGACGTTTAACCGACTGAGCCACCCAGGTGCCCCAAGTTGCATAGACTTCCATAGCAGGAAGCTTTTCGCTCCCATGGATACAGTCTGTGACTATAATTTTACGTGTTGGGACGGTTGAGCTTATGTGTCAACTTGACTGAGTCACAGGGTGCCCAGATATTTGTTGAACATGTCACTGGTTGTGTCTGTAAGGGGACTTCAGATAAGACTGAAGCAGATTGCCCTCCCCGTGTGGGTGGGCCTTGCCCAATCAGCTGAAGGGCTGGATGAGCAGAGCAGCTGAACTTCCCTTAGAAAGAGGTGGCTCCTCTCTTGCCTGACTCCTTTCAGACTCGGACACCATTCTCCTGGCCTTTGGTCTCACACAGAATTGCCAGTTCTCCCTGGGCATCACGCCGGCCGGCTGGCTCTCAGACTGGAGCCACGCCGTCCACTCTCTTGGGCCTCCAGCTGGCTGACTACAACCGTGGGACTTCGGCTTTTATAACCGTGGGAGCCAATTCCTTGTAATAGATCTCTTTCCATATGTATTCATGTCCTGTAGGTTCTGTTTCTGTGTAGAACCCCGACGAATACACATGTATTGATTTTTTGAATCCACATTTATTTCTGAACACGCTTCTATTTTTTTCACGGCATTTTCTCTCTGACCATGTGTAGTAGGTGTGGCTTCCAGGGTGTGTTGTTGTTGTTTTGACAACCAGGATTCCGTCTGTGGGGGACCCAACCCCTGTCCACTCTCCGTGGTTTGGGGAGGGGGCTCGATCACTTCCCACCCACATCTCATCTGGGTCATGCCATGGCGATTAGTCAAGGGTATATGTTACTCCCCAAATGAAATACTAGAACCTACCTACACACATAATTTAATAAGAAATCAATTTTATGCCCTCGCTGTACCATAAAGGTCAATGGGAAGGAAAGTTATTTATAATAAAATACGTATTTTAAAATGTAAATGTTCGGGAACAGCCACCCGGGAACACTCAGAGAACACTCAGGGTCCTTCCCAGGGCAGACCCCAGGCAGAACGGATGCAGACTGGTTACCTGGGAACCCAAACCCGCCAGCCCTGCTGCTGCTGGAGATGCGAGTCCAAAACAGCGACGCCCCAGTGAAGCCCCACCGCCACGGGAACATTGTAGTCTTTCCCACATTCACCCAGAGGTTATGTTCCCGGAAAATTCTGTGTGTATCGCAGATGTTCTGTGTTATCTGAAAACCGGCATCAGGACACGAGGCTCAGACAATCATTAGCAAGCTGCTTCCTACATGATTGTCCGGCTGGATGTGTGAATGAGGCAGAAGGGTGCAGGGCTTGTGCTGGGCACCCCTGCACAGGGCCGGACAGCAGGTGTCCGTGAGTCCCCCACTCCTCTAGCCGATGCCAGAAGCACCTGCTGGTTATTGTGATGCAAGAGATGCGAAATGCCTCCAAGGGTCCAGACACCCAGCTGAAAACCACAGAGTGGGTACCTTCCCTCAGCTGGAAGTGGAGGCTGCATTCCCTGCTGGGCCCATAAGCAGGAGGCTGCAGGGCTTGGGTTGCTGTCGCTTACTTTGTCCCACACGTTGGAAGTCTGAAAGCCTGCAGGGGTCACGACAGCAAGCTGAGACCTGAGCTGAGACACGCAGAGAGGAGAGCATACCAATATAGCAGCCCCTGGATCCAGCTGTACCTGAAGCTGGACCCATCCCTACACCTAGAGCTTTACGAGCCAAATGATTCCTTCCACTTCTGTCAGTGCAACCAAAGGAGTTAACCAGTAGCAGCGTGACAATGAAATTCCTACCAACATAAAGAATATTAAGACATACGCATTTAGACCCTGGAACCAAAGCTTCCTCCTCTGAACCCCCCATTGCACACTCACACCCCCCCCCCCCACACACACACGTTTCAAATACAACTACCTGGCCACACTGAAAACTCCCATTTTGATCTTAGTGATTTGTTGTCATGCTTTCCCGGGGCCGCATTTCCATCCCCAACACCAATTAGTCTTAACAGTTATTTTCACAAAACCTTCACACATAAATCCAGGGGCAGGTGTGATCTAGGATCAGGCAGTTATTTTCGAAGTCATAAGGAATACCCGTTTCATTCCGGAATGTAGACATCATCAACCCTTCCTTCGGAGGATGTGCATTAATCTTTCAACGTGCAGAGGAGACACAGGGTCTGTGGTCTCTGCCTTGGGGTGGAAACATCCCCACGAGCAAATGGGCTCTGGAGCCGCGACAGCTGTTTGCAGGATGAAGAGGCGTCAGAGGGCCGAGGCAGCGGGGCGGCGGGCGTGCACCGTCACCGTGTCTGTTGGCACAGTGCTCGTGTTTGTTTCTCAGGAAGATTATTCTAAATCCCCAATACTCCCCTGCATCTCTGCATCGGAAAAAAAAAAAAAAGGCGAATTGCTCTTTAAAGAAAATCAGCATTCTCGGTTTAACCTTCTAGCGTGATGTGCGTGCAGAAGCCACATCTGTCCCTCCCGAAAGAAGGCCGCGTTCTTCCCCATAACGCGGTAATGAGAGGTCGTGCCACAGAGTTGCTGGAAGCTGCAGGAGGGAAGGCTACATTTTCTATTCCTTCCACCAGAACCAGGCAAAAGATGATGAGGATTTTCTCCGGTTGTCTCTGCTGATAATTAACCACGGCACAGAAAACTGGAGGCAAGTGAGCATTTTGTAATTTTTGTTTGAAGTGAAATGCAATTTTCAAAACTACTCATGACAAATCGGAGTCATTAGTGTCCATGCATCATTTTGTACATACAATCAGCATCAGGAAGGAACAATACAATCAGACCGCTCGATTGTGTGTGTGTGTGTGTGTGTGTGTGTTGCAACTGGATTGAGAAGAGCTGCCTTTTCTTAGGAAATGTTCTAACATTTAAAAATCATAACAGCAAACCTCCCACGTACACAGGCAGACCGTAAGATACCTGGAAATCACACAACCCGTTTTCAGCAATGTAAATAGTACTTATGAATCTGTGTGCGTTGCTTAACAAGAAAAATACAGTGGGTACATTTTAATTCTGTAATAAATGTCTCCATAAGAGAAGGGTTCTCGATAAAGAATAATTCTCTCTCTCTTCCCAGGACCAGAATCCAAACATATCACCAGAACTGGGTAGGAAATTTTCATGGTGTCAACAAACTTGCAGGGAGACAATTTGCAGCTGAGAAAACGGCTCTGAGTTTTCCCAGAAAAGTTTAAACGGAAGCATTTGAATCAGGCATTTTGTCACTTTCCAGAGGACATTTTGGGTTTTTTAAAATTTTTTTTAATGTTTATTTATTTTTGAGACAGAGAGAGACAGAGCATGAACAGGGGAGGGTCAGAGAGAGGGAGACACAGAATCTGAAACAGGCTCCAGGCTCTGAGCCGTCAGCCCAGAGCCCGACGCGGGGCTCGAACTCACATACCGCGAGATCATGACCTGAGCCGAAGCCGGACGCTCAACCAACTGAGCCACCCAGGTGCCCCTAAAGCTCATCATTTTAGCCGTTTCAATTTTTTTTAATGTTTATTTATCTTTTAAGGAGAGAGAGCGAGTGGCGGAGGGGCAGAGAGAGAGGGAGACACAGAATCGGAAGCAGGCTCCAGGCTCCGAGCCATCAGCCCAGAGCCCGACGCGGGGCTCGAACTCACATACCGCGAGATCATGACCTGAGCCGAAGCCGGACGCTTAACCGACTGAGCCACCCAGGCGCCCCACCAGAGGACATTTTGGATGTGCTCCTTACAAATAAGTTGAATCCGATATTTTTCCAGATGTCTCCATACCTGTTTGCTTACAGCAGAGCCCCTGCTTGACTTCTTGTTTTAAGGGTGTTTTTCGTTGGGTTTATCATGAACCAGTGGCTTTTCTCAACACTCCCACTTTCCGGCACTTTCCGGCACGGCGTGGTATCTAAAAATATTTGAAGCTCCTTACTGTATCTGTCTTGAATACGTCTTTTTTTATACTGAGTCACTGGGTGCATTGCAGGGACGGGAGAGCCTAGGAAAAACTTTTTTTTTTTCCTTGTTACTGGCTTTTAGGAAATGATGGTATCTGTAGAGAATCTGAGACCAAGGGAGGAAAAAGTCTTCTCCGGCCTTAAATTAGATCCTTTATCTTAACAAGTTACCCAGAACTTGCTGACGCCTCAGTTTGGGGCCGCGCAGTAACCCCCCAGCCGCCGTGGCGCTAACTGACTTCGGTCCTCATGTTGCAAGTGAGCTGCTCTCCCCAAATCTCATGTCTGCCCTTCCTTTGGAGAGCCCTCCTCAAACCTGCTCCAGAGAACCTCTTTATTATGAAAATCACCAGCTTCATTATGGAGGCTCCGTCCATCTCGGGAGCAGGGTGAGAGCCAGGCTTTGATTGATACGGAGGAGAGGCTGGTTTGGGGGCTGCTGCTGTTTCCACCCGGCTGCCCCTGGAAGGAGCCTCAGGCTCCCCCCCCCCCACCCGCCCCCCAGCCCAAGGGAGCACCACTGGGATTCTGCACCCAGGCTCCTGGATGCGGAAGGAGGAGGTCGTCTGCTCCCGGGAGGATGCAAGCAGCCCGGAGAGTGAGAGAAATGTTGGCGGAGGCCCCCGAAGCCGCACAGGGTTGGCTGGATGGGAAGGACGTTTGCCGGGGAATCTCCTCGTCAGGTGAGGACTGGGAGCCTGGCTACTGTCCTTGCTGAGTTACAGCCCTCCATCCATGTAGATGACAAGGGGGCTGGACCGGGGCATGTGGAAGCCACTCTTCCCTGCATGCACTTTGTAATCCTGGACGAACTGACCAGACCGGATTTGAGCCCCTGCTTGCACACACCTGCTGGGGAGCCCCAGCACGTTTCCTGATGCCCCCGGTCCTCAGTTTGCTCATCTGAGAAATGGGGATGACAAATACTGTTAGCTGCCAAGAGAGTGCCAGCAGTTTTTTTTTTTTTTTCTCCTGTTGCCATCCACTCCCGTGGTTTCCTCTGATGCATCTCATGCCCTCCACTCTGTCCACATGGGTCTTGGTGAGCACCTGTCCTTACTCTAGCCGGTTGATCAATGAATGGCCCTGAGCACCTGGATCCAGCTGAGCCTGAAGCCAGACCCTCTCTGCATTTTTCTATTAGTCAAACCGATGGACTCCCCATTGTGTGCCTAAGCAGGTATGGGTTTGGTTCTCATCACTTGCACTTTAGAGAGTGGTTCTCACGCTTGAGCACGCCTCAGTGTCACCTGCAGGGTTTGCTAAAATACAGATTGCAGGCCCCAGATCCGGTGGTTCTGATTCAGCAGGTCTGGGGTGGGGCCTGCAAATTTTCATCTCGCAAAAGTTCCCTGGTGCTGCCGCTGTGGGTGGCCTGGGGACCGCACTTTGAGAACCACTGCATCGATCCAAGCTATCTTGTGTGGCTGCTGGGAGGGTTAGATGACTGGGCTAGTTCTCCCCGACCCTCGAGGGCAGGGCCGACACGCTGGGTGTCACCTTGGGGTCCTCCGTCTGCTCTCGGTCGGCTCATAACAGCAGCGGGCGATAGGGGTCACCAGTAGCAATCAGGTTGGTGACAAAATCGTTCTAAGGCTTTGCTATTTGGGGAAGGGGGTCCAGCACAGAGAACAGGGGACCCTGTAGGGCAGCCCCACCTTCTCACAGGTGCACCTGAGGAGTGCAGTGGTGGGTGGCCGGGGGTGCCACAGCCACAAGGCTCTCCAGAGGAACAGAACCGATAGGATACATGTGTATATGTGTACTTTATGTGCAAATATATTTTAACACAAGTTTTTATGTGAGAGATTTATCTACAACACACACACATACATATACATATACATATATATATACATATACATATACACATATACATATATATATATATATATATATATATATATATAGGAGATTTGTATCTAAAGGGATTTGTATATAAAGGAGTTTATCATGAGAAACTGGCTCACGTGATCATGGAAGCAGAGAAGCTGATTCTATGTCTTCTACGAGCTGGAGACCCAGGAGAGGCAGGGGGTCCTTCAGTCTGAGTCTGAAGGCCTGGGGCCTGGGGGAGCTGACGGGGTGCATCTCAGTCCTGGGGCAGGAGATGACCAACATCCCTGCTCAAGTCACACGGGGAGGTGACCTCCCCCTCCCCCCACCCTTTTGTTCTATCTGGGCCGCAAAGGGCTGGGAGAGGCGGCTCCACACTGGGGAAGGCTCATCTGCTTTACTCAGCTGCAGATTCAAATGCTGAAATAACTTTTAGCCAGATACCTGGGCGCCTGGGAGCCCCTCCAAGCTGGCAGGTGAGCTGTGCCTTCACACCTGCGGATGAGGAGCCGGGTTGCCTCGTAGGGAGACCAGGGGCGCCCCTGCCGGGGGGGGGGCGGTCAGAGGTGTGGGCGCAGGGCCGAAGCCCGGTCCACGTGGCCGGATCGGGACAAGGATGGTGTTGTAGGGGATGCAGAACAAAAGGCCAGTTTTTCAAATAATTCCTCACTTGAGGCCAAGTGCAATTGCTTGATAATAAGTGCATGAGGTGAGAAAGTAAGAGTCATACGCAGTCCTCCGCTTCTCTCTCTGTCCTTCCGTTTCTACGCAAGCAAGGTCCCAGAAGTTATTGATCATGTGACAAGCCGGGAATGTTTCCAGTCCCCTGCGTGGTTTCTGAGGCCACAGGAACGAACGTGTCCGATTGCACTTTTTTCTTCCTCTCCTTCTTAGGCGGCGATTTGCTAAAAAGCTCAGAGGTCGTTACTTCTCCCCCAGCAGAGCTAGCGACTAAAGGGTGGTCTCCCGGCGGCGGCCCCTCTGGGGGACATGCTCCGTGTGCAGACGTGCACGACTGTGGCTCCCGGGTTCCAAGCGGCCTCTTCAGCTGGAGGAGCCTGAGCGTGAGCAGGCTTAGTTCCATTCACGTTTGCAGATCAGAACGTCCACTCACATTCGGTGCCATTGTTCTTGGCCTTTCAAACCAGGTTGGAGACTCTAAGTGACCTAGAACCTTCCTGGTGAGCCGACCTAAGGAAACCCCTCACAGGGACGTGGCGTTGTCAGCTTTCCCGACGGCCTGGCTTTCCCTCTAAATGTTATTCTTGTTGTTCAAGTTCACGAGCTGCTACATATAAGTGGGGCTGTGTTCTGTGCATCTGTAGCCATCCACTCTCTATCCAGCTAACCTAGGCTATCACCAACGTGGCTATCCAACTCATAAAGCACTTTGTTACAATATGAAGATCTCCCTGGTGGGAAATTTGATTCGACCCCTTGCCTCATGTTCACAAATGACCACTTCTGGGCCATGAGTCCTTTCTCCCTTTATCCTCAACAATGATGTGAATTTGTTTAAACTATTATGTCCTACAACTAAAGTCTTTTCTTCTTTGCTGTACATTGTATCTCTCTTCAAAGTACTCGGCGCCCTCTGTGTCCACTTATCCAGCTGAGTGACCCAGGAAGGACAGTGAATAAATGCATTCTATTTTTGTGTCATGAAAGTAATCAAATTTCAGGGATGGGACCGCCAGCCTACTGCCCCCATTCTCTTATTTTCTCCTTGACACTCTCAGTGGAAAGGACGGGCTAAGAGTGTAGATGTTGGTTCTGGGAGGACCCAGTTTTGAACCTTGGCCGGTGGCGGAGGAAAGTCCCTTTCTCTCTCTGGGACTCCCTCATCGCTTGGATGGAGTTGAAAGCAGTCCCTTACTGGTGGGGAACGTGAGTGACTGTTGGCCTTCAGGGTACTGCTCACGACAGCTGGTGCGCTGGGAGCCTTATGCTGCTGGAGAAGCGGCCTCCTTGACTGACACAGCTGCACACTGGTGGTTGCCGCCCTGACTCAGGAAACTCCACTCTTGTCCCAGTGGCGACGTGTCCAGGACGTGCCCCTGATCAAGCCTCCCCATCTTCATACCACGGTTCCCCTTTGCCACATGTTGGCTTTTTGGAGGGCATGAAATGACTTGCAGCTGAGAGTGCACAATGAGGAGAGAGATTCCAGGGAAGGTTGAAAGGGGTCTGCTCCCTGGTGGAGAAAGACTGAGACGCTGCACCCTGCTCCTCCCCATCTAAGCATGGTTGTGGGTGGATGGGTCACTCGAAGCTGTGAAAACACAGAGCAGCACAGCAGGACCAGCTGCCGACCCGCCGAACAAGGCAGAGAAAGAGCACAGGAAGAGGCTGCGTCCTTGGTGGACCGCTGCACCACACCCGGGACTCTCCTTGCAAACTTCTTGGTAGAGGAGATGGTTACACGTCTTTTGTGTTTGACGACCTCTTAGCTGGCGATTCCGCTTCCCGCAACTGAATACGTATCCCTAATGGATAGAACTACACAACCAGACTTTCATTCTCTAACCAGCCAGCCTTTTTTCCTTTCTGCCCTCTCTCTCCCAGAATTACTTGTATGCTCAGAGCCTGACAGGCATGACTGAGACTCCTCCAGAGCGGGTCCCTCTCCATCCACAGCGACAGGGCTTGGGAGTCAAGGGTGACCGAGTAAATTAAGAAGAGCTCGGCCATCCAGCTCCCTCAGGCAAGTTCTTCTCCTGCTGAGCTCCCTGCGTTCTTTTGATTTTTCCTTGGTTCTTAATGAAGTACTTACTTGGGCAAACTGCCTAGAAACTTCAGTTGGAAACTTGACCCTGGAAAATTCCTTAATCAGAAATAATGTGATTAATGACAGGGCTTGTGTTTGCTAATAAATAAACTCCGGCTTCAGATACAACTTTTGGATTCAGGGGAAAGGGTTAATGGCTTTGCTTGCCTGGGAAGGTCAGACACTCCCCTCCCTTCAGTCTGAAGAGGAAGAGACTAAACCTAAGTGGTCCAGGGCTTAGCTCCTGGGGGTGGGGGTGCTTAGTAAACGTTTCAGGGATTAGTAAATAACAAGGCAGACGACTTTTCACAATATGAAGCAATTAATAAAACACGGAAATGGAGGAGGGCAGTAGGGTTTCCTGACTTGGGAGCCTGGGAGGTGGGATTGGCTCCTCTGGTGTGGACTCAGGGCCCAGAACAGGAAAGCAGTGGACACGGGGGGGGGGGGGGGGGGCAGCTGGGGCCGAGCCAGGAGAAGGGGGGCAGCAGGAATGTGGGGGGACAGCAGGCAGGTGGCCTGAGGCCTCTCCCACAGAGTCGGGAGTCAGGTTAACCTGGCCGGGAGGAAGTGAAGTGTTCACCTTGTAGCAATGGTTCTCCACGGGCGCCCCGCGGGCCTCTAAGGGGCCCCTGGTCTCTTTTGAGGGGTCCCTGAGGGCAACACTGTTTTCACAATCCTACTGACACACGACTGGTCTTTCTCACGGGGCCGACCCGGGCGCCGATGGGCGGAAGCCTCCCACCAGTGCTTTCACGCGGATCCGGGCGGCGGTGCCATGCTGGCTGTGCTCTATTCTTCACGGTCGTGCGCGTGAGTTGAAGCTAAAGCATGCCGAGTGCACTTAGGACTTTCCTTGCTGAAGGTGGTAAAGCATGCTAATTTCATTACGTCTTGACCTTTGCGCGTTCTTGAACAAACATTTTGAGCAGTGATACAGGAAGCAGGCACAGAGCACTTCGACCTACCGCAGGGCGATTGTCTCCAGGAAGACTCGGTGGGGTTGTTCGAGTTGTGAGCCAAATCGTCCTGTTTCCAAACAGCACTTCTACGTTTAGAGGGTGTCTGACGGATAAACTATGGTTATTTAGACCTGGGTATTTTGCAGCAATCTTCCCCCACATGAACTAAGTCAAATCTCCTGTGCATAAGAATTGTAAACCCCATACGCAGACACCTGAGCCTCAAGAAGGCAGAACCTAATGCCCTGCGAGGTGTGGACCGTGTAAGGAGTTTCTTCCCAAAGACACGGTGTGGATGGAGGCAGAACACAGGGAAGGGGCTTGACAGTGAAGTTGACAAGTGCTCCTTCCGTCAGGTGATCAGAGTCAAGGCCCACAGGCGACACTCCGGACCCAGGATGTGATGCACTGGAGATGGGAATGTACCCCTGTGGTCTTCCTTCCAAACCCCCAGTCTGATCACGAGAAGAAAATATCAGACAGATACCGGCAGGAAGACATTCCATGAAGCACCTGACCGGCGCTCCTCACACCGTCAAGGTCACCAAAAACAAGGAGAATCTGAGCATCAAGCAGACAGTACTGAAGGCTGGCAAGAGTGTGGCCTGTGAAGTGGAAAATGCCTCTGTGGACAACAGCTGGGAGTTTCTTGTGAGTTTCTCATAAGCCTATGGAGACAGGACAGCTAAATGCCACGTGGTATTCTGGGACAGCAAGAAGGGACATTAGGTAAAAATTAAGGGCATTCAATAAAGCATAGGGACTTCAGTTAATAATAATGAGTCAATACCTGTCCATGACATATAACAAAGTTACCACACTCGTGTAACGTATTAACAACAGGAAAACTGGGCGCAGGGTACATGGGGACTCTGCACTCTGTAATTTTTCAGTCAATCTAAAACTCTTCTAAAATAAAAAGTTTACTTACATATATGAACTAAGGACCCTGTCACTTCAAGGAAAATAACTGACGGTCTTTGTTCCAATGATAAAATGTGAGCTCTTCCAAGTTCAGATTAGAATTTTGGAAAACTTGTATGGACGCCCCTAAATGGCTCCCTCCCAGAAACCTAACTTCTGATGAGATCTGATGATATTCACAAGTGAGACTTTTAAGAATGTTTAATTTTAATTTAATTTTTAAATATAATTTATTGTCAAATTGGCTTCCATACAACACCCAGTGCTCACCCCAACAGGTGCCCTCCTCAATGCCCATCACCCACTTTCCCTTCCCCCACCCCCCATCAACCCTCAGTGTATTCTCAGTACCCAAGAGTCTCTTATGGTTGGCCTCCCTCCCTCTCTGCAATTTTTTCCCCTCCCCCATGGTCTTCTGTTAAGTTTCTCAAGTTTCACATATGAGTGAGAACATACGATTATCTGTGTTTCTCTGACTGACTAATTTCACTCAGCATAATGCCCTCCAGTTCCATCCATGCTGCTGAAAATGGCAGAAATTCATCCTTCCTCATTGCCGAGTATTGTGTGTCAGTTGATGGACATTTAGGCTCTTTCCATAATTTGGCTATTGCTGTAAGTGCTGTTATAAACATGGGGGTACATGTGCCCCTATGAATCAGCACTCCTGTATCCCTTGGGTAAATTCCTAGCAGTGCTTTTGCTGGGTCGCAGAGTAAAAAAATAAATAAATAAAAGAATGTTTTATGATGAAAAACCTGCATAACATTTGGAAGTATTGTTTCCCCAAAGACCGATGGGGTGTTGCCAAATCACTCATTGGTAAGAGATTCACTGAAAGACCAAGGTAGATGAGTGGATTTTTCTCTCTTTTTTTAAAAATTTTTAAAAATGTTTATTTTTGAGAGAGACAGACAGAGTGTGAGTGCAGGAGGAACAGAGAGAGAGGAAGACACAGAATCTGAAGCAGGCTCCAGGCTCTGAGCTGTCAGCACAGAGCCCCATGTGGGGCTTGGACCCACGAACTGTGAGATCATGACCTGGGCCGAGTCAGACACTCAACTGACTGAGCCCCCAGGCGCCCTGACAAGTGGATTTTTCTAGAGTGTGAAAAGCTCTCTGATGTACCTTCAGATTTGCACCGTGTCTGACCTGTAAGGAACTACTGTGTGATGTCTTTGGTGTAATACCAAAAAAGAATGCTCACGATTTTCTGGAAAGACCATTGAACACAGCTCCCTCTTCCAAATGAATATCTACGTGAGGCTACATTTGTTTCATATGCTTCCCACAAAGTAACATCTCACAACAAACAGAGTGCGGAGGCAATGGGAGAACCCAGGTTTCCTCTCTTATAAAGCTGTATTCCCCCCTCCCTGGCCTTTGAGTTGGGCTACAGCGGGTCTCCTTCTGGTAAGAGCTCTTTGGAAACCAGGAACGGAGGTGGAGGCTTCCCAACACATGATCTTTCCTACACAGTCACCTCAGGCTTAATTGTTTACAAGAGATACTCTCAGATTTGCAAAGTGTCAGGTGGACTGAGTAACAGTGTGTCAGTGTGTCACCTGTCCAGTTTGCACCTGGGATTGCAAAATTCAACGCTTCCAACTACAATGACTTAGATAAGCTCACCTTTGGGAGTCATTTGATTTCAAAGTAAAATTTCAGAATGGGGGCACTGGGGTGGCTCAGTCGGTTGAGCCTCTGACTTCGGCTCGGGTTCGTGAATTCAAGCCCCGCGTTGGGCTCTCTGCTGCTGGCACAGAGCCCCCTTCGGATCCTCTGTTCCCCTCTCTCTGCCCCTCCCCCACTTGCTCTCTCTCAAAAATAAATACATTAAAAAAAAAAAACTTTTCAGGATGGATTTAGGATCTATGCACATTTTCATAGCAATTTTCCTTCTACTGGAATTACTAATTTATGCGCCTGTCTTCAATGCAGGGAGATGATTAGTATTTCTGGCTCTGGAATAAGACAGCTAGAGTTCAATTTTGAGGCATTCGGTTATGTGCTCTCTGTTATGTGCTGCTCAAGTTACTTTATTTGGCCTCTCCGTGCCTCAGTCTCCTCTAAAAGGCGGCGGTGGAGGGACTGACCACAAAGTCCCGTTGTGTGGTTTCCGTGCCATGAAACTTGTAAATATTGGATGCATTTCTCTCTGTATAAATAATATGTGTAAATATATGTATAAACATAGGCAAATATTCACACAGGTTACATCTATTTGTGTATTTATGCACAGACTCGTGCGTGTGTTAGGTGTGTATGTGCACATGTTACACACTTACATTTCTATCTTTGGTATTACAATTTCTACACCATTTCCCTGCGAGGTTCTGGGAGGTGAGGCCATGTCTTAGCTGTCCGGCACGGGGTCTGGCCCCAAGTGAGTCTTCAGTAAATGTTCATTCACTTGGATTGCTGTGAGAGGAGAGTTTCATTATGAACACTGGAAAACTATGCTCAGAACAAACCCCTTTCCCTTCCTACAGGGATAGCTGCTGTTTCCACTGCCTTTGGGCGATCGTGGCTGCCAGTGCAGTGCAGGATGAGGGCCACCCAGACAGCAGCGGCCGTGGGGAGGGAGCAGGACTCCCCAGGAAGGCGAGGTCCGAGAACAGCAGCTCTCTGCAGGGCCTGGCGATTTTGTGCATGGCCGAGCACATCCACGGCTGTGGCCTCCTGATTAATTTCCATTTTGATCTGTCAGCTTAGCTATCGTGGGATGTGAAGAAAGCCAACACTGCTGCTCCTCAGACCGACCAGGACAGACAGGCATATGTGCCTATGCACGTTCTCATGCGTGTGTGTGTGTGTGTATACGTGTGAGGCTGTGTGGACGCGGGGAGTGTCTGCATCAGCAGGAGAGCGCAGGACCCGCCGTGGCGGCCCCAAGAGGCAGGGGTGCTCTGCAAAGATCACAAAAGTGAGAGCCAGATCTGGCCTGGAACCCGCCACTTAGGACGATGCAGACTGGGGGCAATCACTTCATGTCCCCTGGAACGGAGTTATTCACAACCAAATAAAGAGACTGGACCTGGGGCGCCTGGGTGGTTCAGTCGGTTGAGCGTCCGACTTCGGCCCAGGTCAGGATCTCGCGGTCCGTGGGTTCGAGCCCCGCGTCGGGCTCTGTGCTGACAGCTCGGACCCTGGAGCCTGCTTCAGATTCTGTGTCTCCCTCTCTCTCTGCCCCTCCCCCACTCACGCTTTGTCTCACTCTGTTTCTCAAAAATAAATGAAAGTAAAAAAAAAAAAAAGAGAGAGACTGGACTTATGACCTCTGATCACCTCTGAGCACCCTTATAGCTCAGTGGTGTCAGGGGCCTCGCTTTCTCCCCGTGCCTCTGTCTCCTCTGCTCAACAAAAACAAATCCGGACTTCAGTTAGGAGAGGTTTTATTTGAAAAGACGGTTGCAGTGCAGGGAAGGGGCTGACGTCCCAGACCAGTTCAGCTAGTCCTTCAAGAGGCCAAGGAACCTGGAAGGTGCGTATCTGAGCTGGTCACAGGCATACAGGGGGCCCCCGTGAGCCTTGACTAAGTCATATTGCAGGAAACCGTGTCCCGGGACACGAAAGCTGGGGGTTTCTTTTACTGCTGCTGTTTTCCAGGACACGGGGCTCAGGTACAACTGAACGTTTTCTCCTCAAAGCCAAATCCGCTTTGAACTTGGTGGTGTGGGGTGACCCACCAGCTGCCCCGAGCACAGAAGGTTCCTGCGGGAATTGGATGCTGATGCTGGTTTACAGGGTGAAGATGAGTGCCTGTGGCCGAACCTCCTGCTCTGGAGGCCAGATCTGGGAGCTGCATCTCGGATCTCTCCCCACTGTCAGTAGGGGGAAGTTCTACCTCTTAATCGAGTAAAGGTTTGCTTCTCTCGGGTTGAGCTGGAAGGTCGTGGGCTGGTGGGCCGAAGACATACAGGACCAGGGCCCCTCCTGTCTCCCTACTTCTCCTTCCTGGTGTGTGATTTTCCTCTTCACGGTACAAAGACGGTTGTTACTCTCGCGGGCATCATTCTGCATTCTGGGCAGGCTAGGGCTTTGCCGTTCTATTCAAAAAGTGATATCCTTTTTTATGGACCTCTGGGCAAAGCTCCCTGGCAAGAATTATGTCATATGGTCATGCCCAGCTCCATGCATTTGTGGAAAGTTAAATATAGCATGAAAATGCCCCATCTCGTGGTGAAATTCCTTGAATATGGAAGCTTTGTCTTAAAATATCTAGTGAATTTACTCTACAAGTCTATATTTGTCTTAATATAAAAATAATATTTTAAGTATTTATCAGTTCATAAGCCTTTTTCCCCCCCTCCTTCCCACACTGGACCAAAATTGAGGACAGGCCTTGTCTACTTGGTGACCTTGAGCACAGCAGGACACCAGCCAGCCCCCTTGGAGCAGTGCTCACTTGGGCCCTCCCAGGATGGCCAGCTAATTATCACTTTATGAACTCACAGTTAATTGGACTTTGTAGACTTGAAAACATGGAACCCGGGAGGTCTGAATTCAAAAATTATGGATTTTCAGTCCAGAGAAAACACGTGTTTAGAGAAAACAGGTTAAGATTAGTCATGGCTGAAGCTGCCCTAAAGAGAGATATTGATTATCATTTGATGCATCAAATAATAACAAAATTGCCAGATATCTCAGGATTTTCCAAAACAAAAGCCATGATTGAACAGCATTGGTTTCTGAATCCCTGTCTGTGGCCTGGAGAACCGGCTTGGGCTTGGAAGCCTGGTGGAGAATCCGTGGTCTCCTTTGTGGGAGAGAATTGCTCCTTTCGTATGAAGGTAACACAGCCGGCCCTCCGATGTCCAGGTTGTGGGACAGAATTGCTCTGACATCACAGAGTGTCTTGTCCCTTTCATGTTGGTGCATTCACTTAAAATGGAATCGCTGAGACCCGTCCACACATCAGACGCTCTCCTAGGACTGGGGATATGAGGCATACAGCCCCCGTCCTCAGACAAGTGCACAAGTTACTCTTACAGAGGGACAAGCACCAACATTAAATAAAATCTGGTGATGATTACATCAGAGAGTGATTCTGGGGGTCAACCTCAGCCAGGGTGGTCAGGGAAGACTATCCCCAGCCAATGATATTCAAACCGGATCCAGTTCTAGCAAAGAAGAGGGCATTTCTATGCAGGCCGTGGCAACTTTGGATTTTAGCTTGGACTTTGCATCCGTCTCTCTATGATATTTTTATCAATTACTCCGAGTTCTGTTCTCTGACATCACACAGAACTATTCTCTCCAACCTTACTGCTTTCAAGTAAATGAACACCTGTCCCTGTCAACAGCCTTCCTAATCACCCATTCAATAGTCCCTGCCTGTGTTTGGAGCTTCTCCAACCCTGATGGCTCCCTTCCAACTGGGGACCCTGTGCCCAGAACCGGCACCACAGCTTTGGCCATGAGGCCCCAGGAGCCGTGTGGATGTGCCTGCCCCCACCCCCCCGCCCAGGCCTTGCTGGTTACCCCCAGCACGTGGCTCCGTCCCGCCTCGATCACGCACACTCACCGAACTCTTCCAGAGACGCTCATGTGTTGAGGACAAGCCTGTGCCTTTGAGCAGAGGCTCCAAGAATGCCTCAGGCTTTGTTCAGGCTGAACATTCAGATTTGCACAGTTATTCTCATCCTTTGTAATTCGACCCAATTCAAAAAAGAACAAAACTCATAAAAAGCATTGTAATAAAAAAAAAGTGAAGGAAAATAATATGTCTCTACACTGAGCCACAGAGAGCTCGGCTTTAGTGAGATTTCCGTCTGGGAAAGGTTCAGGTAAGATCCCATTTTATCCAAACTAGGTCAATTTTTGCTTTTCTCTTTCTTGCTTAACCAGCCGCTTGCTGGCTCATGGCTTCTCCAGGTGCCTGTAATGAGAAATGTGTCCCAGTGTAATTACAAAGATAAAGGCTCCATGAGCACGGGCCCGGAGAGCAGGCATTAGGAGGGACCGTGTGCTCAGGGGCTGGTCCCACTGCTCAGCTCCAAGAGCCCAAACCAAAGGTATGGAGTGTCTCATGGGCAGCTTGTCTCGAACCTCTTTGCCAGGGAAGCCAAGGATGGCCTTTCCTCCTGTAAAGAGGAAGCCCTGTCTGGGAAGTCAAGTGAATTTGCATTTGTTGTGGTGACTGGCCACAGGACACCTTTGAGGCATTTTAGCTGGAAGATAAAAGCTTTGGGTGAACAGCATTTGCCTCCTTCTGACTAGGCTGTCAGTGCCGCCATTAGCCCATCCATCAACCTATCCACCCATTCATCTATTAATCCATTCCCCCTCCCCTTCAGTCATCCAGCCACCCACCTCTCCAATCCATCCATCCATCTACCCACCGACCCGCCATCCATCCATCCATATGTCCATCCGACCACACATGTAGGCCCACCAGCCTCCCTTTGCCCAGTTGTCACTTTCCCTAAAGTGCATTTTCCAGGGTCCCTTCCCCCACTCATCTGGGGATCTAAGGTGCTCTCTGTGTTGGGGAAGGTAGGCGAGGTGTGCAGCCCACCTCAGCCGGGGTGGGGTCCGCGATTCTGATGACCCCAGTGGACACTGGTATATTATCATCATAACTATGCTTGACTCAGTGCTCTCCACAGGGCTGGACTCCCATCATGTGGAATCGTTTTGACACATTTACGAGGTAGGCACTGCAATCCACACTTTACTGAGATCAGCTTGGAGGACTTAAGTGCTTGCCCAGCGTCCCACAGCCACGAATGGGGGAGTCCGCAGTCAGACCCATGCAGTGTGGCTCTGAGGCCTGGGGTCTCTGGACCACAGCCGCTCTAATCTCTTCCCTCCAGGAATGAGTGAGGTCCCAGCTCACACCGCTTCAGGGACCGCCCACCCACCCATCCAGACCCCATTACAGGCTCTCCAATTAGCCGGCTCTCGGGAATAAGCCACGGCCACGGCCACGGCTCGCCACCTGGCCGCCGGTGTACAAGGTGCTGAAGTCCTTTGCACACTGTTACCATGGATACCGCTCGGCTCCTCAGGTAGGGATATTGCCGTGCACTGCCTGGAAAACAGAGATTCAGCTACACCAGCAGATGACTTTAAGACAAAGCTGTCCTTTGCTAGAGAGAAAACAAAAAATAAAATAAAATAAAATAAAATAAAATAAACCATCACAAATTCTGAGGTATCATATTCATTTGGCTTTTGGTTTTGTGCTTAGGATTCATTTTTGTGTTGAGCTGGTGCTGTTGTGGAGTAAGATATCTGAGCTCTGACTTCCAGAGACAGTGCAGCATCGGGGTGACATCTGTCATTATGGGTAGCCGTGGCCTCCTGGACAGGAAGCGGGATGAACTCAGTCACGTCCTTCCCTTCAGATTGGTGGCTGGTGGTGGTCCAGAGTTCATCTGCGCTGGGATCGCGTCCTGCAAAGCACCGGGCCCTGGCTGCCGAGTTGGCTTCTGGACATTCTATGTGCAAGCAGGTTTTCAGAGGTTCTGTGCCAGCCACCTGCTGGGAGGGTCCCAGACATGACTGGCAGCTGGGGATCAAGGAGGAGCCCGGTGAGCGTCCGGCTTGTGGAATCCAAGCTGTGTCTGAGGGACACCACCTTCCTTGGCAGTGGCTCGAACCTGCCTGGAGCAGCTCAGGGACACCTGGGAGGGACAGATCCCAAACCCGGCTGAAATCAGAGCTGCTGGCTTAAATTAGTTTTTAAGTTATTATTTAGATACAGTGAGGTTGTATCTTTCTAGTATGTAGTTCTGTAAGTTTTGGCAAATGCATACAGTCACGTAACCACAGCTACAATAAAGTTATAGAACGTTCCTTTCCCCCCTCCCCAGCTCCTGGCAACCACTGATCTATTTCCTGTCCTTAGAGTTTTGACTTTTGGGAACGTCCTATAAACCGAATCATACAGTATATGATGTTTAGAGTCTGGTTTCTTCCAAGGAGCATGATGCGTTTTTGATTTGTCCAAATTGTTGAGAGTAGGAGGAGTTCCTTCCTTTTATAACTGATCATTTTCCATCAGTTTGTCTATCTACCCATTCCCCAATTAAGAGACATGTGCATTGTTTCCTTTCCTTTTTTTTTTTTGGTGAATTTTAAAATGAAGCTGCCATAAATATTTGAATACAGTTGTGTGACAAAGATTTTTTTTTGATTTTTTTTAACGTTTATTTATTTTTGAGACAGAGACACAGCATGAACGGGGGAGGGGCAGAGAGAGAGGGAGACACAGAACCGGAAGCAGGCTCCAGGCTCTGAGCCATCAGCCCAGAGCCCGACGCGGGGCTTGAACTCACGGAACGTGAGATCGTGACCTGAGCTGAAGTCGGACGCTTAACCGACTGAGCCACCCAGGCGCCCCCGATTTTTTTTTTTTTTTAATTTTTACTCCGATAAGTTCCTAAGTCTAGGATTGCTGGTGTTTAGGTAAGTTTAAATTTGTAGGAAACTCCCAACTGTTGTCCATAGTGGCTGTGTCGTTTTCCATTTCGCTGGTAGTGAATGGGAATCCCCATACACCACACTCCTGCCAGCATTCAGTTCTGTCTGCTTGGTCGTGTTTAACTGGGCCATTCTTGTAGGGTGTGGCGAAATGCTGTTGTGGTTGTAGTCTGCATTTCCCTAAAGATTGCAGATGTCGAGTGTCTATCATATGCCTATTTCCCATCTGTACACCTTTGTGAGGGAAGTGTCCATTTACACTCTTATTTTGCTGCTTTCAGTTGTGTATGTATTGAAGTGGAGAGAAAAGAGAGAGTACAAGAGAAATTACACAGCCTGGGGGAGCATGGGTGGCTCAGTTGGTTGAGCGCCCGATTTGGGCTCAGGTCATGATCTCACGGTTCGTGGGTTCGAGCCCCACGTCAGGCTCTGTGCTGATAACTTGGAGCCTGGGGCCTGCTTCGGATTCTGTGTCTCCCTCTATCTCTGCCCCTCCCTTGCTCACGCTCTGTCTTTCCCAATCTCTCAAAAATAAATAAACGCTAAAAAAAAGTTTTAGAAATTACACAGCCTCATAAAAGCAGTTGGGAGTGCAAGTAGAAATGTGGCCTTCCAATGCTGCGTCTAGTACTTTGTCCAAAATTCCAGATGAAGGTCTACATCCGGTTTATTTTAGGATAATAACAACGGTGTGGCAGGCACCTCCCCAAACAAAGACCCTGTTCGTGGCCACTCTCAACTCCATCTTCCGCGTTATGTTTAGAGCAAGCCGTCAGTATCTGATCATCGCTATTGGTGCACAACACAGATGATAGAGCTTTAATTATACCAATAGATTTCATATTATTTACACTACCGGAAAATGAACAGCTCATGTTAGTTACTCAATAAACACTCGTGGAGTACTTATAAAATCCGGTCCATGCCACCTTGGACCGTGTATTTGGTTTGAAAAACCAACACTGAAGTCATCAGAGAGAGAATTAAAGACATAATTGGTGACACTAACTGTTGAAAATGGGCACCAATAAGAAGGAGGGTGAATTTTATGCAGTTACGAGGGTCCACTTGGGAGAAATGGGGCTTGTGTTGGGTGTGGAAGGGAGATGGGCAGAGAAGATGGCGAAAGAGAATCCACCTGAAAAGGGCAGGTGTGAGCAAGGTATGATGGAGACGTTGGGGGGGATGAGATGATGGGAGATGGGATGATAGGAGGATGGGAAGATGGGGGCTGGGGCCATAGGGGGTGGGGGACCCAGGCCACCTAGAGCCGAAGGCTCACACCAAAAGCAGCACATGGTTGTGGGGTGGGGGACGTGGAGGCTAAAGCTACAGAGGCCAAATGTAGCCTCATCCTCCCACCTCCCACCCCCATCCCCCATCCACCCTGGTGTCTGTGTTGGATCAGGACTTACACTGTCCAAGTCCTCCATCCACTTTGGCCACAGACTAGCTGCATCACTGAACTCACCCAGGCGAACACACCTGCTGAATGAAATGCCACCCTGTTCGATTTCTACTAGCAGGGAGACATCACTCCAACAGGAAATGTCTAAAATTTCATCATATAAATCAGCTCAAACCAAGAGCTGTGTGACGCTGGTCAAGAAAAGAAGAAAAATCCTTAGGCTTCACCAGAAAAGAGGTTCAACATGGAGCTCTCATTCACCGAGATGACTACTGTAGAATTCCTCCTTAATCACGCGCCTCAAGACCTGCGCACCCGCGGGCTGCGGTAAATCACATTTGCTGCACAGTTCTGGCCATTTCTCTGGCCCCTTAAATATCGCCTCCTTGGTTGCTTTTATTGAACCAACAATCCATATGTACATTGATTAGACTGCAACAGGGACAGTGCTTTGTTCAGCTGATCGTGGAAACAAAATCTATTTGTCAAGACTAAGTCCACGGTCTAGGCGATGACCAGATCTCCCAGGAGCACCCCAGTGAGGGGTGGCATGGATGCGTCCACGACTGGGCTTCTGACCCTCAAGGGCAAATGAGGCTGGGTATCGAGCTCCACTGGCCAAAGGGCTGGTTCCCCACCCCCCAGCCCTGGTTCATACAATCCCTCAGGGGTCCCACCCCATGCTCACAGCAATACGCCCATTCTGCCTCAATTGCTCCTTCAGGATCGCTGGGCTCCTGGCCTCTGTGTACCTGTTCTGATGTCACCATGAAAGCTTTGCTTGCTGAGACCTGTAGAGGCACGAGGAGGAGATAGACCTTGATGGCTCACAAGGATGGGCCTGTGGTGAAATAATCGCTTCATGTCCCAGAAAATAAAAGATAAAAAAAAAAAATCAACAGACACACGGGAGGCCCACAGCGCTGCACAGCCACAGAATCATGGTGCCAGGGATACGTCCGCAGCTCCTGAGACTCACCTTCCAGGGGAACACCCGACATCCACACCTCCACGGAAGTCTCCCCGTAACCGATGCGTCACCACCCTGTGGCCCTGCTGGTCGACCCCATGTGCAGCCCTCACAAGGTGGCTTTTGTCTCAGACACCAGCCTGGGTAGCGACTCCCTCACCTAGCCCCCAGATCCACTGGCGTTGCCTTTGGGATGTGTTTTTTTTTTTCAGTTTGACTCCACATCCCCCCGGGTGAATGTGGTCAAGGGTTTCTAAAACACTCTTCTAACGCTGATGCTCTTGAGACCAGATCTACCCAACACCTGTTTTTGTAAACAGAGTTTCATTAAAACACTCGTGTGTGTGTTACCTGTGGCTGCAGCACAGACATCCGGCCAGCAAAGCCTACAGTGTTGACTCCCTGGCCCTTTGCAGTACTAGCTTGCCGATTCTGGGTTTGATAGTTGTGAGCGTCTCACGGTAAGTGTTCAACAGCTCTACCCTCAGGAACGCCTTCAGTGCTCAGTAAATGCCCGCGGTGGGGTGAGGGGAGAGCCGGAGGGCCAATTTGCAGGGGCTCCGAGAACAGGGCAGGGTCCCGCTCTCATCTCCAAGAAGCCTCTTGACTCCTAAATGCATTTCAGTGATTTCTCCCGTTGCAGACGTTTGCTTGGTGGAGGTGATGGCTGAGGGCCTTTGGCATGTTCCCTGTGGTTTGAAGGAGCTTAGGAAGAACCAGAGACCTCTTGGCCCTCTGATGCCCTCCCCCAGAACTCACCTCCTAGCCTCCTGGCTTTCTCTTTATTTGCATCCTTGTGAGATTCATAATTGTGTGAAATCGCATGAAATGTGCACTGCATTTGATTAGCTCTGCCTGCGGCTAACGGTAGGTACAGTATATGTATATACAGTGATTTTGAATTTAATGATTTTTGCAGTTAAGCCCGCTAGAGCTGGAGGGAATGTACAGTCACCAAGGTGAAGGCAGCAATTTACGGGGCAGCCTCTCCTCCTTCTCGCGCCTGGTGATCCAGCAGCCTCCACGTACAGTTGCTTAATTGGGAAAGAAAGAGAAGGTTTTGAGCAACTCGTTTCTATTCCTGAAGCAGCCCTCATTTTCCTTCACCACTTCCCCTCCTCTGTCCATCGAGGCGAGTGAGGGGGCATGAGTGGGGAAGGCTTAGACCGCCCTGCTCGCGGGCACTTTCTGGGCACAGAACACAGGCTCCCAGTGGTTTTGAGCTCTGAAGGGCTAGGCCCGCCTACCCCGAACTTGCCTTATCGCGAGGCACCTTATTGCCGGCCCCTCTTGGTGATTCTGATTCAGTGGCTCTGGGGTGGGGTCTAGAGCCTGCATTTGTTTGGACATTTCTGGAAATCCTTGGCAGGTTTGGGGGACAATTGGATTTGTCCGTAAGCAGAGGATAACGCCAGCTGACATCTTTCCTGTGCTTCCCTCGTTCATCTGTCCCTCTTCTGAGCAGGTGGCTGTACCCCGTGTCAGAGGGGAGCGAGTGGGGGCCGCTGAGTGGGTCACCTGTGCAAGGTGGGCCTTCTGTGTCCCTGGAGCTCTCCTGGGGCTCACGGGAGGCATGACGGGTGTCCCGTGTGTCTATGGGGCCTCAGAGAACAAGGGTGCAGAGAAGCCCCACGGAAGGCACCCTGGATGTGATAAATGGGGCATCAGGGAGGATTCTCTTCCTGAGTATAGGTTCAGGAAGAGGACTGCTGCCACGATAAAGTGCCCGCGAGGAGCAGGCTGGATCAAAGGCCTTGGCAGAGATCAGCATCACGAATGCCTGGGGACAAGGCGTGTGCCGGGGCCTCTCAGGCTCGGAGCTCAGACGGGGGTGTTCACAGCCCGGCAGGACACTTCTGGCTCTCGGCAAGGTCTTTGCAGAAGAGCCGGAAACGGACCGATTCCTGGCCTGCCCGCTGGGGTCGTCGACTTTTCTCCAGCCCAGCCACGTTGTGAGATGCTTCTGCTCACTGGGGCCAGGCCGGGGCCACATTCTCCCTTCATTGTGGGTGGTTTCCAGCAAGTGCAAAATGACGCATCTGGGTGGGTTTGGAGACCACGTGTGAATTTAGGCTCATTCGCCTTGTGGGTATGTGACCCAGCAGCAGATCATCTGCACAACAGGTGTCATCGAATCCACAATCCAGGGTGACGAGAATGCAGCACAGGGCCCTTAGTGAAAACGTAGTGGCCCAGGATGATGGCAATGTGATGTGGACGCTGTTGGAGGTAGGAGGGGAGGGGAGGAGCCGTGACCCCGGGGCCCGTTTGGCTCACTCAGAAGCTAACTGCCAAGCCCAGGAGTCTGTCTGTGGGCCCGTTAGAGTCCTGGATTTTTTTTCTTTTTAATTTTTTTAACGTTTATTTATTTTTGAGAGAGAGAGACAGAGACAGAGAGTGAGCAGGGGAGGGGAAGAGAGAAAGGGAGACACAGAATCTGAAACAGGCTCCCGGTTCCGAGCCGTCAGCCCAGAGCCCGACGCGGGGCTCGAACTCACGATCTGTGAGATCATGACCTGAGCTGAAGCCGGACGCTTAACCGACTGAGCCACGCAGGCGCCCTGAGTCCTGTTCTTAACGAACCAAGTTAGGACCAGACCTGACAGACACAACAAGAAATCAGCCCTACGTGCCGGGGAGTCTGCAAGGGGGCACAGGAGTCCTGACGGTCTCTTCCTTGGCCTCTTTTCAAAAGTTGGAGGTGGATGTGCCAGAGGATACCTTTTGGTATCCTTCTTGGATAATTACCCAAATTTGGATCTCTTTGCTTTAAGGTTTGTTTTTTTTTGTTTTTTTTTTTTCAGGGAGCTCAGGAGAGAAGCAAGTGCCATAGACGTTTCTGTCATCGCAAAGCTGATGGTTTATATAATCTTGGGCGCTCCTGTGCGAGATCACTTGGAAGTGAGCTCTCAGGCGAGGAGGCGGGTACCTCGGGGGAGGGAAACACAGAGAACACGGCCCCCTTCAGTCCTCTGCACCCTGGAAGGTTTCTTGAAGACATCATCGTCATGGTTTGCATTCTTGCCTCTGTTCCTGTTATATGTGTTCAAAATATTATGCCAATGCCCCCGATGGTCGTAGGCTTTCGTGTATTGTGGTTGCTCATGATGGTGACACTCCCAGCCACCCTGCAGGTGGGAGGGGCGGGAGGTGGGAGGGGCGGCAGGTGGGAGGGGCCTTGAGCTTGGAGTCGGGAGTTCAATTAGGGAGTTTGGTCCCTGGCTCTGCAGGTGACCGGCCTGCGCTCACGTGGCCTCTCTGTCCTTTGCAGGCTGGACACCCGCTTGCTCACCCCTCGGGGTTGTGAGCCAGGATGTGTGCGGACAGTTTGGCGATCGGCTCTGACATGTCCAGCTTCCCAGGCCTGTTTGTTTCTGACCCTGTTCTGCAGACTGAAGAGAAAGGTGTGGGGAAGCAGGGGTGCAGGAGAGAGCACTGAGCACGGGTGTGGTCCCAGCTGAGACGGTCAGCCTGATCCCCATCGGAGCCCGGGAGCAGGACACGTGCCACGGCGCTGGCCCCACCGTGAGGTGTGGGTGTTTGTCAAGGGCCACTGTTGGGAGGCACAGAGGCCATCCTGAGAGCTGCTGCTTTGTCCAGAAAGGGGGCTTCTGGGGCCATTGGCCGCCAACGGCTCCAAGAGCTAGGCGTCTGCACCCAGTGCACTGACGGGTCCAGCTGGGCACCAAACGGCATCTCCTGTGCCCCTGGATGAGTTGTCACCACAACACACAACCTAAACGTGAATTTCGTACGGTTTACAGTAATACTGAGTGCAGTGTATCATAATCCTTGTGCCAAAAAATAATTCACAGTGAGGGGAAAGACGACACCATTTTTCCTGTTTGCTCATCACTCCTCGATTGAAATCCGTTGACAAACTTTGTGGAGAGGAGAGTGTGGGACCGCATCTGGCTCCTTCCATACCCTGCCACCCACATCAATCCTTAACGTCCTGTGGTCCGATGCTGTCTGGAGACCAGGGGGCCTCCTGACCTCTGCCTCGTGTGCAGGGCCCCCCGGACGGTCAAGGTCAACTGACTTGCTGAGTCTGCTTCCTAGTGCAGAGCGTCTGGCAGACGTGGAGCCCTGAGGTGGGCGCTCCCTCTGAGTGTGACCGGCACGTGGACATGTGAAGCCAGAGCCGCTGTCTACAGCTGCACTCCTACGTCCACCCCATTGCACAGATGAGCACAGCGAGGCAGAGAGAGGTTCTGTCACCTCCCAAGGTGGCCCACTCAACAGCCTGTCCGCCCTTGTCCCAGATGGAGTCCAACCTTCCTGTGCCCATTGCCTCACTTCCCCACGTTTCTAGCCATTTCTTTAAAATTTTTTTTATTGCCTCACTTCCCCACGTTTCTAGCCATCTCTTTAAAATTTTTTTTAACATTTATTTGTTTTGTGAGAGACAGAGAGAGAGAGAATGTGAGGGGGGCGGGCAGAGAGAGAGAGAGACACACACAGAATCCGAAGCAGGCTCCAGGCTCCGAGCTGTCAGCACAGAGCCCGACGCGGGCTCGAACCCATGAACCGTGAGATCGTGACCTGAGCCGAAGTCAGACATTTGACTGACTGAGCCACCCAGGCGCCCCGATTCTAGCCATTTCTCACCTGGATCACCACACGTGCCTCCTACGCCCCCCTGCCTTGGTTTCCCCCATAAAACCCTCTCTCCTTAAGGCCGCCAGATGGAGAATTCTAGAGTGTATCTCATGCTGTGCTTCTGTGCGCGAAGTCCTTCAAGGGTCCCCTTCTGAGTTTCTCAGTGCGGGCGGCCATCCCCAAGTGCTACAGATGGCGGGGCTTAACCAACACGTTTCCCACACTTCTGGAGGCTGGGAACCCAAGGCCAAGGTGTCGGTGGGGCTGGTTCTGCTGACGCCTCTTGTCCTGGCTTGCAGATGATGTCTTCTCACTGGTCCCCACATGGTTGCCCCTCTGTGCACACATCTCTACTTCTCCTCTTCTTTAGCGGGACTCCAGTCCTCTGACTGGGGCCCCACCGATGTGACCTGGTTGAACCTTGGTTACCTCTTTGAAGGCCCATCCCCAGTCATGGCGGGGGCAAGGGTGCCTCTTGGGGAATTGGGGGAAGATAACCCAGTGTAAACACCTGATATGGAGGTAGAGTCTGCTTATGTCTCCAAATGCCGCTCTCCTGGCCCTTGACCACCCCCGCCTGTACCCCATGCCCAGCCATGTGAGGGTAGTTCAGACCCTAAAGGTTTCTCAACCTCACCAACTGTGCTTTTGCACAAGTGACCTACAGCCCATGACCCCCCACCCCCATCCCGGCCTGTTTTACTCTTGCCCCAGGCTCAGGGCTGTCACTCGGCATCGTCCGCTCCTGGTCCCAGGATGGCACCCACACCCTTTCCTTTTGGCCCCACATCACAGTCACCAGTGGGCAGTCTCTTCCTCAGAGGCCATAACAATCCAGAGGCAGGAGTCTGGCTTGTTCCTCTTGTATCTTCAGATGCCAACCCTACAGCCCTGTGCCTGGGGTCTGGGGGACTCGGCAGAAAGTAACTGGGAAGTGCTGATGACTGGTGCTTCTGACCCCTCACTCCACGCACCCATTCTCGGCCCTGCAGGCTGCTTGGGGCCGTCGGCATCCACCACCGCCTGTGAGGTGTGAGGTTCGCTCTCTCTGCTTCACAGACGAGCAGTCTGACACTCAAGGATATTACAGGGCTTTGCCGTGGCCACACAGCTGGGGGGGCGGCAGAACGGGGGTGCCATCCAGGGCCACCAAGGATGAGAAAATCTACCGAATGACGGGAGGCTGTGCCAGGGCGTGACCAGTGTGGACAGTGCATGGGTGGGGTCATGGGTGGGTGAAATTTCAGCAGGGAAAGCAGAGGTAAGTTGCAAGTGTCAGGGAAGGCAGTCACCACCTCCTTTCCGCCCATCCTCTATCAGGGGCCGGACACTGTGCCTGGGCCGGAGGAAGTCACTAGTAGCATCTGGGCAGTGGGCAGTGGCCCCAAAGCCATTCTAGATACTACTCTGTTCCTTGCTACGAAAGCAACTTTGCGGGTTTAGCCAGTAGCATTTGAAGGTATCACTTCCCGTCCGTCCTCGTCTGTGCAATGTCGGCAAAGCACGTTCTCCCGTATTCCTCACTCTGCACTGAGAGCAACAGTCAAGTGTTAGAGCCACGTGGCCAACGCAAACAATTCTGCTGCACACCTGTTGAGTCAGAGCCTCTGAAGGCGGCATCGGGGCACAACTGGGAACCTCGGCTGGCCAGCTGTGGGAAGTGTTTCCTGGGTTCCATGGTAGGACTCCGGGTTCAAGGATAAACTAAACTATTATTCCTAGGAGTTGCTCATGGGAGGTTAATGAACTGGACTTCATGTAAGGGTACAGAAGTGCGCACCAGGTAGCAGGGAACGGTCACCAACAGCTAAGAACATCCTCCTAGCGCCTACTACTTCCTCCTTCCTTTGACTTCTCTGACTTGGTTGTTAGAACTCCTTCATTCTCTGTTTTCCTGTTTTGTATCGACACTGAAGGATTGTTCTGTTCCATCAGAAAGCTGATGATTCACAATCCTTTTGAGAATATGGGCAAGAAGTACAATCTGATTAAAGACAAACCCAAAGCAACATCTTGTTCAAGCAGGTGGCCCCAAATATGTGCAGACGTATGGAGAAGACCACCCCCAGTGCTCTGCCCCACGTCCTTGCATATCTTATCTGGCAAGATTTAGGAGTCCAAAGAAGAAGAAAAGGGGGTTTGTGCAGGAGAAAAGAAAATTTTCTAATTATGATTTGCTTTATGAGCGACACTCAGCACCTTCACCTGATGCACTTCCGGTGCCTTCCATCAGGACGGGAGTCGGATGACCCAGCCTCTACCTCGCTCTAGATGCCCCGGGCCTCCTCCCCTCTGTGGGAGGGTCTGATGGGGCTGCCGGGAGTCTCACTGCCTCGGCTCGGCTTTGTCTCAGTACATCGGGTGGGGATGAGAGCCACTGCGAGGTTTCCTCATGGTGCCATTTTGGAGTGGGTGATGTGTAGACCCCGGAGCTGGGTTCCTTGTGCTCGGGAAAACGGTAATGGCAAACACACATTGCATGTCAGGAACTATTTTAAGTTGTATTTAGGTTCAATCTCCTGACTCTCCTAAAACTTTTGTGAAGTAGGAATCCCCGTGACCCCCAAACTGCATGCATGAGGAAACCGAAGACTGAGTCATGGCTGGTGAGTGGCAGAGCTGAATTCGGGCCGGGGCCATCGGCCCCAGGGGCCGTGCCTGCAATCATTGTGCTACACTTAGCAGGAAATGGAAAGAGAGGGTTCCTAGAGCAGCACCGCTTTCCTAAAGGCAACAGAAACAGGAGGCATTTTCAGGCTCCTGGAAGGAAGCAAGCTCCTCATCTGCCTCCAGTGTTGTATTTAGCCTCCTGAGCCTGGTGAGTCCCTCCTGCTTTTCGAGGAAAGAGAGCAGCAGACACCCAGGACAGGGGGGCAGGACCCGCAGACAGAGGAGGGACTCAAAGCTGAGTAGGCCTCAGGAGGCTGACCACCGGCTGCACGGAGAGGCTTGACGGAAGGGCGGGCTCATGAGGAGGGGCTCAGCCCACCCCCAGCCCTTCTCCCTCTGCCTTCGTTCCGGCGGCCTTCTGCGCCTTCCTCTTGTTCATTTTCCTGCTGCACCAGACAGGCCCAGGCTAGCTTCTCCCACAGTCGTCAGGTTGGCCAAGGCGGGGCCCCTCCCCATGGAGACCTTGGCACCCTCCGGGCAGGGCCATGGTCGGAATGGCTCCTTTGCTTCCTGCAGGGCACAGCATGCTCTCACTCAAGGCTGCCCCTGTGGGGACCCTCTTACTGGTCCTGTGCCCTCTCTCCCTTTGGGGTCTGGCTAAGTCTCCCTGGAGCCTGAGCCCCTATAAGAGCTCCTTCTCTGGAAGCGCTCATCAAATGTGCCATTACTCGTTTGATTCTGTTCCCCTACAAGCTTGTCAGCAGCAGGGACGCAGGGCTGCACCGTTCGCTGGAATCTGCCCTGTCAGTCTTTGTGTCTGCATGCAACAGTTGCTCAGTAAATGATGCAGACTTTGCACAGGAGGATGAATTAGTGAGGGAAGGGCCTAGGGACAAATGCCAGCCAGACCATGCGTCTTCTCCCAGTCCTGCAGACCTGGGGGACAGAGATTCTCCTGTGGAGCCCCAGTCACGGGCCCCAAGAAGGTGGAAGCTCCCTCTGCCTGAGTCCTGAATGTTCCAGCTCTTGCATGAAGCCCTCCCTGCCTCCTCATTGTCCCCTTGGCCCCTTGGCCTTGAAACGGGCCTTCTTTATTTCTGTTGCCTTCCTAAGTGTTCTGACTTAGCTGGTCTGAAGTGCACCCACACAGGGAACCTCTTCAAGCCCCGAGGCTAAGACCACCTGCTGAGTTCCTTGAGCAGAGAAGGGAGGGGTGGCCGGTATCCCCACTTCCACCCCTCCTCCTCACCCACTCCCACAGTCCCCGTGGAAGAGGATGGGATTGTCCTTCTCTGTCTCCTTTGGTTTTTTTCTCCACAGCCATTCTCCAAGAAAGTACCTAGTGCCTCACATTTGCCAGGTCGTCTGAGCCCCGAGTGTGCAGGATGAAGGAGACAGCCCCTTCCTGGCTCTCTCTCAGCCAGCAGGCTAGCAAAGACCTGCTCCTCCGGGACTGGCCAACAGGCTGGTGTGCAACTCCCAGCGGCTTCTGCCAAGTCGTCCAAGTGCATAAGAAAGTCTCCTTGCCGGAGAACCCTCGCCATAGAGAGTCCCTGGCTTCCAATGTCTTACAGCCTTTCTAATATGAGGGAAATTTCAAGTGAACGTTGTCAGTAAATTCCACAATGGACAGAACCCTCCATTTATGCCTCTGTCTTCCACTCAGCTGGGAACATGATGAATAGACCTGCTGCAGGGGAATCTGAAAGGAAACTGAATTTAGTAGCCACACGGTTCATTATTGGAAGTGAGAGCTCTGAAGAGAGGAGAGGAAGGGGGTTAACTTCTCCCTTCTCTGATACCATTCCCCTGAACAGTCCTTGGAACCTGCCCGTGATAAGAACTTACCCCTTCACCACCAAGAGTGTTCAAGGTCAAGTCAACCCCAGATGCTGACTCTCAAAAAATGCCTCCAGCTTCCACACTTGAACCCATGAAGTCATGATGGGATTACAACATAGCCCAAACTACTACAAACTATTGCAAACTATAAGGAATCCAGTGTTGGTGAGTCCAACTTTGGAACCAGGAACAGTGGAAGGCTGTGACATGGTTGGCGATCTACGCAGCATGCTAAAAGTTCTCTAGAAAGGAAATTGTGTGACCGACAGTAGATTATTCAAAGTTGTCCTATAAGTATGGATTGAATCATATACTGCTTTTAATATTTGGTAGATCATCATGAATCACATTTTCACAAACCACAATGGAAGTTTAGTAAAGGCTTTCCGAATGTATTGGGTTATTATTTTTTTCTTCACCAAAATCTTCCATTAAGTAAAGCATGGAATCAGTTATATTTTATTCTACTATATATATAAAAAAATCAAATGTCATCAAGCACTGATGCTGCTGGATTTAATCCAAAGTACAAAGGACACTTTAATTCACATATTACCAGAAGAACTCAAATCATGTCCCAAAAGAATCAAGTGCACATGCTCTTTCCCTCTTGATTTATTTTGTGATTTTAAAGAAAATTGGTTTGAAGGTTGATAATAAAATATGATATGACACAAGAAGAAGGTTTATATAGCAGAGTGCTCAAGGACCAGAATGGAAAATGGCTTGATGTCCTGTATATCAGGTCACATGCTTCCCTATCCATTAGCTTCCAGCCAACACAGGCATATTTTCAGCTGATCAAGTGTGTATAGTTGGGTCACGAGCTCCCAAAATATGTATGAATTTGAACCTTGTAATTCAACTTCAAGTCAGATTAGTGAGTCTACGTTTAGATTGATGAGTCAGATAGACACAAAGGAAGAAAACAATGTAGGACAGAATGACCAACCTGAGGATCTCGTAATTTTTTTTAAGTTCAATTTAATTTAATTAAAAACGTTTATATATAATTTATTGTCAAGTTAGCTAACATACAGAGCATACAGTGTGGTCTTGGCTTTGGGGGTAGATTCCCATGATTCATCACTTACATACAAAGTGTATGCTCATCCCAACAAGCGCCCTCCTCAATGCCCATCATCCATTTTCCCTCAGCCTCCCATCAACCCTCAGTTTATTCTCTGTATTTAAGAGTCTCTTATGGCTTGCCTCCCTCTCTGTAACTATTTTTTCCCCTTCCCTCCCCCCATGGTCTTCTGTTAAGTTTCTTAAATTCTGCATATGAGTGAGAACATATGATTTTTGTCTTTCTTTGACTGATTTATTTCACATGAGAGTCAAGATTAAATGGCACATGCACAATCTAAACAGAGATTCCAACAATTCCTGCCACTGAGGCTACTGTTCACCCACTAGGAGACCCACTGATTCCAGTAAGCTCAAAGACAATCTCAGAATTTTCTACATAGTTCCTTGCACTGGATCAGAATTTCATCCCTGAATTAGAGGATTGTTGAGTACAAAGACTTTTGTGCTGAATGGGCTCAGTAGAAGCTTGGAGGACAAGAATCACTGGGGAGGTTAGGCAAGGCTGCAGCTGAGCCTGGAGGAAAAGCAGGTGCCGTTGGGGGATGGGGAGGGCAGGGGGAGGGGCACTAAGGTGTGCAGTCACCGAGCGAGGAAGGAGAAAGTCACGTGGGAGCTAGCAGATAGAAGTCCAGATGTGCCCCGGATTGTGTAGTTCAGGGAGATTGTCTGTGAAGTTGGATGTGATGAGGGACAACCTGGGAGCTCAGCAGAAGAATCAAGACGCAGTGAGGATGTCAGGAGCCACTTGTGGGTAACTCAGTATGGGGCTGATGCCAGTGGTATTCTGAAGGACTAATGTCCAAGGGAAGAAAGTGCATCATTGAAGGATGCATCTGTGAAGCTGTAGCATGACCAAGTGACAGCCAAAGAGCCAACTGCACCCAAGGGAACCTGGCTCCCCTCCAAAACCCTGCTCCAACCAGCCTGCAAAGGCAGAATGGGCCAAGAATGGAAGGGGGTCTAGAAATTACCCCAAGCCTGCAGATACATGGTCTTAAGATGGGCTTGGGGCTGGCCATTCTGAAACCGCTGCGTGTGTTCCCTGGAATCGCAGAAGTACCCACACGGACGGCAGATGGTGAAGCCAGGTTGCTCACTGTTGCGCTGGGAGGTTGTAGGTAAGCAAGGGAGGAGGCTGGAATGACCCTTGTGGCAATGGATTACAGCAGAGACACCAGTGTGAGTTCACATTGAGTTCATATAGATGAAGATGTGCACCTAGAGAAGTACAGATGTGTGAATACACATCGATTCGCACACACACAAAAATCTCCTTGTGCTGTCAGCTGACTGAACCTAGGTGCAGTGACACCTCAGTAACAAGGGACACCTCTGGCACCTGTTACTGGTTCCTACTACCATATTCTCTAGCAAAAAGAGCTGGGATTCCTCAAGAGAAATGGTTGGTTCCAGAACCAGGACACAGAATATTCAAGATGAGCCTGGAACATCTTGAGGTGCTAGAAAGTAAGAAAGTGCTCAAAAAAAAAAACCCACATTAATGGGGATATGTCACAGGGACAGAGGCACCAACTGGAAGAGTTTAAGCCAGAAAACATAACTTTGAGACAAAGTTGGTAGCTTTGTTTACCAACTTTGGTTGGAAGGGTTAGGTGAGCAGAGGTTTGGGGACCTTGCAGCGTGCACCATGAGCAAGTTGAAGACAGATGAAGTTAGAAAGATTAAAAGTGGGTCAGAAAGAGAGGATCTGGGGGAGTGGCTTTGGGGGACAGAGGACCAGGCTTGTGGATCATTTCGCAGATCAAGGAAGATTTCAGAAGGAAAGAAAGACTTGCTTAGTCTGAGGAATATGGCACTTCCATCCCGAAATTTCTCATTTTTCTGAGGATTAAAATTTGCTTCCATTTTTCCTTCACAATCATCACTTGACATTTTCTGGGGAACGAGGCTGTTCTCCCCACCGCAACTGTGTTCCCTAAAGAGTGGAAGGGTGCCCTTTTAACCACGGTCATGCTGCAATTTGCTCCAAAACAAGCCAGCCGGTTGTGCCCATGTAAGACATCAGTGTGACTGACACCGCACCTGCTCTCCACGCTGTATGTGCCTGTTGGGAAGCCAAGTGATAATTAGCGTGGGAAGTCCTGCTTGAGCCATAAACATGCCAAGTGGCCCCATGACAGGGAGCCAGCTCCCGGGGCAGCGCCCCTATGCTGAAAGTCTCCCCCTCCCCAAGCCCCCAGCTGGGTGGAAGGGCCAGTTGTCTGCTATAGGGCACAAGAGTTCTTCCAAATTCCCGGGAGAAAGCTGAACATTATCATGACAATAAAGTTTCCATAAGACACAAACCTAGATGCAGTTTGGGTCACCTTTTCTCTGCGTGCACTGTTTGAAAAGAAACAAAGACGCATATCTTCAGAAAATTCTTCCTGGTGGAGATTTCAGAAACGGCAGGGCTGTTCCGTAAGTGGGAAAGGAGGGGAGCGATCACAGGGGAGCCTGGACTCCTCCAGGTGAACAGGTGTCGAGAGGCTGGGCCCCATCCGTGAGCCTGCCACTCAGGGACAAGTCTTCTCTCCCAGCCCACATGAGGGGCAGGCTGCAGGTGCTGGGCAGCCCCAGCCATGGACACATGTGACTGGAGAGAAATCCCCAGCCCCTCAGGTGTGAGGTCATCCTGAGGTGTGCTCACTGCTGCATCCTGGAGTTTGCAGTGGGATTGAGTCTCAGCTGCTCACACATTTCTTTTTGAGTAAACTCATTTTGTGATAGAATTATATTTACAGAAAAGTGACAAAGATACTTGGATGTTCCCATATATCCCATGCATTGTTAACATCTTACCTGTGTAGGTTACCTTTGTCACAACCAATGGACTGATATTGATGTATTGTTATTAACTAAAGCCCATATTTCATCTGGGTTTTCTTCTTTTTTAACGAATGTCCTTTCTTCTGCCTCAGGATCCCATCCAGGGTAACACCTTACCTTTAGCCATCGCGTGTTTTTTAAACTCCATTGGACAGATTGTTTCTCAGACTCTTCTGGATTCTGATTGACTTGACAACGTTGAGAGGTACTGGTCGGTTACTTCACAGGATGTCCTCCAACTTGGGTCTGTCTGCTGGTTTTGTTTTCACGGGGTTACACTGGGGTCGTGGTTTTTGGAAGGAAGACCAACAGAGGTAAATTGCCATTCTTTTCCCATCACATCAAGCGTACATGCTATCAACCTGACTGATCGCCATCTGTGTTAACCTTGATCACCTGGCTGAGGTGGTGTTTGTCAGGTTTCCGTAGATTGCTTTTCCCCCAGGTTTTCATGGTCTTGGGAAAAGAGTCATTCTGCACAGTTCACATCTAAGTGGTGGGGAGTTACATTTTACCTGCTTGAGGGTGGAGTATCTACATATATATTTAAACATTAAAAAATATATTTAAAAAATTCTGCTACACAGGACATTTGTCCTTCCTTCCTTCCTTTTCTTAGTAAATCACTAATTTACACTTCTTTATTTTGTAAAAATTGACAAACTGATTTTAAAGCTTATATGGAAAGCAAATGACTTAGAATAGCCAACATGAAACTGAAGAAAAACAAAGCAGGTGGCCTGACACTAGGCAACTTCAAGACTTACCATAAAGCTACAGTAATCAAGACAGAATAAAAGAGTAGATGTATGGACCAATGGGATAGAATGAAGAGCCAAGAAATAGATCCACAGAAATATGGTCAACTGACCTTTGGCAAAAATCAAGGCAATTTAATGGAGAAAGGATGGTCTTTTTCCAACAAATGGTGTTGGAACAGTTGGGTGCCCCCATGTGAGAAATCAATCAATCAGTCAGTCAATCAGTGCAGACACAGACCTTACAGTTTTTGCAAAAAAGTTAATCCAAGATGGATCATGGGTCTAAAATTAAAGTGGACTAAAAATAAAAATGAAACAAATTACTATAAAACTTACAAAAGTGGAAGAAAACGTAGGAGAAAACCCAGGTGCCATTGGGTTTGGCAATGAGTTTTTGACATGGCAACAACTTTCTTTAAAATCACACGCTCTGTGAAACCAGCTATGTAGAAAATGAACAGACAAGGCGCATCTTGGGAGAGATACTTGCAAACCATGTATCTGATAACGATATCTCTAAAATATGTACCCAGAATGTATAAAAATCTTAGAACAATAAGGCAATAGCCCAATCAAAAATGGGCAAAAGATCGTAACATATACTTCACAAGCAAAGACACCCAGATGGCAAATAAGCATATAAAAAGATCATGCTCAGTGTCATTCTTCACCAGGGCATTTCTACACGCCTGTTAAGATGGCCAGACTCCAAAGATGTAACTGACACCAACCACGTGGTAAGGGTGCAGAGCCACTCATCCCTGGTAGGAATGCAAAATGTACAGTCACCTGGAGGACCCTGGGGCAGCCAGAGGAAGTCTTACTACACGACTCAGTAATCACACTCCTAGGTATTCACCTGATTGTTGGGAAACTGTGTTCAAGAGGAAACCTGTGCATAAATGTTTGCAGCAGCCTCATGCATAGTCATTGAAAACTGGACGCAACCCAGATGTCCCTCAGCAGGGGAATGGATAAACAAACTGTGGCATCCAGTGGAATATTATTCAGTAATAAAAAGAAATGAGGTGTCAAGCCATGGAAAGTCACAGAGGAAGCCTAAATGCAAAAGCTAAGTGAAAGGAGCCAGTCGGGAAAGGTTGCATGCTGTATGATTCCAATTACATGACATTTTGAAAAAAGGCAAAATGCACATATCAACAGTCTGTCCACCAGTGGTTGCCAGGGGTTAAAGAGGAGGGGGCAGGAAGAAATGACGTCAGGGTATTTTAGGGGAATATAACTGTAATGTTGGATACATGACATTACAAATTTGTCAAAGCCCATAAAAACTCAACAGAACAAGACCTTAATAGGTAACTGTTTAAAAATCATGTAAGTGGTTGAAAGATCCTGGGAAGGAATAAACTGTCGCAAGAGAAACTGCCTGTGTTGCAATGGTGTGGAATGACCTCACTGGAGGGGATGGGCCAAGGTGCTGAGCTCAGTAACCAGAGTCTGTAGGACTAAAGGCAGAGGATTTGGACATGATCTCTGTTCTCTAGTGGATTAAGTTGCCTCCCACAGGGGGTTGGGATCATACTCCCAATACCACTGTACATCTACACTGAAATTTAACAATGTAAATAAATGGGTGTCAGATGGAAGGATCCCGGTTCTCGCTGCCAGGGTGGAGACTACCGAGAAGCGGGTTTCCGTGACCCATGTGGTTACGGATCAGGGTTGGAGACACAGTGTGAACTCGTGTCTGGCTTCACAGAGAGGCAGAGGTGGGAATTTAGAAATATTTGCAGATTGTGTGCAGACACACCACTTAGCATACAGACATCTATTTCTTTGTTGGTCTGTCAGCTGAGAAGACCTGGAAGCAGTTCACCCTGATAGAGACGGGCAAGCCTAGCCTCCAGATCTTAGTTTCCAGTACTGTTCTCCCTGGGAAAATGGTTTATTCCAGGACTGTGCCTGGAGCATCTAGGGGAGCCAGAAAGAAAGCAAGTGCTCAAGCAAACACACACAAAAAACAATACGTTGACGGACTATGTTGAAGGTCATAAGAACCAACAGAAAGGCTGCCAATGGCCAAAGCCGGAATGATATGAGCAACAAAACACATGAGGGAATATCAGATTATAACACAAGTTATAAAATAAATACCCATTAGTCCATATTGATATAAACTAATGATTAAATAAATAAAGGAGAAGAGACAAGTCCCCTGTGCAAATTCTCTGCCCCCATGACCTGGAGCACAACTCCCTACTCCTTAACTGGCAGCTGCACAAAGGACGTCCTTCCAAATAGCACAGTACAGAAAGGGGGAGAAAGAGTAGCTTTTCAGCAGAGAACCCTGACAAACATGGCCTCAGCAGGTGGTCAAGGTCAACACAGGTAGGGATAAGTCATGCTGACATATCAGACCCTTCATAGGATGTGATAGGAACAGAACTGAACTTCTGTGATCTTCCAAAAACCCATAACCCCAGTAAAACCAAGAGGAAAACATCACACAAATTTCAAGACAAGGCGTCTTACAATATGCCTGCCCAATACTCCTCAAAAGTGCCAAGGGCATTGAAAACAAGGGAAGTTGGAGATGCTCTCACAGCCAAGTGGAGCCTCAGGAGGCGAGATAAATAAATTCGGGTTTCTGGGATCTTGGAACAGAAAAAAAAGGGATATTAGGTGAAAACTGGGGGGATATGAATAAAGCATAGACTTTAGGTAATGATGTATCAACATTGGTTCATTGATCAGGACAAATGTACTATAGTAATGTCAGATGTTCATAATAAAGAAAACTGGATGAGAGGCATATGGGAACTCTGGTACTGTCTTCCCCATGTCTCTGTAAATATGAAACTATTCTAATAAATAAAGACTATTATGTAAAAAAAAAGTGTTCTCTATTTGAAGTAGTCAAGATAGACATTGCTCAATTCCAGGTAGGTTTTCCTGATAGGTGTAAATTTTGATTATTTTTCACATAATTAGAATTTATTGAATGCCTATGAACACACACACACACACACACACATACACACACACTTTGCCCAGCTCTGAGAACAGAGCAGAGAACAATGAGACAAGTTTCTCACAATAGTTGTGGTCTGTCCTTTGGGACTGCCCTCCTGGTACATTTAAAAAAATTTTTTTTGAATGTTTATTTATTTTTGAGAGAGAGAGACATAGAGACAGAGCATGAGCAGGGGAGGGGCAGAGAGAGAAGGAGACACAGAATCCGAAGCAGGCTCCAGGTTCCGAGCTGTCAGCACAGAGCTCAACACGGGGCTCGAACTCACAAGCTGTGAGATCATGACCTGAGCTGAAGTTGGACGCTCAACTGACTGAGCCACCCAGGCGCCCCAAGGTGTGTGTGTGTATATATATATATATATATATATATATATATATATATATATATATAATTTATCATCATGTTAGCTAACACACAGTGTATACAGTGTGCTCTTGGTTTCAGGGGGTAGATCCCATGATTCATCAGTTACCTATAACACCCAGTGCTCATCTCAACAAGTGTCCTCCTCAATGCCCATCACCCATTTCCCCTCTTCCCCACCCTTCCCCATCAACCCTCAGTTTATTCTCTGTATTTAAGAGTCTCTTATGGTTCACCTCCCTCCTTCTCTGTTTGAAACTATTTTTTCCCCTTCCATTCCCCCATGGTCTTCTGTTAAGTTTCTCAAGTTCCACATATGAGTGAAAACATATGGTCTCTGTCTTTCTCTGACTGACTTACTTCACTCAGCATAATATCCTCCAGTTCCATCCACATTGCTACTAATGGCAGGATTTCATTCTTTCTCATTGCCAAGTAATATTCCATTGCATATATAAACCACATCTTCTTTATCCATCATTTGATGGACATTTAGGCTTTTTTCCACAATTTGGCTATTGTTGAAAGTGCTGCTATAAACATTGGGGTACAAGGGCCCCTATGCATCAGCACACCTATATCCCGTGGGTAAATTCCAAACAGTGCTATTGCTGGGTCAGAGGGTAGTTCTATTTTTAATGTTTTGAGGAACCTCCACACTGTTTTCCAGAGAGGCTGCACCAGTTTGCATTCCCACCAGCAGCGCAAGAGGGTTCCCGTTTCTCCACATCCGCGCAAGCTTCTGTCTTTGCCTGAGTTGTTAATTTTAGCCACTCTGACTGGTGTGAGGTGGTATCTCAGTGTGGTTTTGATTTGTATTTCCCTGATGATGAGTACATTTTTGAGTGACACTTGGGTTGTTCACTTGCACATGTGTTTCTTTTGCCCTCTCCTACAAATGCACTACCCATTTTAAGGACTTCAACTGGCCAGACTCATGTGCCAATGCCCAGTGAAGTGCCTGACAGAGAACATGTACTTAATAAATTCCACTTTGCATTTCTCAAATGTTTGTTTAACATCTGTTCTGTGCTGGGCACTATACTAGGCCAGAGGTATAGCCAAAAAATATTATGTAGACAGCCTCTAATTCCTCCCTGTGGGACCATACGCATATACCCAGACAACCCATGAATTGATCACAACCAACGTGTGGCTTGTGCCAAGTGCCTCTGGAAACGACACGTATGCAGATGGTTTCCACGCAGGGAGAATTAGGCATTCAGTACATGCTATGCCCCCGAATGTAGTGAATTGTTTGGAGAATGACTTTGTTATATATAACTTGCACTAATAAGAGAAAAGAAGGAACTAAATTATTGAAGATGCTCAGGGAGGCAGGAAGGGAAGGAGAGATACCACAAATTAACCTTTTTTTTCATGTTCCTCCTGGTCAAGAAAGGGCCATGTCTGAATGGGAAGAACTGTAGGATTAGGAAAGTTTTATTCCTGTACAATGCCCTTCCCCATTTTCCCCATTAATCAGCTGCCATGCCTTGATTTTGTGACTGGTCTGTTTACCATAAATCGTTTAGGTTTCAATGTATATTCACATGATTCACACCTTTTACTTCCTCATTTGATAACTATTTATTGTGGTGGACCACGAGAGAATTGTCCTTGCTTTCATGGAGACTCCAGTCTCCTGGGAAAGATAGACAATGAACCAATAAGCAAATAAATGAGTATTTTTAAGATAGTTCTATGTGTTGGGATGCCTGGGTGGCTCAGTCAGTTGAGTGTTGACTCTTGATTTCGGCTCAGGTCATGCACTGAGTGTGGAGCCTATTTAAGATTCTCTCTCTCTCCTTCTGCCCCTCTCCCCTGCTCACACACTATTTCTCTCCCCAAAAAAAAATAAATAAATAAAAAATACAGGGCAACTGGGTGGCTCAGTTACGTGTCCATCTTCAGCTCAGGTCATGATGTCACGGTTCGTGGGTTCAAGCCCTGGGTTGGGCTCTTGCTGACAGCTCGGAGCCTGGAGGCTGCTTCATATTCTGTGTCTCCCTCTCTCTTTCTGCCCCTCCCCTGCTCCCCCCCCCTCTCTCTCAAGAATAAATAAGCATTAAAAAATAAAACAAAATAGTTCTACATGTCAATAGTAATATTTCTTCCTGTGACCACTAACTTTGCACCTTTGATGAGGTAATTGCTCCTTCTCTTTTTGTATACATTCCCTCCCATGGATGATCATTGTATGTCGCTGGCTCTCTACCACCCTCATGGCCTCCCCTCCTCCTGCCCACAGAGGCTGACCCACCACGGCTCCTTCTCAACCTGACATGCCATGCTGCCCCTCCCACACCACAGCATCCTCAGCGGTGGAGTTCACTGTGCCTGGAATCACCTTCAATGCCCTGTCTCCTTCTCACCATTTTGGTGTTGTGATAGACATTGCTTCTTTGGTGAAGGCTTCTCTGATAATCTCTGTGTAGGCATTGACTCCTCCTGGCTTTGGAGGTGAGAAATCTGGGTTTCAGCCTTGAGTTGGGTACACTTGTGGGTGCATCTCTGAGACATTTCCAGCTATATTAGAACTGTTCTGTGAATTAATTATCTGTACCAACTTCTGTGAGATTTGCATTTTATTTGAAGCTTGAATATGGGCCTGAGTTGGGACCAGAAAACCGGCGTGTGGAGAACAAGTCTCAGCTGGGACGAGAGCCGGGTAGATAGCCAGACCCAGACTGTAGTTTATATGATCAGACAGGACCAGGTGGAGCAGAGGCAGGAGAAGGGAACTGCATTTGTGCAGGTGAAGCCAGAAGGGCAAGGTTCAGGGCAAGTGGAATCTCCGCAAGAGCCACTGTTCTCACCACCATGGAAATCCACTTAGCACCTTGGACAGCTCCTGGGGGCCAAGAGCCCCGACAGATGGGAAAGGACAGCTCCCTCCACTTCTAAAGGAGCAGCGTCCACTGGTGGGATAAAATGCAGGCTCATTGCAGCCCACGCTGAGCTCTTCAGTTTCTGACACAGGGAACAATTAATCATTCACTTTGCTGCATGTTGTTTGAGAGCCGGCCAATGCGCTAAGCACCCTCTCGCATGATGCAGGGCTCCATGGGATGCTAATGTCTGTGGTGGAATATGGGGCATCCTGCCTGAGATATCACCTCATGGTGGGAGAAGTTTCTGGAGCCGGGGGGCTTGGCCTCATCTCCCAGCTCTCCCACCCACAAGCTGTATGGCTTTGAGACAGAAATAAGATAATAATTAATAAAAGCACAGTTAAAAGCGACTCCTCCGGTTTCAAGCTCGTCATCCATCTGTAATGCTGGTTGTGGAAAGGACACGTAATGATGTTTGTGAAGGATCTGGCACCTGAGTGTCAGCCATTAAGTGTGCTTGTGAGAACTGGGGAGGGGGTTTCAGCTTCCCAAACCCTCCAGCCCATCTTGCCAAAACCACAACATACGTCATCTTGATGGTGCAACGCACAAAAGGAGAACGTAGGTTTGATTTTATTGCATGGGGTGCAACCACAGGCTCTGTCTGCCTCCAAACACAAAAACAAGCCCCCATTGTCTCCTGGCCTGCTACACAGCACTCAGCGCGGCCCCTATGTGGGAATGACAGGTCCAGCTGGCCTCCCTTATCAACATCACATAATTAATACACAGAACCCATCTCACAACATTGCCTTCCCAGGGCTCTGTCCATCTTTGTAAAACAAGGTTGGCAGCTTCCCCGTGTGAAGCCCTGGGAGGTGTTCACCATGGTGGTTATTCCACCTTCACCACCGTCCACGGGGACCAGGAGGCTGCATTCTACGGAGCTGCTGCTCTGTTCCCTGTCATTTGCCTGTCACTGCTGAGTGTGTGTGAGGGCTCTAATTGTTTCCTGAAACAGGAGGGTTGCCTTAGAAAGCTAAAAGCCCCACCAGGTCCTCATTGAGAACACTTGTGGCTCATTCCCCTTAAAATATGTAAATATGTCACAGCCTCTGTGTAGAATGCACAGCCTGGAGCTCTCCAGGCTGAGTGTTCAGATTTGAGGATTTTCTGACAGTTTGAGCACTAGAAACGGTATGTGAGAGAGAGGCAGAGGGGGGGAGAAGAGCAGGAGAGAGCGAGAGGTAGAGGGGGGCAGACAGCACAGAGCATTGCATTTCTCTTCCTTAAAAGAGGCACCAAAGTTGACAGAACCATCCTTTTATTTCCGTATTAGGATCTCCAGAGCATTCTTATTTAGGTAGCAATCTTTCAGAAAAGATACCATTTTCAGCAAAACACACAAACACCTAATTCACTGGGGTGATATTTGCCATGGCGATTTTGTAGATGAAGAGCTATTTTGTAGTGTTTTGTGAACAAGCTATTTTTAATAGTGGTAGGCTGATTCTTTCTTGGAGGAAACAATCCCATGGCTCCTGGCAGATTCCTGAGCTTTTGTCCCTACTCCTCTGTAGAGCACGGGGCCCAGAACTCCTCCCTTAAATCCTAAATGGGGAGGTGTTGGGGCAGGATGGTTAAATCCTTTCGGATATCTGACTTTCCTGAAATAGGTGCCCTGCCTGAAATGTCACCGGCTTGGGAAGTCCTGTCTCGGTGGGACCCAGGTCAGGTGTATGTCAACACAGCAAGAAGATACGACAGTTATAAACATCTACATACCCGACAACAGACCAGCAAAACTCATGAGGCGAAGACTTACAGAATGGAAGGGGGACGTGGGTCTATAATAATAGTTGGAGGTGTGAGCCCCCCAGTCTCAGGAATGGATGGAACAAGCAGACATGTGTGGAACATGCCTCTCGACAGCGAGAGCACACATGTTTTTTCCAGCACACACGACACTCTGCGCCACAGGTCACAGGTGAGGCCACAAGTGGAGTTTAAATATATTTTAACGGATAAATCTCATACAAAGTCTCTTCTCTGACCACAGCATGATGAAGTTAGAAATCACCCACAGGAAGAAAGCTGGGAAACTGGCAGATTTGTGGAAATAAAGCAATGGACTCTTAAACAGCCAATCAATCAAAGAAGAAATACAGGGGAGATCAGAAAATGCCTAGAAACATGTGAAAATGAAAACACAACATGCAGAAACTCATGGGAGGCAGCAAAGCAGTGTTAAGAGGGAAATTTGTAGCTATAAATGCTTGCACTAAAAGTAGCAGAGATCTCAAACCAACAACCTAACTTGATGTGAGGACCTGGAAAAAGAAGTACAAACTAAACCCAGAGCCAGCAGAAGAAAGGAACTAATGAAGATCCGATGAGACATCAATGAAACAGAGAAGAAAAACAATGGAGAAAATCAATGCAACTGAAGGTTGGTTCTTTGTAAAGATCAACAAAATTGGCAAACTTTTGGACTAGACAAAAAAAAGAAAAGATCCAAATTACTGCAATCAGAGATGGAAATGAAGATGTTGCTACCAATTCTACAGAAATAAAGACTATTGTAAGAGATACTATGAATAACGGTATGCCAGCCAATTGGATACCCTATGTGAAATGAGCAATTCTTGGAAACACAAGACTCTCCCCCGCCCAGGACTTAACCATGAAGAAATAGAAAATCTGAATAGATCTACAACTCATTAGGAAGATTGAATCAATAATCAAAAATATCCCAACCAGAAATTTAAGAAATAAACAAGCAAACAAAAGAGACAAATGAAAAGCAGACTCTGAATACAGGGAGCACATTTGTGGTTGCTGGAGGGGAGGTGGGAGGGCGTTTGGGGAAAATAGGAGATGGGGATGAAGAGTACATCTACGGTGATGAGCAAGCACTGAGTCAGGCATGGAAGTGGTGACTCGCTGTGTGCAACACCTGAAATTCACAGCACGGTGTACGTTAATTACACTTCACTTAAAAAAAGAAAGAAAAGCTTTTGACCAGATGGTGAATTCTACCAAATATTTAAAGCACTACTTACCCATTCTTCTCAAAGTTTCCCAAAAGGTTGAAGAGGAGGGAACACTTTCTAACTCATTTTATGAGATCAGAAAAGACACTAACAGGAAAAGAAAACTCCAGACCAATGCCCCTTATGGACGTTGATGCAAAAACACCCCACAAAACCCTGACAAACCTAATTTGGCAGCATAGTAGAAGCATTATACACCACGACCAGGTGGGATTTATTCCTGGGTTGCAAGGATGCTTCAACGTATGAAAGTCAATCAGATTAATACACCACATTAAAAGAACAAATAAAAAAGATTCCACATGGTCATCAGAATTGATGCAGAAAAAGTATTTGACAAAAATTCAACATCCTTTCATGATTTAAAAAAAAAACATCAAGAAACTATGAACAGAAAGAAACAGACTCAACATAATAAAAGCCATGTGTGAAAACCCACGGGGAGCATGTTCAAGACTGAGGGCTCTCCCTCCAGGATCTCTGATCTAACTTAAAGGGCAATTAGAAAAAAAAGCAACAATTATACAACTATGTTGATGGGTATGATGTATGAAAATGTAATTTGTGTGGCAATAATAGAAGAAGGAGGGGAAAGAAAAGAAAGTTGGCCTAGAGCAGTTTCAGACTACCATTGAAAGTAACTTGCTATTGGGGCGCCTGGGTGGCTCAGTCGGTTGAGCGTCCGACCTCAGCTCATGTCACGATCTCACGGTCGTGAGTTCGAGCCCCACGTCAGGCTCTGGGCTGATGGCTCAGAGCCTGGAGCCTGCTTCCAATTCTGTGTCTCCCTCTCTCTCTGCCCCTCCCCCGTTCATGCTCTGTCTCTCTCTGTCTCAAAAATAAATAAATGTTAAAAAAATTAAAAAAAAGAAAGTAACTTGCTATTAATTCAAAGGAGATTATTTCAAGTTAGGATGCCAATTGTAATTCTCAGGGAAACCACTAAGAAAATAATTTAAATGAAATAATAGGGGAATTAAAATATTACACTAGGAAATATATATTTAGCTTTAAAGAAGGCCATAATGGCAGAAGAGAGGCATAAAAAGACATAAGACATACAGAAAACAAATAGCAAAATAGCAGATGTAAATTCTACCTTATCAGTAGTTAGATTAAATCTAAGTAAATTGAACACTCCAAATCAAAAGACAGAATAAAGCAAATCTGATCCAGTATATGCTGTCTACAAGAGAGGCTTATGATTCAAAGACATAAACAGAATGAGAGCGACAAGATGGCAAATTATTAACACGCAAACAGTAATCAGAAGAGAGCTGGGGTGGCTAGACTAACATCAGACACAATTCACCCTAATGCAGAAGAAAACTGTTACTAGAGACAAAGAGGTATATTTTATAATGCTGAAAGAGTCAGTCCACCAGAAGGACATAATGATGGTACACATATATCCACTTAACAACGGAGTCTCAAAATACACCAAGGGCAGTGAGAATTGATGCAAGAAACAGACGATTCGACAATAGCTGCAGACTTTCAATAACAGATAGCCCACATCAGCAGAAGACCTGTAAGGAAACAGAAGACTTCTTAATGCTATAAACCATCCAGACTTTGTATAAATCTGCACAGCACATTCCAGAGAGAGAAGCAGAACACACATCCTTGTAAAGGCCACATGGAGCCTTCTCCAGGATAGACCATGTCATTGGCCAGAAACCAGGATTTAATAATTTTAAAAGGTTCAAAATCATTTGAAGTAGGTTTTCTGACCAGAACGGAGATAACCAAAATTAATAACAAAAGGAAATTTGGGAAATTCAGTAGTATATGGAAATTAAAACACATTCCCCCGTATAACCAGTGGGTCAAAGACGAAATTTCAAGGCAGATTAGAAAGTACTTTCAAATGAACGAAAGCAGGACACAACAAACACCACACGTCAAAGCTATGGGATCTGGCTAACGCAGTTCTGAGATGTTTTTAAGAAGAAGATCCTCAATTAACAACCTAAAGTTCTACCTTAAGAAGCTAGAAAAGGTAAAGCAAACCAACTCCAAAGCAAGTGGGGGTGGGGGGGGAAGGGCATAGTAGAGATTAGACTGGAAATAAATGGAACAGAGAGTGGAAAAGCGGTGAGGAAGGTCACTCTGAAATTCCCACCGGAACAGCGGGGTGTGAGGTATAGGTTTGTTCCATGGAAATCACTCGGAGAATGTGGTGGGAGAGGATGTGTGTGCACAGGGAGGCTCTCAGGAATTCAAAGGAAATCACTACAGAAGGAAGCCCCAAAGGGGTTCTTTGCATCTCTTCTTGTGCACATGTTGGAGACAAGCCTGTGTGTGCGGCGACAAGTACATACGGGAAGAGGAATTTTCTCTGGGCAAAGCAGTCGTCAGGGCCTGGAGAACCTTCGGATCAAAATGCAGCATGTTCAAAAAAAAAAAAATGCAGCATGTTCTTTCAGATTGCTTCCACTCATTACTCTTACCTTCCATGTAGTTTTGGCCCCGTGATGGCCATGGATAGGAAAATGATGTAAATCAATGCGGGTTTTTAAACGTTGGTAACATTTGACAAAACTACATTCAAGGAAAGTTGCCGGCTTATTTTTATTCATTGTTAATTTTTCCAATCTGATGAGGGGAAGAAGGTTTCCTCTTTTGTTTGAAGTCACATTTTCTTGATTAATTCAGATCAGAGGATTAAATTTATTTCCTCTTTTGTCAAACAGATGTTTGAGATCATTGCCCATGTTTCTATTGGACAACATATGTTAAGGTTATTTCAGTGCTAAGGATATTATCCTGTTGTCATAAGTTCTGAATTTGCCTTTTAACTTGAAACCTTTAAAAAATGTTTTAATGTTTATTTATTTTTGAGAGAGAGAGAGAGAGAGAGAGAGAGAAAGGGAGAGAGAGCGTGCACAAGTGGAGGTGGGACAGAGAGAGAGGAAGACAGAGAATCCAAAGCAGGCTCCAGGTTCCAAGCTGTCAGCACAGAGCCCAACGTGGGGCTCAAACCCACAAAGTGTGAGATCACGACCTGAGCTGAAGTCGGACACTTAACCAACTGAGCCAGCCAGGTGTCCCAACTTGAAATCTTTATAATGCACATGTGTGTGATACAGCACTTTGATTTGGTCAAATCTATCAGTACTTTTTATATAGGATTGCTATTGTCATGCTTGGGGTCTTCCGGCAAGATGCTTACTCTACAACTCAATGTTCTTCCAGCACTTTGAGAGTTCTTTTTTACATTAACCTTTAAATGTATCTGGAATTACTCAGTTATCATAAGGAATGGAATTTTGAAATGATTTTGTTTTTTTCTCGAAAGATTCATTAATCCCATCATCATTTATGTGTTGATGCCTCCCGCGTTAACATGGCTGCCTAGTCATACACTAAATCCTTTCAGTATGTCGGAAGGGGGTCGTGTTCCATACTTTGCCACAATTTTGTTTTTGTTGTGGCAAAACGCACACAATATTTACCACCTTCACCATCTTCAAACGTATAGTTGACTGGCATTAAGTACGTCACGATGAAGTACCGTCGTTATCACCAGGCATCTCCAGACTCTTCATCGGCAGAATCTTTCCCACACTTTCATGTTAGAATGCATCTGATAAGACACTTCTATTATTTTTCTCTTTCAGCATTTCCATTTCTGATGTTTCTTCTTCCCAATGAAACTTGAAAATATTTTATTAGATGTTCCCTCAAAAAAACCTATCTTAGGAATTTGGCTGGAAACGGATTATTGAGTAGAGTTCTCATTTCAAAAACAGTTGGCGTTCCCATTTCAAGATGTGGTATCCTACTATGTTCAGTGCCATGTCACTGGTAACGTTTGTTGTGGATACTTATTTATTATTCTCTGCACTTGCTGAAAGGTCCCAGAGATGCTGGACACATCCATGTTGTTCTTTTTTGCATGTATAGTACTTGATGCTGGCTGGCACGTTATAGGAACTCAGTAGGCACCTAATACATTAATGAATGATAGATGACATATTGTTATGTGTGATTTGTCCTTCTTATTTTATTTAATGGATATTTGGTGATTGGTGTTACTGCCGTGAATGAAGCATGATTTACTGGAGACTATACTCCACTAGATTTGTCAATGTTCTGAAAGGCCATCTGTTACAGATGGAATTTTGTGTCCCTGAAATTCATATGTTGGAATCCTAGCCCCTAGTACCTTGGAATACGACATTATTTGGGAACAATGTCGTTGCAGATGTATTTACTTAGGATGAGGCCATCATGGATCAGAGTGAGCCCCAATTCCAGTATGACTGGTGTCCTTATGAAAAGGGTAATTTGGACACAGGCATGCATGCAGAGAGAAAGCCATGTGATGCTGGAGGCAGGGATCCAGGAGGCATGTCTACACAACAAGGAACACTGAAGATCGCCAGAACGCTGGGGGCAGTCATAGAATAGATTCTTTCTCAAGCCCTCAGAAAGAATCCTCCCAGCCCACACCTTGATCTTGATGTCCAGCCTCCAGTACTCTGAGGCAATAGAGCCTCGGGGTCTGGTATTTTGTTATGGAAGTCTTATCACACAGATTCAGGTTTGGTAGGTTTGGTTTCTCCTGAGACATGTCTCCTTGCCTTGCAGATAGCCACCTTCCTGCTGCACTGTCATGTGTCACATGCCTTCTCTCTGTGCACATGTATCCTTGGTGTCTGTCTCTTTCCTTATAAAGACATCAGTCCCACTGGATTCGGGCCCCACTCTTATGGCCTCATTTAACTTTAATTTTCTCCATAACGGTCCCGTCTCCGAATACAGTCACATTGGTGGGTTGGGCTTCAACATATGAATCTGGGTGGGAGCGGAGTACGGGTACACAATTCAGTTCAGAACATACATCATCCTTCAGAATCTAAGTATGTGTCTGAAAGCGTCCTGGATTAGGCAGTGATGTTTTAGCTATTGCTTTCACCTACAAGGATCTTAGAGAATTGAAAATTGGAAACGTTCCTTTGGAATGGATATGGAGGCGAGAGCAGAGCTGGGAGGAGAGGCTTAGACACAGTGGGTTCTGTTTGTGGTGACAGAGGCATTACGAAACCTGTTTCCATTTTCTCTGTTTTACTCAAGGTCAGCTTGCTGGCTGGCTTCTCTTCTCTGGATGCTGGTTTCTCCCCTAAAATATGTCTGGTCATCTCACAGAAGTATCCAAGTGACTAAGCCACATCACATACTTGAAAGGGCAGGATGCCTCTTTCCTGCTTGTAAAGAGGAACCAGTTTACAGAAGAGGAGCATTTTCTAACAAATTTCTCTTGGCTACAGGTTTGGCACTTAACAAATTAATTATACAAGCAAAAGATGCATAAATTTTCTTGAGAGAAAGAGAGAGAGAGAGAGAGAGAGAGAAACTTCCAAATAAAAGTCTCTCTGTGTTTTTCTAAGCTTTAAAAATATTTTTGGGGTCCTGGGTGGCTCAGTTGGCTAAGTGTCCAGCCTCAGCTCAGGTCACGATCTCATGGTCTGTGAGTTCGAGCCCCGCGTCAGACTTTGTGCTGACAGCTCGGAGCCTGGAGCCTGCTTCGGATTCTGTGTCTCCCTCTCTCTCTGCCCCTCCCCTGCTCGCACTCTGTCTCTCTCTGTCTCAAAAATAAATAAAACATTAAAAAAATTAAAAAATAAAAATAAAAATATTTTTATATACATTTATGTATTTGCGTAGAAAAATACATACTTTAGTCAATCTGAATCGATCTGAAAACCCTCCCTGTGCTCCATGTGTTGTTTAGAGATCCATCATGCTAATGGAAAAATGTTCTTTCATTTTGAAGTGTGTATGGACTTACATTGAAAAAACATTGGCTACTCTTAATTTGGCCACTTTGCTGTCGACAAAGTCTCTCCCGCTTTTTTCCCTTTCCAAACCATGATGTGTGTGTCCTGAGAATATCTTGCCTTTAATGGGATTATGTAGTTGCAATACATATTAGCCTCATTTTGCTGTAGCCTTTAGGTGAAAGTTTGGTTTTGTTTTAATGTTTTGATCTTAGAGCAATTTCTATACGATTTCTTTATTATTCACTTCTATAAAATAACTGCATTACGTTTTTAATCCCAAAGTGTACTTGGTTGGGACAAAAATGAGTTGAGTTCCAAAACAGCCCCACCCATGTTGTCTAACACCTGTGTTTCTAGGAAGATCATTTCAGCAGGGTCCTGTGTGGCAGGGAAACCTAAATGTGCCCCTGACTGGGAAGGGAGGCTTGCTGTGAGGTGACTTCTGTGACAAAGGAGAACGAATTACCTTCAATAAATCAACGCCAAGATGTATGCAAGGAGCCAAACCAATAAGTCAAGCTCAACAGCTCTGGAGAGAAGCTTCAGGCTTACCCCTTCCTCCTCTGAGGTTCCGGCCGTGGCTTTTCTCCATGCCGGCCGCAGCAAGGACACCAACTGGAGATCGGTGGAGATGAGAGCTCAGGCTTGATGGTGTCCAACTGGCCAACCAAGTGCACGGTGGTCTCTATCCTTGAGAATCACAAGCTCCAGGGGTGCCTGGGTGGCTCAGTCAGTTGAGTGTCTGACTCTTGACTTTGGCTCATGGGTTCAAGCCCCACATTGGGCTCTGTGCTGACAGTGCAGAGCTTGCTTGGGATTCTCTCTCCCTCTCTCTCTCTCTCTCTCTCTCTCTCTCTCTCTCTCTCAAAATAAATAAATTCACATTAAAAACCATTACACGTTCCAGCCATACCACCCAAACACGGGTGTGGTACAAATATGTAAGGGTGCAGACTGTTCTCTCTACCTTGAGTGATGCCCTTCTTCCTTCTCTCTGCCTGGTGTGCTCTACCTGGCCTTCCCGGGCAAGGCCACCTGCTGCTTCTTCCTTGATGCAGGTGATAGAATCATTCTGGTTACACAGCACTTTGGACTGAGTAGAGACAATCACCGCCATCATCGTCACCATCGTCCTCAGGGCCATCACAACTGCCACCAACCCCCATCACCACGCTTGTCATCACGTCTTTCCCACTGACGGCCACGCTGTCAGCTTGGGTTCTTACTCTGGGTGAAACATTCTGCTCAGAGCTTACCTGGGTCATGTCATTTAGATCTCATACTCGTGGCACAAGGTAAATGCTATTATAGTCTCCATTTTGTACATGAAGAAACTGAGGCACAGAACGGTGAAGGAACTTGTTCAAGGTTATATGAGGATCTCAGCCTCTTGATTCATATTACAGTAAATCCATTGGATAAGGATGAATTTCTTTCTTGCTAACTTAATTTGAATATTCTCATCTCATTTGGACTCAGTTTTCATGGAAAGCTCAGCTATAATAATATTATCTCTGCTCTTGACTCTTAAAGTGTAGTGCCTGAACAGCAGCATCAGCATTATCTGAGGTCTTAGTGTAAATGCTGGTTCTCAGGCCCCACTCCAGACCTACGGAATCAGAATCTTCATTTTTAACAAGACACCCAGGTGATCTGAGAGTCCACTGACATTTGAGAAGCATTTCACAAATACACCCCCCTCTGTCCTTGTGCAGACGTAGATCTGAAACAGGCCTCTGGCTTGTTCCTACAGAGGTCGGGGGCACCTGCCAGCCTGGTCTTCCATTGTCCCAATCTCATAGGCAATATTCAGAATGTACTGGGAGGGTGTTACCAATTACTTGCATTTGCAAAACAAAGGAACATGTAGCCAGTGTCTCCAGGGCAGCAGGGAGGGCTAGAGGGTAAAAATTCTCCTTGGAATTGGAGTAGGGGATGAGATGCCTGCTAGACCTAACCATAACCTCACCCAGTGAAAGACTCATTCACAGCTGCCTCCCTGCACGGACGCAAGTCTGCTGACCCGCCTCCTGCTGTATGCCATGCTGTCCATACAGACACTGAGCCTTTTGCCGACATCAAAGGAAAGTGGTCACGGGTCCCATTTGTCGGGCTCTTTGGGGCCTTGGATTCTTCACACATAGGCTGGGGTAATAGAACGGCATCTGCCTTCATGACAGGATCGTGGCAAAGGCCAAGAACCAGTCAGAGTTCACGTAAGAGTGGGGACACCTGAATAGAATAAGGTCTGTAATGTAGTTAATACTATCGCCCTAGTGTCAAGTTTTGGCTTTGACGTGGTGCCACAATGATATAAGATGCTTCCACTGGGGGAAGTCTTCAGGACACTCCCTGTGCTAAAGTCTGAACTTACACACAGGCAATGGCATCATGTGGGGACTTGGCTTGTCAACCACACATCTCACTCGGGCTGAATCGAGCCAGGAGGGAAATCTTTGGGAGGATGTGGAGGAGCTTATGAGAGCCAAGGAAAAATCAGACCACACAGGGCGACAGGGAAGGATGCCGGCCTTCGCTCCAGAAAGGCTTGCTGGCAGAAGCTAGTTAATAGTCCTGTCTGGGAGACCCTGCTAGAAAGCATGTGCCTTGTCCATTCCTTCCATTCTTTCCTCTGTTTGTAGCTAGCCTGGAAGCATACAAGTGGCCCAGCGCTGGCTTCCTGCTGGACCTGTGGCCAGGGAGAGCAAGATACCCTGGCTGAGATCAGGAGGGTCTTCAAAAGGATCTGGAGGTATGGTCACCAGAATTTCATAGGCAGCTAGACACGTACCCAGACCATTTTGTGCCTATGGAATTGCTATCAATGACAGCTGAGCTTCTGTGTAGGGAGGGCCTTTCATGACCCCACCTGTCCCGGGCACAAGGATGTCCTGATGCAGGGATACAGGAGATTTGGTCTCAATAGTTGGGATCCGCAGACGTCTGTTTATATGCGCCTGTGTTTATACTGTTACCACAAATTTTAGTATGCATGGATTGACCTTTTTCCCACTAAATGTTTATTTCTTTATTTTGAGAGAGAGAGAAAGAGAGAGAGAGAGAGAGAGAGAGAGAGAAAGAGAGAGAGAGTCTCAGGCAGGCTCCATGCTGTCAGCACAGAGCCTGACGCAGGGCTTGATCCCACAACCGTGAGATCATGACACGAGCTGATATCAAGAGTCAGAGGCTCAACTGACAGAACCCCCCACATGGCCCTGGATTGACTTTTTTAAAGAGGAAGAACCAACAGCTAAACCCCTCCCTGCTCATATTAACACAGTTGTGTTTATATCCTCCTAGCTCTTTTTTATGTGCTAATATTTTCTCAAGTGTTTAAAGCAGACATGAGGAATTAGAACCTGCAAGTGCCTTCCCCGTCGATCACTTTATTTTGATTTTTAAATTCCCGATGGAAGTGACGTCGCTGTAATTTTCCAGCCCAGCATCCCCAGGGTGGACGTGGAAGGACCCCTCTGTCAGTTTACACCCGCACAGTGACAGCTTTCAGAAAACTCAGATGCTTGTCTCATAAATAAAGTCTAATAATTGTGTGACACGTGGTCTCCTGGTGTCGGGAGTGACTGGAGCATCTCATTTTTGAAGAGTCACAAGAAAACAAAATCTTTAGGAAGCATCCAGAGTTCTCACCCCTTGCCCCTGCCGACATGGTGATACCTATTACTGATGACAGCTGGGGCCCTTTGGAGACAGGGGATGCTAATGCAGGGGTGACGCAGCATCATTATGAGGTTCATAAGAGCTAAGCCAATTGTCTGGGGGGTGAGGTAGCCAGGGACCCAGCATGGGCTGTGATTCCCCCCCACTCAGTTCCGGAGCACAGGTGTTGAGTTCTGGGAAGAAATAAGCACTTGGTCAGCATTCCACTCTCGGGGAACCTGGGCTCCGGTTCTCAGAATAGCAGCCCCTGCCAGGTGACTTTCTGGGAACACCGCTCCAGGGCTGTGATGCCAGCGGAGAGCAGTGTCGCTGCTCCTGCACATTCCCTCGGAGCCTGGCCTTTGGGTGGGCAATGCCGGCTACATCACTCAGAGGGGGCATCGGCACACCCACTGCTGCCAACCGTGGGGGAGTGGTCAGGAGCCAGACTGGATGAGCACACGTCCTCGGCCTGCCCTGGATCCCTGACTGCAGAATGACCACCTTGCAGGGCTGTCCTGAGGACTCAAGGAGCCAGTGCAGGCTAAGCACACACAGGCACCCGATGGAATGATGGAAGGAGCTACTGTGGTTGTTGGGCCCCGTTGAGCCATCCTGGGGGCCGGAATACAGGCCTGTAGCTTCCGACTGGTCATGCGTGTGTGTGTGGATGCCACCAGGATGTGTCCCACCACTCCCTCCTGCCTGCCGTCACCTCCCACCTCTCCTGGCTCACTCTGCCACTCATCCTGGACTCCCCTTTCTCTGGTCCTCAGATCCTTTACCCTTGGTCGTCCTTCTCCCTCTTCAAGTTCAAGCAGCTCATTCTTACCATTCAGGTCCCAACCCCTTCCCTTCCCTGCCCCTGGGTCCCTGCCCCACCCAGAGATTCTCTATTGTGTTCACGTATAAAGGATTATAGCACCTACTATCATCTGAGGTAATCTCAGTCATTCGTTTCCTTGCGGACAGCTTTTCTCCTGCACGGGGACCATATGCTCCATGAAGCTGGTGTTTCTGTCCGTTTTGTTCATTCGTTGTGCCTCTAGCGCTAGGACAGAATCTGGCCCCCAGTGGGGAGTCCAGGTATATTTGTTAAATGAATGTGTGACTCTGAGATGCAGCTTCCTCATCTGCAAAGCGGAATGAACAATGGTACTTGTAGCTTGGAGGTTCCACGAGCACCGAATTGTGCAGGGTGTGGAGGCGTAGCAGCCAGACCAGAGCATGGTCATCCAGACCACCCAGCCTCCTGACTGTATCATTAATAACGTGGGCAAGAGACACGCACAATTAACCATGATATATGGCAAAATGAGGAAAGTGACAAAGAAGGACACAGTACAATTGGGGCTCAAAGAAGAGGAGAGGCCAAGAGGGCAGGAGAGTGTGGGGACAGGATGGAGAGACCCAGCGGGAATGGGGTGGAGGTTCAGCTGCCTGGGAAGACACAGAGAAAAGCAGTGGTCGCGCTGGTGGGAATATGGAGGGCGTCTGTGTTTCGAAGGCTCCCTTTGGTGACTCCCAGAGACCAGACGCAGAATGGGGCCTGGGGGCGGGGTGTGAGCGCCAGAGAAGTCTGAGAACCCAGAATAGCCTCTCTCTTGGGGTCAGACGCTCAAGACAACCACCAGGAAACAAACACAGCTCCCCGCTGTGGGAAGCTGGGAAGGCCATAGACATTCGGCATTTCTCCGCACTGAAAGGTCTGGCAGATGAAGGGGCACAACGCAGCATGAGGAACTTCATGAATGAGCTTCCCACGCACTGTCCTCGGAGCGGCTCCCCGCTCCAACAGGAATCACTGGCTAGTGCAGAGCAGTGTGATTTAAAGGGCTGTCTCTGGACTCGAGGTTTGCACCTGTGGATTCCACGCACGGGGCGAGATGCAGGTGCATAGACATAATTGCATGTCAGACGCTGGTGCCTGGTGGGCAATCCATCTTCCTTTTGGATGAAAATGCCTCAGCACATAATGCGCAGCGAGGGCTGCTCCCCTCCTCCCACGCACACCTCCTTCCCACTTTCCCCCCAGTTAGTGCAGGTGTGCATTGGAAGGCCACCTTTGGAACAACTGAGGCTCAGTGATGTATTTCCAGCATGAAATCTGGGAAGGGATCCCCTGAGAGGTGAGTAAAAAATAACACAGACCTCAGGAAAGCTAGAGACGGACAGCGTTGAGGCTCTTGATAAGGACAGAGGTGGTAGGGGAGAGTGGGGGCACCCGACCCTGCAAGTGCCTCCCTTCCTGGTTTCCAGAGGAACAGAGCCGAGAGCTGTCTAGCAGCAGATGCCATCTCATAAAGCAGATCTGGATTGCAGCCGCCTTGGCCACGGCCTACTCTCCATCCCGCTGCGAAACCACAGCAGCTCCTACATAATCCATTTTTCAGCAAGTTACGGAGCAGGGGGAGCAGTCGCTCCTGGAGGCCCGGCCATGTGTTTCCCCGGGACTCGCTTTGCTAAAACTGTTATGACTGCCACGCTTTGTGTAGCCTCAGTAAAGTTACCACGGCCTCGCCATAAATCAGGAGCATTTTAATGACCTCACTGTGAGAGCTGTTTGCAAGGGAGGAGAAAGGTGCTGGCTGGGGGTCTGTCGGGTGCCCCTAGGAGGGGACACCTGTACTTCTGGCCCTCATGCTCACGCGCCTTCCTTGTCTCCGGCTCCCTGCCTTTGTCTGGGACGTGAGAGCAGAAAGTGCTTTCTCTCCCCCTCTCCAGGACACATGACCAACTGGAGAAATCCCAGTCCCCTGGGCTGATGGCTGAATGGGCTTCTCCCTTGCAGAGCGCCATTCGCCAGCCAGAAAAGGAAAGTGCAGCTTGCAGTGCGAAACTTTCAATAATTTGTGATGAAATGGGGCACGGAAACTAATGTTCACATGCCCTAAGATGCAATGTGAAACTCGATGTGTGTGTGTGTGTGTGTGTGTGTGTGTGTGTGTACGTGTTTGAAAGTAGAGATGTTCTTAAATCCATTAGGGCACCTACATCCTTATAGCTAAGTTTATTTGAATCACTCTTTGGGTAACTTTTTTTTACAATGGAAAATTTTAAATATACATAAATTAGAGAAAATAGTTTAGTGATCCCCATGTGCCCATCATCCTGCTCCCATGCTGGCACTTGGGTCCTTTGGAAAGCCCTTAATTTTAGAGTTCTCAGTCTGCCTTCTAAACTCGGGTCAAACGGCACTGTGGACTGTTCCCTTCTGTGGGGGCTTCTGTGACTCCTTAAATACAAGCTCACGCCACAGTCTAAAGCCTCAGTCACCTGAGCTCACCTAAAGCTCTTCTGCTTGGTTCTAAAGCTGAAACCCAGAGGGGAAATCGTCACCCCAGACCGCTGCGTGGCATCTGCTTGGAGAACGGCCAGCACGTTGACGGGATGGAGGCCTGATCAGGAGAGCAGAGTCCCGGGTGCCTCCGGCTCCCGGTGGCCGCCAGATATCGCCCGCCGTGCGTCATGGGGAGTTCGGGAGACACACTGTGGCAGGCGAGTGGGGACCGAGGAATGCAGTCACCTGGACTGTGGTTTCACCTGCCAAAGTGTGACCTCGGCAAGCCATGTGACCCTCTGTCTGAGACAGGCAGGCCCCGCTTGACTCAGCGTTGTGGGCGTGAACTTTTGCCTCAAGCACAAGACGTTTCTCCTGAAACCTGCAGACAGGATCAAGTGGAAGGAGAGGCTTCGACAGGTAGAGGAACATCACAGGAGGTAAACTGAGGAAGAGCCGGAGCCCCCTTACCGTGCCTTGAATTGAAGGGATGTGCTGAAGACACGGGCCAGCCGGGCAGGACGGGGACTGACCAGCGTGGCGTCCTCCCTCATTGTACAGAAGCAGCGAGCCTGCACCTGGTGGTGGGGCTGGAAGGGGGGGCCCTGGAGGCGGCCTTCCGCTGACATGTTGGTCATAAGGAGAGGATGGGACAAAGGTTCCAAGTGCGCGTGTCAGGTGGCTCATCGGCGCTTTACTTACAAAAACAAAAAAACTTGGGAACCTCTTAAGCTTCCCAAATAAGCAATTGATTAATATAAATTAGACTTTGTTCATATAATGTCGCATCACGTTATCATTCAGGAAGGATCATGAAGGTCTATACTTAGTGATTAGAGACTATTTTCATGGGATATTGTTCAGATAAAAAGTACATTGCTGAGAAGCACAGCACAAAATCCAGTTTTGTGATCCGTGTGCGTCCCTATCTAGGTATCTATTTGTACACAGAAAACAGGAAAAAAGGGTATGAAAAAAAGGAAGAGTTTACATGGTTATAGCTAGGTTTCAGGGTTTGGGGACCTATCTACTTTCTTTTTTATAACTTTCTATATTCTCTGAGTAAACACACACTCGTGACAAAAAACACCTAGGTTTTACACAGAAGTGGCATTTATTTTAAGTGAAAATAAATCTCCCAATCTTACTAGAAAGACTGAAGGCAACAAGACACCCTGATGGGCATTTTAGCAGAAGACAGAGCAAGCGAGCATTCTGGGAACCCCGTTCCTCGCAGGTCACATCGTGTCTGTCTTCTCCAGTACTGAAGTCTTTTTCCACAAAGCTGCTTATCCGATCGAGGTATGTTTTCCACAAGCATGTCTGCCATTTTTTAACACCTGTCAACTCAGATAGAAGCATCAAAACACGCGTGTCTCAGTGTCTCTGCGTTTACCGCCGACTACTCCAAGAATGATCTTTCCCCTTTGCCTGTGGAGTTAGTGGTAAGAGAAGCCTGGAAAAGTGGAGATAGTGTGGCCTTCTTGGCCCAGCTTCCTCTTTCCCAGAGAACGGTGAGGGATTTCTGCCTAACACCTCCCCTCTCTCATTTAACATGCGGATCTGAAGCCGTCACAGGTGGCTGGTGTTCGCTCCCTGTATCTGCCTCATCTCATGAAAAGTCAGCTCAGACATCAGGGACATTATTTGGGGATCAGCGATATCTGTTTAAGGGGGAGCTCTGTCTTTCTGTGGCATGGGAAGAAGTTCAAATCCTGAGGGAGCAGATTCTGAAGCAAAGGAAACTATTAGCTAAATTAAGCCCTTTAAGACCATTTTTAATGGTGATAAATTAGGCAAGTTGCTAAATTGGACTGAGACCATAATTCATGTTGGATGGTATGAAGAAGAATTTAATTTACCTTTATCTTCTTAGAAAAATCCCGAAAAAAATACCCCACAAACTGAAAATAGTAGTTCTTAGAATGAGTTTCAGAATCAGTGCATTAGCTGCCTGAGACAATGGTGAGCACTGAAGCTCTCCCCAAAGTCACGGCAATAAATCACTTAAAGCAAAGCAAAATTTTCTCCAGTGGGCCTACTTACCAAGTGACAAACTTAAAAGGCCATATCGTGGTCTGTGCAAGAAGCTTGAAGATGTTTATTTGTTAGGGAGGATTGAACTGGCCTAATTCTGCTCAAATGTATGTGATTTTGAATCTTTACACTTTTTATCAGTGTACTTCCCAACACCTCCAGATCAAATATAATCCTCACTTAATAGACTAGAAGCTTAGAGATGCTTAAAGCTGTCTTAAAACCATGTCTGGTTTCGGAAGACCTGTATATGGACCCCGTGAAGTGTTTATCAATGACTTGCCTACAGACCACCTGTCTAGGAGCCTGATCGTAAGGAGTCCCTTAAGTGGCTTACAAGTGTGCTGAGTTGAGGAACAGAGGACCAGTGAATACGTGGAGTTAACCTTTCTTCCTCTGCAACAGAAGTTGCCTTACTCCTTTTGCGAAGAGTCAAATAGTAAATATTTTAGGCTTTGCAAGGCATACAGTCTCTATTGCAATTACTTGGCTGTTGCAGTGTGAAGGCAGAGAAAAACAATACATAAAAAAACACGGGCATGACTGTGTGCCAATAAAACTTTATTTGCAAAAACAAGAAGGGAGCCAGATTTGGCCCACCGGCCATCGTTTGCCAAAACCCATTCTATAGACAGGTTCTCATGGACTTTAGCTTCATATCTTCGTCAGCATCATTACAACATCATTGCCATCATCTTTATTGTCAACACCATCATTGTCATCAACAGCTTCATCACCGCTATCACCGTCATCGCCCCCATCATCACCATCACCATCATCGCCATCATCATTGTCTACAATTATCATCAGTGTTCAGCGATAACCCCAGCAGCAAATGGAGATAGCATGTTCTCAGGGCTCAGTGCTACTATTCTTGCTTGGGATACTTCTCAAGGTCCTTTAGAATGTCATCTTCTTTTTATGATATTTAATTGCAGTCAGCCACTCTGAGTAGCTGAGAAGACCCCCTTCAAGGCCATGAGATTCAACCTGGAAAAATAGACTGGTCTGACACAAAAATCTTAAGGCAATTATATTCATCATTATGTGGGGTATGCTCTGAGCCTACATGTCAAATTCCTTCTAACTCTGTTGTTTGCTGGGGCTCCCTAAGTGTGATCTTCTTGTCTCCCATTTATGAACCCTCAGCTTCAGCCCCCATCCCATGCCAAGAGTTATTCTGACCTTTCTTTGAATGAACAAATAAACATTTAATTCAAATAGCAGATCAGGCATTTCTCAGTGGATCAACCCCCACCCCCCGCCCCTATCCCCATCGCAAACAGCACATCTGAGCACTTTCAGATCTCCCGCCAGTCCATGGCCAGAGAAGATCCTCCTTCAGCTGAGATGATACAAAATCTGAGTTAAAGGTTTTCAGAGAGTTTCCTCTCAGGAATAATTCTTGAGGGCTAGAAGCTTTTGGTATCTTCAGTTGAAGAAATTGAAATCTTAAAACCCCACTAAAGTAGTCAATAAGCACTAACTGGGATCCTGACCACAATATAACAATGCCTCACACGGTCTACACCAGCACCGAGCATTGGACTGAAAGCCCTTTGGCATTTTGCTGTTTTAACAGAATTAGTAACTTGCCTGACTGTGCACTTTTACATACTCATCATGCAGTTTTCCACATTCCATCTTTCTTTGGTTCCTGCTTAACGGTTCTCTTGCCATTGATTACCTTTTGCTCACAGCAATTTGAGCATCACTATGCACATATAACCCGACCCTTCAGCTCAATATTGCTCAATGGATATTGCTCCAAAAAGGTGCTTCTGGTTAATTTTACATACTCACCAAAGTTTGCTCGTGCATCTGTGGAGAGGACTATGGGACTCTCAGTTGCCATGACAACTGGAGGAGAATCAAGGATCTGAGGATTATTAGATCTCTGTTCCATGAGGTTTTCCCCATCACCCATGCCCGATTTCAGGATTCAGAGCTAGTTGCTTTGTAATGGATACAGATCCCTTAACATTCAATGCAAAATGGAAATGACAGTAATTAGATTGTTTGGAAGCCAACAGGAGAAAAGAAACCGATGTTTCTTGACTACCCACTGTGCCCGAAATTGTGTGGAGTATTTTCACAAATTTTGGCATGAGATGCACCTGTCTTCTATTGTTGTTCCCATTTTGTTGAGGCTGCACGAGGTTCCCCCAGCCAAGGCATAGGATGCAGTGGGGACCTTCAGCCAGAGCCCATGCCTTACCTCTGGGATGCCCATGGTTCCTTTCTTCACCAGCTCCTGGGACTCCAGCACACAGAAGGGACTGGACTGTTGAGCTCTAAGACCCCCTTGAGCTTTTACCCTGACGCTATCCCCAGTGTTAGTGAAACGATTACTGAGTCTTCTCCTCTAATATGAGTCTTTGCCAGGCAAGAAAAAACCTGAGAGACAGAAGACACTGGATAAAAAAGAGGAGGGAGGAAAAGCTGATGGATATAGGCCATCTTTAGCATCCTTGTCTACCACATCCACAGTAGACGTTTCTAGAGTGTTCTCGGCTCCTTGGGCTCCACATTAGTCCTTTGAACCAGGGAGGGTGCACACCAGAGACGAGAGGCCCAGCCCAAGGGGTTCCCAGATCCCGCTCCAGCTGGGGCACGGGGTCTCCTAACCCCAACCTGGAGATCCACTGGAGCCTGGCGTGGGCACAGAGCTGCAGGGCAGAGGTTAGGGTGGGGTTTGGGGGAGAGGCCAACTTCGAGGTGAACCCTGGTTCTGCCGGCTGGCCATGAGGCCGTTCTCCCGCCTTTCTGAGTTCCGTTCCTCGGCTGTGCAGTGGGAGAGCCAGCAGTTTTTCTCTGAGAGGGTTACCTGCAATCAGGAAGCTCTTAGGGTGGCACTCAGCATGGTGCCAGGCCTGAGGACAGCAGTGGCATCAATACATTTATTGATTGAATGATTGCAATTTCCTGTATGTTTTGGTGGCGGGAGGGAATACATTCATTTTGGGGGCTACACACCAGGGGTGGCTTAAAACAGCAGAAATTTCTTCTCTCACAGGCCAGAAGCCTAAAACCAAGATGGGAGCAGGGCCGCACTCCCTCTGCAGGTGCTGGAGGAAGGTCCCTCCTGCCTCTTCCAGCCTCTAGTGGCTGCGGGTGTTCTCTGGTTTGGGCTCGCTTCACCCCCACCCTCTACCTCTGTCTTCTCCTCTGTGTGTCTGGCTTATAAGGACACATAGGATTGCATCCAGGGTCCCCCCAGATGATCCAGGACAATCTCCTCCTCTCTACACCCTTGACTCTTTTGCCATAGGAATAGATGTTCACAGGCTCCAGGGCTTAGGACGTGGGCATACGTATTTGCGGGCTGACATTCAACCCACTACAGGGGGCAGGGAAAAGAGAGGGAGGGAAGCCAGAGGGCACACTTTGCCAAAGACCGAAGAGAACTCAAAACAAGGAGCTGCAGGTCTCTGGAGTAAGCATGCTGGGTCTCCCTCTGCCCCTGTGTGGGTTCTGCAGAGATTCATGGGAAGACAAGTGCGCCCCGAAGTCCTGGGCTCAGAGACCACGTGGAGACCACGCCCGTGAAGCCAGCACACATGAATCGCTTCCTATGAGCCCTCGTGTTCTTTCAGCAAGCTTCCCTTTCTCTCGATAGGCCCCTGTGGGCCCCAGCATTTGAGTGGGTGTAAATTGCACTGTCTCTTCTGGGGGTTGAGCTGGAGAATGAGGAAAATGATAGATCTTCTGAGGTTGGTCGATTTTGCTGATGGAAGCGTGTTTCCTACCTGAGGCATACCGGGGGTCCCCCGAGAACTATCAGTTACTTCTTAGGCCAGAAGACATATTTATGGCTGTGGAAACGGCCCCGCATCATCAGAGGATCCTCCCTGCTGACTCCCTGGGTGCTCATTAGTTCGGTATATCAGAAACTCCCCCACCCTTTGCAGAAATGAACAGTTCAGCATAAAACAAACTCATTTAATTCAAATTTAATTAAAGTTGGAGCAAATGTTTTTTATTCTTCAGTCCTAATTAGAAGAATGCTATTGCACGTGGTAACACTGAAAAACACGGGGGTTTCCAAGGAGGAAGAGCGTCTGGGACGGTGCTGGCTGATGCCGGAAGAATGAAGAAGAAGGAGGCTCATTTTCCAAGCCTCAGAAAGTTCTGGTAATCAAGGGTTTTCTAACAAAGCACCTGTGAAACACGGCAACAACAGATACCAAGGGGGCCCGGGGAGGAAGCAGCCCTGCTCCCCACAACAGCCTTGTCTGCCGTGGGGATGAAAGATAGTGGGCTTTGCCCCGAGGGCCCAGAGACCCAGCATTTCCCCCGTGTTACCTTCACACAGGACACAGACCCTCAGGACCAGGAGCCAAGTCCAAGCTAGCTGACTACAGATGCTGAGAAGCAAGTTCTAGACCGTTCTCCACCACCCACTGGCCCTGGCTGCCTCCTGGCCTCCCCTCCCTGACTGCCTGGCCTTCTCCTCACTCTCAGATACCAGGATGCTTTCCAGTGTGTTGTGTAGGAGTCAGGCCTTCAACTTCAAGTCCAGGCTCTAGCCCCTACTGGCCTCGTGACGTTGGGCCAATTACTTACTTTTTCCAGCTTTGGCTCGTCTTTGACAGAATAGTGATAGGAAGGATTAAATACGAAAATTGTGTTTAGGGCACAGTGTTGGACACCCAGTAATGGCTCTGCGAGTGTTAACGATTTTTATTCTTCTCGGAAAACCACACCAGGGGGTTGCCTCGGCCGGGAAGGGCAGGGGACTCAGGACTCAGGACACCTCAGCCATTTTGGGCTTCTTGTTTCCTGACCGTAACAAGCTGGTTCCACCTCAGGGCCTTTGCACTTGCCGTTTTCTCTGCCTGAATCCACTTTCTCGCCTGCTTTGGCAAGTGTGGGTTCTTATCATCTGTGAGGCTCTAGTTCAGCTGTTTCTCACTAACAGAGGATGTGCCTGACCACCTGATCACAAACGTCTTCACTGACTTCTCGCTTCTTTTCTCCCAGCCGCTGCCACAGGTCACACAGCCTCCTTCATTCTCCTATGGCATTATTACTAATGATGATCATCTCCTTCACCAGTTAGTTCGGTTCACCTTTGTGTCTCACCCTTCCCAGAGGTAAACACGAGAGAAGAGCCCACGAAGGCTGCTGGATCCCCAAAGCCGTGAGCTGGCCCAAACACAGAGTGGAGACCCAGCGAGTCTTTGCGGAAGTCATGAGTGGGTCGGCCGGGCCATGGTGGGGCAGTCACAGAGGGCTGGAGTGAAGGAAAGAGCTTGAAAGAAGACCACAAGGCACTGGTGTGGGGACCGTGAATGAAGGACTCAGCCGTGGCTTGTCCACTCCTGGCCAGAGAAGAGAGTACTTGTGGGCTGTGTGCTGCTGGCCAGGCCCCCTCCCCACCGCCCCCCCCCCCCCCCCCCGGCCCTTTCCTCGCAAAACCGATTCAGTGCCTGTTCTCTTGAGTTCCCTCCTCAGCCAACCGAGCTGTTTGGAGCAGAAATGTTCCTGTGGCCGGCGGAGCTGCGTGGCGAGTGACTCATAGGGTAGTTTCAAGAGGACATTTAAGAAGAAGACATCGCATGGAAGGGGTTGCAGTGAATGTCCCGAGGTCAAAAGAATCGAGGAAATGACTTCATGATTTTTCTTTTATAAAAGCAACACAAATAATCAAATAACAGATGTGTGAAGCCCGAGCCCCTTTTCTGCTCTGTGTATTTTATGCAGCCTAAAAAACATGTCTTTGGGGGTGCCAGGGTGGCTCAGTCGGTAAAGCGTCTGTCTTGACCCAGGTCATGATCTCACAGTTCACGAGTTTGAGCCCCACGTCGAGCCTGGAGGCTGCTTCGAATTCTGTGTCTCCCCCTCTCTCTGCTCCTCCCCCACTCATGCTCTGTCTCTCCCTCCTTCAAAAATAAATTAAAAAAAATATTTTAAAAAACCCCATGACTTTGGAGCTCCCTTTGAGTGATTTAAAAACCAGATGGAAGGCAGCAGACACATTGCATCGGCCCCAGTAATGCGGCCATTTATTTCCTGGGTAAGTGAGTAGAAATGGCGTCCGTGCGCTTCTTGCCGAGCGCCGAGCATTTGGCCTCCAGCGGAAGCCCGAATAATTTCCATGCATGATGAATCCTTCCAATAACGAGGCCCTGCAAAGGCAGGATCCAATCATAGTCATTAGCTCCTGGAGCTCTTTTCAGACGGATGCCTCAGAGTCTTTGCAGCGAGCACCCCAACAGAAGGTGAGGGGCTACTTGCAATTTCGTCTGGCATTTACTACTCTTTCTTGTTCTTTTGGAAACGTGACAGGGTAAGTGGAAACGTCAAGCGCGATTGTTGAGAGAGGCAGAAGGATGTCAACTGAGCAGAATTCATCACCCAGGAGCAGGTGACGGGCCGGGACACCCCACCTCGTCACCCGAGCACATGGGCTGCCGCAGCCAGAGGCGACAGATGCACTTCCAATATTGATCCCCTCCGCTGATCCTTAGATATGCAGGACGGGATTGATGACACTCCTCCGCGTGTGACACAGCGGTGCCGTCACGCAAGGACCAGCTTCCGCCTTTACTCCTTTATCTTCTGCCCTCGATCCCGGATTCCCTCCCAAGGAGCCCCGTCGCTCGTGTGTTCAGGTGCCATCGGACACACTCCAACATGCGCTTCTCTCTGCTTCCCCTGTGCTCGTGAGTGCGTCTTTGACCCTCGCTCCGCAAGCATTCCTTCTCCCTGGCACGGAGCATCTGTCTGTCCTCTCCCGACAGCCACCGAGACAGCCTGAACTTGTCCCCACACTCGCTGCGAGTGACATCCCTGGGGCTGTTTGTTGTCATGTGTGAAAGCAGACACAGCAGTGCAGGACTGGCCGAAGGAAGGGACACCCTCAGTGTCCCCGGCTGTGGCTGTGCCTCTGTTGCTCTCCACAAAAGGGACAACCAGCTTCACCCCCGCGCAGCTGAAAGGGCTCTTCCCCGTAAGCCCTCGTCACACGGCTTCTCATTTCTGCCCGCTGGGTCTACGCGGGACCTTGTGCTGCCCTGACATTCCTTCCGTGCGTCACGCACGTGCAGCCCTGGTTAGCTAGGACGCGGGCTTCGCTGAAGAGTCTTCCCCAACGTTTGTCTGTTTCTTTATTGGTCTTCCTCCCTTTTGCTTGCTGATCTGCTAGTTTCCTCTGCATTCTAGATCCTAATACTGTGTCAGCTATTTACATTGTGAATTCCGGTGTCAAGTATTTATCCATCGAAAGACGAGATAAAAATAACTTGTAGGCGACGCTTGAAGTTCAGGTATCTGTTGTGGCGTCTTCTGAGTGTGGGACGTAGGACAAACCCTCCGAACACCTTTCCTTCAGTGAGCAAACTGGATGAGTAGAAGAATACATGGAAAAGCAGAGTGGGCTCACGGGGAAAGCAGGAAGCAACATGGACCTTTTTAAAATAAATCAACTCTATCTCAGCCACTGCCTGGCCATGTGATCCAGGGGAGGGTCCTCACCTATGCTGACCTCAGATTTCACTTTTGCCTCCCAGGGGGGGCGTAGGCTGGGGACACCAGCCAATATGCCACATGTGTAAGGACTTCTACACAGAAGGTGGGCTTTTGTCTGTCTTTACCTCCAGCATGAGATGGAATATAATCGATATTTAAAATAAACCCTCGAGCCTGAACAAATTTAGACAGATGGTATATAGAAAGAGAGATGATAGAAATAGACGTATAGACGACAGATAAATGAATAGACAGAGGATAGATAGATAGTAGATAGATAGATAGATAGATAGATAATACAGATCAATGGATGGATGGATAGATAGATAGATAGATGGATGGATGAATGCATAGATAGATAGATAGATAGATAGATAGATAGAGCAAATGAACCACTCCCTAATTCCTCATTTATTTTTTGTCTTTCCCTTATAGAAATGGAAGTGAACTTAGCCATTAAGTGAAAATCAACATTTAATGGCATTTTAATAGGATGAACATAGCATATGACTTATGGTTTCATTTTGCCATACAGCAAATACACAATGGTAAAACCATATCTACATCTGTGGATGTGTGCACGTGTGTGTGTGTGTGTGTGTGTGTGTGTGTGTGCATTAGCCTCCCCTCCATCCCATGCTAAATGAAACATGCAAAACCGATAATAGCATTGACTTTTAAGTGTTAGGATTATAATTCAATTGTATTTTTTTCCTTCTGCTAAACATTTTCCTATTTTCTCTAGAGTTAATATGCAATTACGTGCCAAATAATAAAAAGATAGTGCGTACTAAAATAATATTTATGGAGCATATAACATCTTAGAAAATGCTTGCAATAGGTTAATGAAAGAAACCTGTTGCAAAGTCATATATCCCACGGTTATTAAACCAAACAAAATACAGATGGGTAGGGAAAACCCCCAAATGCTGGGAACCCTTCTAGCTGCATGCTGCTAGGTTTGCGTTTCTCTTTCCATTGTTTCTCTCTCTCTTTTGTTCTTTTCTCTTCTCCTACCTTCTTGTCTTCTCCCATTTTTGTTCTTCTGAAATGTGTTCATTAACCACATGTCACTTTACCTTGTTTAAACCACCATAAAAGCCTGTAAAACTTTCAATAGTATGATGACCATGATTTCAAAGGGAATTCTTTAACCAGCAAATCCCATATCCCATCCCTCAAACTCCAGGTTCTGCAGGATATTAAAATAAAATTTGCTGACCTTTTCCAAAGCTGGAGGCCCTGTGAAAGCTCGAGCAGGGCCCCATTTGGGAAGCCACTTGTGTGTGGGCTAGGTCAGGAGACACATGCACATCGTGTGCATACACCAGTGCTTCCTCTGGTTCAAGCCACGTGGGCACCACTGTGTCACCTGGAGAACTGCCCAGGCAAACACCCCACTTTGTTCTGTCGGCCTTGGTCAGCACTGTGACCAGGCAGGATGGCTGCCATTGTTATGGACGCTCCCCCCTTTTCTCCTGTTCCTCCCAGTGGCTTCACCTGCCATTCCACTCTTAGACGGTCCGGCTCATCCCCTGGGCTATGGCGTGAGCTCTGTAATCTCCTTAGGGGCAAAGGGACTGGAGTCCCAGAGGTGCAGGGAGCAGACAGCCGCTACCCTGGACCTCCAGGATGCCTACTGCCTGTGAAGCCACAGAGCCTGTGTGGTCTCTGCCTAACCCTAAAGCAGAGCAACACTGATCTGGGTGCAGGGCCTTGTGGGAAAAACGAGTCAGCTTGGGCTTTATCAGGAAAGCCACTCGCGGGAGCAGTGGGATGGAACAGCCTCCTTTCCATCCAGCAGCACTTGCCAGTCTTGCCCTGTTTAGCCCACAGTGTTCTTTGAGAGGCAGACATCACGGACCCCAGGTCCTTACTGCCAGGTGTGTGCTCCCCAAGTCCGGACCCTGTCTTCACCAGTTGGAAAAGTTCTTCTCAGGACCAGCCATTGTTTCATCCTTGTACCGTTTATCGTGATTTTTTTACATTGAGATATAACGGACACATAACATTGTGTAAGTTTAAGGTGTATCATGTGTTGACTGGATACGTTTATATATCACAGTACAATTACCCCCACAGTGTGAGCTAACATCCCTATCACATCACGTAATTATCATCTCTTTTTTTGTGGTGAGAACAATTACAATTAAGGTCTAGTCTCTTAGCAACTTTGAAGTTTATGATACAGTATTTTTGACAGTGATCATTAGGCTGTACATTGGATGTCTGGGTCCATTTTCTTGTTCCAAGCTGTACCCTTAAACATCTTCCCGATTCCTCCGCCTACCACTCCCTGATAACCCCCACTCTGCAATCTCTTTCTATGAGTTACGAGTCCAGTTTTATGGATTTCACGTCTAAGTGATAGCATACAATATTTGTCTTTCTTCGTCTAACTTATCTCACTCAGCACGGTGTCCTCAAGTTCCATCCACATTGTCCAAAACGGCAGGATTTCCTTTTCTCATGGCTGAACAATATTCCATTGCACATATACACCACATTGTATATGAATTTACCCATTCATCCATGATGGACACTTGGGCTGTTCCCATGTCATGGCTGCTGTGAATAGTATTGCAGTTAATATGGGAGAACAGGTGTCTTCAATGTCCTGTATTAATTTCTTCTGGATGTATACCCAGAAGGGAAATTGCTAGATCATGTAGTCTATTTTTAAGTTTTAGAGGAACCCCCATACTGTTTTCCATAGTATCTGAACTGATTTATATTTCCATCAAAATTGCACACAAGTGTTCCCTTTTCTACACATCTTCTCCAACATTTGTTATATTATCTGTGTGTGTATGTGTGGGTGTGTATAATGTTTATTTACTTTATTTTTGAGAGAGAACATGAGTCAGGGAGGGTCAAAGAGAGGAAGAGAGAGAGAGAATCCCAAGCAGGGTCTGCACTCTCAGTGCAGGGCCCAATGCGGGGCTTGAAGTCACCAACTGTGAGATCTTGACCTGAGCTGAAATCAAGAGTCAGACACTTAACTGACTGGGCGACCCAGGTGCCTATATCTTTTGTCTTCTTGATGACAGCCATTCTGACAGTTATAAGATGATATCTCCTTGTGGTTTTGATTTGTGATTCCCTGATAACTAGTGATGCTGAGCACCTGTTTATGTACCTATTAGCCATTTGGATGTCTTCTTTGGAAAAATGTCTATTAAGATCCTCTGCCCTTTTAAAAAATTGGATCATACAGTTTTTTGCTGTTGGGTTGTATGAGTTCCTTATGTATTTTGGATAATAAGCCCTTATCCAATATGTGGCTTGCAAATATTGTCTCCCATTTTCTAGATCGCCTTTCTGTTTTATTGACTGTTTCTTTTGTTGTGCAGAAACTTTTCAGTTTGATGTGGTCCCACTTATCAATTTTGTTCTTTTGTTGTCTGTGCTTTTAATTTTTTTTTTCAACGTTTTTTATTTATTTTTGGGACAGAGAGAGACAGAGCATGAACGGGGGAGGGGCAGAGAGAGAGGGAGACACAGAATCGGAAACAGGCTCCAGGCTCCGAGCCATCAGCCCAGAGCCCGACGCGGGGCTCGAACTCACGGACCGCGAGATCGTGACCTGGCTGAAGTCAGACGCTTAACCGACTGCGCCACCCAGGCGCCCCTTGTTGTCTGTGCTTTTGACGTCCTTTCCAAAAAATCATTGCCAAGGTCAATGTGAAAACACTCTTTCCCTATGTTTTTTTCTATCAGGGTGTTTTAAGTTTATTTTTTCTCCTGTCACTTGTTAGTGTATATTCAGATTATGAGATGGAATGTAGCACACCATTTGAACCAAGGATTGGAGCTAGACAGCCTCGGCGAGAATGCTTGCTCTGCCACTCACCAGTGTGCAAGTGTGGCATGCTGTTGGAGCTCCGTGTCTCAGTTTCTTCATTTCTAATTGGGAGCAAATACAGGTCGCTATGAGGACTGAATGAGTGATTACCTTCAAAGTGCTTAGAATGGGGCCCAACACAAAGTAAGTGCTTCATAGATATTAGCTACAACCATCATCATTATCATTGCCACTACCAACATCGCCATCACCATTGCCATCATCACTTCATCATCACCATCATCATCCACCATCACCATAATCAACACTCCCATCATCATCACCATCACCATCAGCAGCACCATCACCATCATCACCATCATCACCATCACCACCATCGTCATCATCACCATCACCATCATCACCATCAGCAGCACCACCATCATCACCATCATCACCATCACCATCATCATCATCATCATCATCACCATCACCATCATCATCATCATCATCATCATCACCACCATCACCATCATCATCACCATCAGCAGCAGCAGCACCACCACCATCATCACCATCACCATCATCACCATCACCATCATCACCATCACCACCATCGTCATCATTACCACCATCACCATCATCATCACCATCATCACCATGACCATCATCACCATCGTCATCACCACCATCATCACCATCAGCAGCAGCAGCACCTCCATCATCACCATCACCATCATCACCATCATCTTCACCATCACCACCATCACCATCATCATCAGCAGCAGCAGCACCACCACCATCATCACCATCACCATCATCACCATCACCACCATCGTCATCATTACCACCATCACCATCATCATCACCATCATCACCATGACCATCATCACCATCGTCATCACCACCATCATCACCATCAGCAGCAGCAGCACCACCATCGTCATCATTACCACCATCACCATCATCATCACCATCATCACCATGACCATCATCACCATCGTCATCACCACCATCATCACCATCAGCAGCAGCAGCACCTCCATCATCACCATCACCACCATCACCATCGTCATCACCATCACCACCATCATCATCATCACCACCATCACCATCATCATCACCGTCACCATCATCATCATCACCACCATCACCGTCATCGTCACCATCATCACCATCATCACCATCACCATCATCAGCACCACCGTCATCATCACCATCATTACCATCACCAGCAGCAGCATCACTATCATCACCATTACTGCCATTGTCCTCAGCGGAGCACCATTTTCATCACTGTCACTGTCATCACCATCGTACTGATGATAGTGTGGTTAAGAGTTAGGGCTTCAAACTCTGACACAATTCTGGTTTAAATCTCAGGTTCACTACACAGTAGTTATGAGATCCAAGGCAAGTTTCTCCATGAAAATAGCATATAACACCCTCCTGATGGGGGTTGTTATAATGACTAATGACCCTTATGTTCTGATCATAATACCAGGTACATGGCAAGTGCTTAGTAAATGATATATAACAGTAATGTACAATTACATGTAGTTATATTAATGATGTTAATATTATATTCATACATTAACACATAATATGTATTAGTAAGCTTACATTTGTGTATGTAAAATATATTTTATATGTTAAGCTTATATAATTATATTTATGTATTATATATAAATTTATATATTGTGTATATAAATGTTATATATTAATATATTACTAAACATATTATAATAATATTTTATTATTGACATAATTATTTGATAATTATGTTTATTCTGTATTATTTATTAATTACATTAATACTATATATTACATATAAACTCAATATACATCTCACGTATATATACAAAAACACATATTCATCTATACACAAACACATGTGTATGTGTATGTCCTGATCAGCTTTTCCTGTCATGCTTTAACACTGTGAAGTCTTATAATTATAAGCTGTTATTTTGCTGTTATTACTGTGTTTTGAAAACCCCTCACCCCCTTTTCTCATGGGCTCCCCTCCTACGTGATTAGTTCCAGACAGCCTGTGAGCTGTCTGTTGGAGGACGCAGGCTTCGTGGCTTTGGAGGACCAGCCTCTGGTGGAGGTGATATGAGCACGTTAGTAAGCACAGCTTCAGGGCGTCCGAGGCTTGGTGGCACAGTATCCCACTCTCAGCAGGAGCGAGGCCCTCTAGACCTTGACTGGTATTTGTTCCTGGTACCTGGAGCCATCACACAGGCTCTGCCATTTTATCATGAGTCACTTACATTTCATTGTTTTTTTCTGCTAAGAATTCTGGGAGCCTTCTTGAAAGCACAGAATACCTCACTTGTTTTTAATTTTGAACGCTTGTTATTCTTTTCTTCTGCCATGACGCATCTGCAAGTCACTTAACCATTTGGAGCTACAGTTTCCTCTGGAGAGCGTGGGCGTAGGGGTGAACTGGCTAAGCATCCCTGGAGAGCCACCCATTAACGCATGCATTTACTGTTCACTGGTCATCTATGTTGTCCCGGGTGCAGTGGGAGCTGCTGTGCGTGGACAAGTGAGAGGGATGGCTCCCGTCTGGAGGAAACTCATTTAAATGGGAAATGTCACCTAAGTGGTAACATACCCAGTAAGTACAGAGGCAGCTTCTGTATCTCGGGAGCACGGAGGAGGCGTGAACCAAGTACAGTTAATAGGAATGAACGGAATACAGATAGAAATAGTGTGAAGATTAAAACACAGAGTGATACATATGGAGAAATATAAATAGATCCGTGCTGCTGGACCGTAAATTGCGATTCATTAATTAATTCATTAAACAAGTATCTGTCGGAACACCTGTTATGTGTGGGAATACGGGGAGGAGTGAGAGGTGTCGCAGAGAAGCAGACCTGGGTCACCTCCTCCATCCTGTTGTTCCTCAAAAGGCATGGTGATGAAATTACCTAGGGCAGGGTAAAAACAAAACAAAACAAAACAAAACAAAACAAAAATCAGATTTCCAGACACCTTCCCTGGAGATTCTGATCCAGTAGATCTATGTTGAGACCAAAGACTCAGCACGGTTAATGAGCACCCCAGGGGATTTTCATTACCTAGAAGGTTTGGAAGCATTTTCAGCTGGCAGCGACAAAGGTCATACATTTTTAGCTAATGTGACACCGGGCCTCAGGGGCTGGACAGGGGGCCTGAGGGGCGCCCAAGAAGTAGAGCATGTCGGGGAATCCAGAAGGGACAGTGGATCTGAGAAAGGGGCAGAGGCCGTGTTGGGTGGAAAGTGGTGGGCAACAATGGTGGGGGCGGGGCACACGTTCCAGCTTCTCTGATGGTGACGGTCAGCTTGGCACCGTCTGCTGAGAGAGAAATCAGGAGGAGGAGCAGACTATACAGGACCCTGGTGAGTGCATTTCTGGACATTTGGATTTTTAGTTGAGTTCTGGGATCTACTCAAAACAGGAATGACCCCTACTCTGTCCTGTAGACCATTCTCTAGTTATTTTAAACACAACATACAAATGTTATCAGGAATTAAAAATGCATAAAGACATCCTACCCTGACTCCCTTTAAATTTTTTTTTAATGTTTATTTATTTATTTATTTATTTTTGATAGAGACAGAGCACAAGTGGGCGAGGGGCAGAGAGAGAGGGAGACACAGAATCCGAAGCAGGCTCCAGGCTCTGAGCTGTCAGCACAGAGCCCGACACGGGGCTCGAACTCACGAACCGTGAGATCATGACCTGAGCAGAAGTTAGATGCTTAACTGACTGAGCCACCCAGGTGCTCTTATTTGACTCCTTTTTAAATGAACATCTGAGAATATTTAGATTCTGTCCACAGGGCCTCAGCCCTCTGTCCGGAGGTGGAAACTTCAGTTCCATGAGTGGTCTCATCTGTGTGAGGGGTTACCTGCAGAGGGTGTGAGGTCTTTCTTTCCCAGCTGATCGCCTTTCCCGCTCCTCATCCCTTCCACGTATTTCCAAGGACAGTGCTGGAGACAAAATTAACTCACAACTTCCTTAGAGTTCCCTTCTATTAGGACAATGGCTGTCGGCCCTCCCTATCCCTTGGTCACCTGAGAAACTTCTAAGCACACGGATGCCCAGAGGTTGTCTGCAGTGATGCTGGTTTAGTTGTTCTGGAATGAGTCCTTGGCATGCAAACCACACTAGTTGCCAGGTCATTTTAACGTGCAGCCAGGCTTGAGAGCCACCACAGTAGCCTGTACCCTGCCAATGTCTTTCCGGAGGCATATCCTATTAGTCCTACACTGGGAGACAGTACCCTCTTTAAATAAATCTGATTTCCAGGCTGAACTGGAAAGATTCCCCAACAAAAGCAAGGACCTTCCATGCATGATGCTTTTTCCTTCATGCAGACATGGCTTCACTTCAAAAGGGCGCAGTGACCTCTGGCGTACTTTCCTTGGAAACTAAAGACATACACGCATTTTGCATATTTCTTGCCATTTATAGCATTATCATTAGGACTTAACTCTTAGTTGCTGTTCAGTAGAAACAACATTGGTTCATCCTTTGCCCCTTGTGGGTCTATATGTTCGTTGAGTCTAGAGAGGATTTCCTAACGCTGAACAACAGTGAGGCTACCTTGAGAGGGGCTAAGGATGGTCTGCGGATGGAGGGTGTGTTCTCGCACGCATGCGTACACCATCCGTCCAGCACGTCGTCACTGGGCAGCTACCTGCACTGGGCAAGGCGTGGTCCAGTCCTCATGGGCCCTGGGTTAGCGGGGCCGAACTCTGCAGTGACTCTAGCCTGCCTCAGGGAAACCACTATGGGGGAAGCATGATTATGACATGGTTTCTACAGTGCCACAGAGCCTTCCTTATCTTCGTCCTGGGTTGGTTCCACTCACGGAAATAAACCTGAGCCCCCCTCCTCCACGTTGGAGTCCCTGCTTCAAACACACACAGCTCCAGGAAGCCACACCACTAGCGTGAGACTGTATCCGTCACTGCAGGCAGTGTACGGATTCCACAGGACACAGGTTCTGACGTCTGTCCTCTCTAGCCCCAAACAGGGCAGGGCAGGGCTCGGTCTCATTACCAGCTTAGTGCACACAGGACGGAAGGGATGTCCTCCAGGAAGCCATCGGAGCCGGTTAGGGCAGGAGCTGCTGAGTCGGGAGGTGCTGGCCTCTGTCTTGTTCATTTGCACCATCTCAAGGTAACAGGCTAACTGCTCTCTCACCCTAAAATCTTTGAAGATTTTGCATGTGGGGAATATTGGCCAGGAGTGGGGAGTAATCAACCCAAGTTGTTCCTACGGTCAAAGACACCAACTGGGTCAGTAAAGTTGCAGTAATGAAGACAGTGTTTTACATCAGTCCTAGTAGATGGCGCTTTTACTTGTAACCTGTTCCTTCTCTGAGAAAAGTTCCAAGTCATTGGCCAAGGCTCCATGTGACAGTCAGAGGCCATAGACCGCCGACGGTCTTGGTTGATTCTATGTGGGTCTATAGAACTCAGGAGAGCTCGGTGTGAGCATCCTGATGCTGTGACAATTCCCTCCAAGACACTAAAGAAGGCCATTCGAGTTCTTCCCTTTACGGCATAGCATTGACATAGAAAAACTCCACAACGGTGTTTGCAAGTCCCCAAAACATGTCTCCAGGCTTGGAATACTTGTCACCTTTTCTCTTTCCCGGTAGCTCCATTTAATATTTCTGTTCCTCGTGCTAATGCTTTGTGCGCTTTGTTTATAAGCCAGAGAATCCAAATGAAATAAGGAGAAGGGGATGATGTTCCTCAGGGAGACCAGCAGCTGCTCCCACAGAGCCAGATTTGTGCTGATTCCCTTCAACACTCGAGCCAGAAAGCATTCACCACCACTGAAATGAGAAAGAACTTAAAATTCATAAACTGTTGTTGAAAATACTTGCATCTAAGCTCATCCCGTGGCTCTTAGAAGACTTCCCCGAGTCACTACTCACTACTGCAGTTGTAGGTAAGATGATACCTTTGGTCAGGGCTGTTGGCCAATCTCTTCCTCCAACTGGGTTGTTCTCCAATGGATGGGTTGCCATGTTGGAAAGCACTTTGAGGCCAAAGTGGCTTGTAAACATCATTTATCTTAATGGTTGCAGGGCCCATAGCCATTGTGTGAGCTGCCAGGAAATACCACCCTCTGCTTCCCTGTGTCCACAAAGTCTGCTCTGGACCGGAGACTAGACCTCTCAAACCCAGGCGGAAGGCCAGCTGGGCCTGAATGGAAGCTTTTTATCTTGAGCTCTGAACTTGTGCTCTGAGGTTCTGCTTTAACCCAGATTCTCACATGTTGGGGAATCAATCATTTGAAAAGAACATTTGTCAGAATCAGTGTGATTCCTAGAGAAAGGAGACTCAGCACCTCCAACCGCCCCCTCCCCCTCCCGGCAGGTGCTTGCACTTATTTTCCAGGAAATCTGGTCTGAAAGAAGAATCGCTTTGATCCTTATCCCGAAAATGTTGTGTCGGTTTCCCTGGGGGGAATCCCTCACTCCTTGGTTGCCCTCGAACTTTCAAATACCTCAGGCCGAGGGTTTTGAAAATCTGCGGGTCTAGGTGGGTTTGTGGGTATGAATTTTACGCAGAGTCAAAAACTTCATGGGACGTGTGTATGCAAAAGTGTAACTTTATTACCTTTTCCATAACGCAATTTGAGTCTATCATAGGCTCACATTTTCCTAATAACAGAACATTAATGGAGTCGCTTATAAGTGGGTTCTAGCCAATAATGTATGTGTTGGTCAATTCAGGTTTAAAACCAGTCAAGGTTCCTGGCACCCCCTTGGGTTTTTCTCTCTTCCTCACCTCAGGGCTAATTTTTCTCCCCTGGGAACTCTGGAACATTCCCCCCAGGGATTCCAGTGGCTTCTTGCACTCGATCTGTGTTTGCCCTCTGTGCCTTCCCACTTCAGGTGTAGTTCAGCCTGCCATGGCTCTCAGTGTCCCTGTGCCCCACTGCATGTGGCTCCTGCCAGGTTGCCCTGTGCCTTCCACATGCTAACTTTAAGCTCCATGGGCTCAGTCGGCATCCCCAGACAATCTGAGACCTTCTATGGGTGATGGAAAGCCTTGTCTCTTCCCTTGAGTCTTTCCCGGTGTTCCTACCTGGAGGTTGCCCAGGCTGGAGGTGGCTTCTGGAGATGGAAATGGAGGTATTTGCATGAGCCCCCAAGAACACAAGGCTCTGAGCTGACATCAGGCTGCACGGATATGTCCCTAAGTCTCTGTTATGTCACTTTCTTCAGAGGTGTCAGACTACCTGGGACCAGGATCAGGGGTTACCTGGGCCTAAGGAAGGGGGTGGTGCATTGTAAGAAAACAAAGGCGTGGGGGTACCTTGGACCTGGGGGTGGGTAGCTGCTCACGGGCATTGGCTGGAAGGGAGGCACGTGGGTTGAACACCATGGAACTGGTCTGCGAGGCTGCCTTCAAGTTGGGCCTGAGCGTCGAGTCCATAACAAGTGCAGACGCAGGACCAGGGGAGGCTGTCCCTGATGGTGTGGGAAAAGGATCGAACCTCCAAAGCCCTGCTCTGTGAAGGAGCCCTTTGCTCCCAGAACGCGGGTCAGCAGGCATGTTCTTGGCCCAGGCCAGTCCCCACCATTTTCCTCAATGTCATGGTCAAAATACATAAACCAGCTTTTTAAATGTATTTCTGGAATTTGGAGACTGGCTTTCAGAAACAGGGAAAATGTGTATAAGAGGCAGGGGGGAGAACAATGTCTGTTTGAGAAAAGTGATTTTGAGCATCATAGCCCCGCATCTCTGTGTGCACAGACCCACTGCTGGAACTTGGCTGGGGACCGGGGATCTCTTAGCCTGCAGCCCGGCTGCCTGGGGTCCCACCGCGCAGACGTCCCGCTGGCCACGCCAGTGATGGCAGAATCTCCCCACGCCTGGGGTGCCCACACCGGAGCCCTGGCCCCTGATGTCCAACGGTGGTGAGGTTCAGACTGCACCAGCTGGATGCTAATTGCGTATCAGAATTCCTATTGTTAAAGCATTATTTAAAATGCATATTTTAATAAAATTATGCAAATGATGTTGGTTGATTGGGACTTGTATTGAATCAGCAATATTTCTAGCAGCATTTCACTGAGGGACTTACAGGAATCTACGGCCTGGTAAAATGCTTTGTGTGATCATCCCAAAGGAAGGAGACCTCCCCCTCTCCTTTCCTGGTCTCACAACGAAACATCTGAATTTCTATGGGTCCTCGAGGGCTTGGGGCTGTTGACAAACTCCATTCTGATGATTTAAGTGTGGATTTTCTAACAACGATGGTCTTTATTTAATCCCTGTGCAATCACAACAATGTGTTCCTATAAAGAAAAAGAAAAGTTTTAAAAAGAACAAGTGCCGGAAATTATTTTATTACTGTTTGCCTCAGTCCACAATGATCTAAACAATCATTCTAACTAGAAACATTTAAGAATATGTTTAAGTATAAAAACGATGAAACACTCAAAACAATTATGGCAAATGAGCAGAAAAGAAGCTCTTTAAATCACAGGAAGCGTCAGAGATATTAAAAGAAGAGACGTTCGGCGGATCAGGAGCGAAGTTGCCACGCACGCCTACAGAGCAGAGACTGTCGTGGAAACCCATTTCCGCCGCAGCAGGTACAACTTCTGGTTCTAGAAGTTATTCAGTGTTTGTTGAGTGAATACGTGGCAGATCCTGAGGAAGCAAAGAGCTTGGGAGAATTGGGTCAGGGCATCGGCAGCCAAAGGAAGCAGAGAGCATCCCAGATGCTGCCGTCTGCCTCCAGGATACAGGGCTCAGTTTGGGAAGCTCTCAGGGGCCGGCTGTGTCCTGAAGTCTTGGTGTCACCATTGAACAGAGCGCTGCCCATGTGAACACCTTCCTTCTGCCTCCCTCCATTTGTCTCTCTGGACCAATTCTATCTTCTGGCCCTATTGGCTCCTGCTAAATGTCACGGTGTTTTTCAGGAGAAGCAGAATGGCCCCTTGCGCCCTGGCTGTATTCTCCAAGTGGCCCCAAGGGACAGGAGACCCTGGCGCTTGTCTCTGAGACCAGGAGGCACGCCGGCCTCAGACGGTGCACTCACAACACAGGTGCATCCCCTAGGTAGGTGTGGGGCAAGTTCTCACCTCTTCCCTCCCAGTTTACCCATCCCCCAGGGATGAACAGTAGTGGAGTCTTTGGCAAAATTAACTGGCAATTCAAGTCTGCAAATGCAGACTTCACACCAGATTCGCAGCTCATGCCATCTGGTGACCTCTGAGCTCTTCGCTACGGAGAGGAAGCCCTATCAAGCTAACAGGAAGTGGGCCAGGGTCTTCCAAATTTTTGGCCCAAAGTCATGATTCAGGACATAAAATTGTTCTTAATGTCCAGCCCCAGAAGATCAACTGAATCCAAGATTATATAAATTCTAGTAAGAAATAAGACTAAGGTGAAGAATGTCATCTCTGTCTCACTATCACTCACACACACACACACACACGCACGCACGCACGCACCTCTAAAATACGCTCTGGTACAAGGATAACGGGCTCCCAATGATGCCCACACCCTAACGCACAGAACCTGTGAGCATGTTAACCTACCTGGCAATAGGGACCTTGCAGATGGCAGGTGGGATTCAGTTAAAGACCTTGAGGTGGGACACTGCCCTGGATCATCCAGATGGGTCCAGGGTCACACGAGCATCCTTACAGGAGGGAGACAGAGGAAGAGGTCAAAGTGAGGCAGCGTGGGAAGGGTTCGATACATGTTGGCTTTGAAGATGGGGGACGGGCCTCGAGCCAGAGAGTGTGTGGGCACCTCCAGGAACTGGAAAAGCAAGGAAACCTCATTGACCTCTAGGGCTTCCGGGAAAACACCTTGATGGGAGCCCACAGATACCCATTTCAGACTTCTGGCCGCCAGAACTGTAAGAGAACACATTTGTGTTGTTGAAGCCGCTATGTTTGTGGTCATTTCTTTCAGCAGCCACAGGAAATGAGCATGTGCCCTGAGAAAGGTGGCCAAAGGGCAGTGAGACTTTCTTTTCCTCCTCAACTGGGCTCTTGTAAATTCAGAATAGCCCTTGGGTAAAAGCCCGGATTTGTTTCCTTTGGAAGAATAAGCTCCAGAGAAAAAAGTGCAAGAGAAGTGACAGAGGGTAACAAGGCTTGGGGCTAGAGGGCAGGGCACAGGAAGCCTACCTCAAGGACACCTGCATTCTCCCCCAGGGCACCCTGAGGACAGTTGAGTACCTGGCTTTGTCATTCTAACTAAGAGGTTTAACTGATCTTATGAACCAACAGGGCGTAAACCAGATTCCTTCTGTGGGACATTTGCAATTTTATGGCGAAGACTTTAAGACCAGACTGTCTTCAAGGCTCAACAGAATAAAGCTATCACTGGGGCGCCTGGGTGGCTTAGCTGGTTGAGCTTCCGACTCTTCATTTCAGCTCAGGTCGTGATCCCAGGGTCATGATCTCCAGCGAGCCCTCGGTGAGCGTGGAGTCTGTTTAAGATTCTCTTTCTCTCTTCCTCTGCCCCCCTCCCTGACTTGGTGTCTCTAAAATAATAATTGAAAAGAAGGTTAAAGCTATCATAATGGAGTGGCAGGCAGATAGGCTCACATTTCTGAAAAAGAGTCTCTGAGACTCTAAATGACACACAGCCCTGCTGGTCTCTGCTGTTAGCACTGACCCTCTTGGAGTAAGGAATGACCCATCTAAGGCACAGTTTTATCTTAACCATATCTTCTGAACCACACATGAGAACACCTGGTTCAACAATGGCCGGGGACATTTTACTCAGGCTGCCCGATGCAATCTGTAACTCACAGTTACTTTGAATGAACTTGAGGCTGATAAAAAAATTTTTCTTAAATGCTCCCCACTGTGTATTCTCTGCTTGCTTTCAGGGGCACACTGCATGCGACCCTAGGCTCTGATGTCCAGGGCACTGGGCTCAGACTCCGTGGCTATGGCTGCGGCCAAGGTCGGGAATCTCCTGTTTCCTGTCGGGAAGCCTCAGTTTCCTGGTGTAGACAATGCAGGTGATAACAGCACTGGCACATGTAAGTGTGTGAATCAGGGGAGTTAGTAAATGCCACGCCTCGGCACAGTGCTGGCTGCTGGACACACAAGGACCCAGTGCCTTTCCAGACAGTTCTCTCCCACCGAGTGCCCAGTGAGTATGAGATGCTGGTCTCCAGGCTGGCTACCCTCTGTCCAGGACACTCCTGTCCTCTACAACAGCTCCTGGCAAGTTCACCTGTCCTGGGAGAGCCCTATTTTCTGTTAACCTGGCCATAAACTGGGGGTGTTAGGTTTTCATGTGGTGCGGGCGGTAAGGACGGGGTAAAGCTCAGAGGGAGCCCTAGGTCCTCAGACAGACCCAAGGGGACACTCTGAGGCTGGTGGAACCACCTGGAGGTCTTGTGACCCTCTCCATCAGACCGACTCATTCACCTTTGTCTCTGGAAGCTGTCCTTAAGGAAACAAATCTGGGCTTTTACCCAAGGGCTATTCTGAACACCGAGAGCCCTGTTGAGGAGAAAAAAAAAATTAAGCGACTCTTCATGCTGTGAAAATCCTTCAGAGTTACTTTTCCCTGAGGTTTCCATAGCGACCCCTCTAGAGAAAATGAGCCCCTGGCCGTGGGCCGGGGTGGGCGAAACACACAGCAGGATCGGGGGACAGAGAGGCAGGTTAACCGCCAGGACCCTTCTGTTTTGTACGGAGATCAGAGGAGGGGAAACAAGGCTCGAGTGGCAGTGGCGGCCAGCTGTGGCACCCCAGCCTTCCGGGAGCTGTCCCCATCGTGCAGGTGTCAGGAATGACGGTCCAGGGGCACGCTGGCCCCCCGGGAAGCCCCCTGGGGCAGCGGCCGTGTTTCTCCCACTCGAGCATGGGCCAGCGGACGGTTGAGCCTGAGGACCGCAGGCCTCATTCGAGGGTCCCGAGTCTGTGTCCACCTACTGTCAAAGCAGTGGTGTTTATAGAAGAGAATCGCCAAAGTGAGGGCCGGGGCAACAATTTCCAATCCCTAGGAGGCCAGATGTGGGCAGCAGGCTCCGGAGGTGGGTGCCGGTGCGTCCCAGGGGGCACCCGGGATCCGAGGGCGGATTGTGTATCCAGGGGTCAGCGAGGGAGCGGCCAAGTCCTTAGAAGACATGGCGGCCCCTGGCGGTGCCCTCGGGGAAGGTACCTGCTTCTGGGGAAATGAGGCCCTGGGCGAGGGGCAGACGGCAGGTGCCGCAGGGGAGTGCCAGAGACGCTGGGGGTGGATGTGGGGCTGGACACCTTCCAGCTAAGAGCTGCTGGGGGCTGCCTTCGCCCGCAGCAGGTGCAGCGCAGCGGCTCCGGGACTGACCTGGCCTCTGCACATGGCCTGCGGTGGGGTCACGGGAGCTCCGCTTCTCCCTCTGCGCCCCCACCCTCACGGCGCAGCAGTCGCCCGGCCGGTGTAGACGGTGTGGACGCCCTCCCAGTCGTGGCCAGCAGCGCTCACCCTGCAGTGGGCCTGGAAGCCGGTCCCAGGGGAATCTATTCTGGAGAAGGTCTGTGCCCCCGTGGCCCTCCAGCCAGGGCCAGACCGCCTCATCACGGTTAACACAGCGTCTCTCCTCTTGGGAGGATTGGGTGCTCCCGTTTTGAATAACACTCGTGGGTTCCCGAGCCCACACTTTCAGGGCACCCCGATCTGACTCCCTAGCAAGTACCCCCAGCGGCGCTCATGCCGACGTGAAGCCTCTGTCTTGGCCACGGTTCCTGCTCCAGAGGAGTGGGGGGATGGTCGGGGGGCGGTTCGCTGGCCTGCCAGGAAGGGCTCACCTGGCCTGACACTTGGAGGAGGCTCAGAATACATTAGCTGAATCGGAATCAAAGTTTGCTTGTCGACACAGGGCTCCCTGCCACCTGCTCCTCCAGATCAGGGCTCTGTCAGCCGGGTGTCAATCAGCCCGAGGTGGCAGCCTCGGGCGAGTGATTCAGGACAAATGCGGTGAGCTCCCACGCAGCACAGAATCGCTCTCAGAGGCCGAGAGAAGAAACTGAATAATTTACCTCCAATTTTGTCACCTTCTGTTCTGTGTTACCGAAGGGGACGATTCCTGGGAACACGGCACGTTGCAGACTTCCTTTTCGATGCACTCAGAGGTCCAGAGTCACCGGTGTGAAGGCACATTAACGGAGGCAACCCCGACTGCTGTCTTCTCTTGCCCTGCCACCTGGGTGACCGTCACAGGTGACTTGAGATGCAGGGCAAGCCTGAGGCTTGGGGGGCGTCTGAGGTCACAGGACATGACGTGGCCAAAGAGAGGGCTCAGGCCCCGCAGAAGGAGGGCAGTGGGAGTCATAGTCTAGTGGGGGAGAGACTCAGGAGGGGGGCCTGGGAGGCCGAGTCTCTCAGGACACCTCCACCTGGGAATGAGCTGGTGCACCTGTGACCAGGACCAGACCAGGCCTCCAAGAAAGCCCTGCTTCCAAAGGGTTGATGCCTGCTTCTCCCCCACCCCCCATGCACTGTCCCTGAGGGGCCACACCGCTGACTTCCTCACCACCTCCCTTGGTCTCTGAACCTCGTCTCGCTAATCAGAGTTCTGGAAGCTAGGACCTAGGACTGTGTATATTAGAACACAGTCAGGTGTCCTTCCTCCAAACCCAGAGGGTTGTGGACAAGCCTGGCTTCTCGGCTTCATGGCATGGGTCCAATGGTGGGTGCAGACTGACTTCTCCAGACTGCCCTAACTCACTCCTCAAGGTCGATGGTGGGTCCTCTCCGACCTGTTCTGCTGCCCGCAGAGGAGTGGCTGTCCTTATAGCTCAGACACACCCCTACCTACATGGAACGGCCATCACACTGTGACTCGTTTTTTTGTTTTTTGTTTTTTTCTTTCAGAGAGATAGAGAGAGAGGGTGGGGGAGAGGTGCAGAGAGAGAGAGAGGGGGAGAAAGAGAAAGAGAATCTTAAGCAGGCTTCACGCTCAGCACACAGCCCGACACAGGGCTTGATCCCAAGACCCTGGGATCAAGAGCCAGACGCTCAACTGACTGAGCCACCCAGGCGCCCCACACGGTGACTTTTGAAGCTCTTTCTCTGTATGCCACAAGACCCATAAGGGTGCAAGCTGAATTATGACACTATGCCTGGCATATTGGAACCAATGAATTAACAAAACCAAGCGTGTACATACGTTTACTTGCTGGACCCAGAGTCAGTGTCAATGCTGTCGGCTGGCCGGCTCTTCTCTGACAAGGGGCTTTAATTCCACCAGCTTCCTCTGCCCAGTGCTCTAGGCTGGCCCCCCACCCCCACCCCCCCATGCAGAAGGAGACCATCACTCTTGAATTCTGGCCCTAGGCCCTCATCTTCCAGGAATAAAGGAAAATAACGTGTCCCTCATGAGCCCCTGGCAGGTGCAGAGCACTGGCCTGGAGTCTAAAAGTTCTAAAACGTGGGTGATTATATCCATTCCCCAGCGCAATGCGGCTGGAAATATGGGAACTGGCCAGGTGTAAAACATGTGTCAGATTTACTGGAAAGGTGGCAGGTATACACACGGCATTTCAAAGACGGCTTTGTGGATTTAGGTAAATGGCTAGAAGCCTGGTATTTGTTCTCTAAGAACTGTTTTCTTCTCATTTGTAGCATGCATCAGAGTAGGACTTTTATTTTTATTTATGTGATTATCTGATGATGTTTATATTCCCTGCTAGTCTGTATGATCCTCTAGGGCATGACTATCTGCTTTTATTCAACCCGTATACCTGCTGCCCGTAAGAGGCAGGCACAGCATAGATGCTAGTTTATTTATTGAAAGAATGTCTATTATAAAAATCTTTATCAGCAGAACTATCTTATTCACCATACACGTCTACACTGGTAGTCTCCAGATTCACATTTGTTGTCTAATCGTAGGACAGTGATAAGAAGTGTCGTTCTATACGCAAGGCTGTTTGAAATTTGTTTTTAGAATTCCTTTTTCTAAAAAGAAGTTGGGATGGTTGCATTTTTCTTTCAGGGTATGAGACAGTTTATTTCCCAAGGAAAGCCTATGAATCATCAAAATAATTTTTAAAGTTTGCTTTCCCCTAATCAAGTCTCTTTAAAAATATTTCTGTTTTTTTCCAGACTATTGATGCCATATTATTGTAAAACTTAGGAAAAGAGAAACACAGGAGAGTTTATTTTTTTTTTTTAATTTTTTTTTTCAACATTTTTTAATTTATTTTTGGGACAGAGAGAGACAGAGCATGAACGGGGGAGGGGCAGAGAGAGAGGGAGACACAGAATCGGAAACAGGCTCCAGGCTCCGAGCCATCAGCCCAGAGCCTGACGCGGGGCTCGAACTCACGGGCCGCGAGATCGTGACCTGGCTGAAGTCGGACGCTTAACCGACTGCGCCACCCAGGCGCCCCAGGAGAGTTTAAAAAAGGAAAAACAAAGACAGATTACCTCTGATTCTCTCACTTGGACATTGTGGTGTTTTTTCAACGTAGGAATTCTCCCGCATGGTTAAACCTTCTTCCTACCACTGTTTCTAACAGAAGGTTATATCCCATCATATATACATACTTGTATATATATACATATATATACACATGTATACATATACGTATACACACACACACACACACACACACACACACACACATATATATATATGTATACATGTGTATACATATATATATACATGTGTATATATATATATGTGTGTTGATATAGATAGAGATAGATAGATAGATAGATAGATACACACACACATGCCAGCACTTACTTAATAATAGTCAAGTGCAGGACATCTAAGTTACTTCCCAGTTTTTCTATGTTATTTGATGTTGAAATAGTTACCTGTTTGTATAAAGCCTGGTGAGGACCTTGGATTGTGTCTCCATGATGGTTGCCTGGTAACACAACACGGGGAGGGGTCTCTTACTTTGTCCTTCCTTCCTTTTCTTCTTTGCTTCTGAAGTCTATTCTTAACATATAAAATAACAAATATTCCCCCATAATTTCTGCGGTGAACGTTTCAATGGAAGTTAACTGCATGCGGTGAAATGTGCCACCTTGTATTCAGCGCCTGGTGAATTTGTTCAAATGAACACGTGGGTAGCCACCGCTCACATCAGAATATACGACATTACTGTCACCACAAAAGCCTGCCTTGTGCCCCCGCTGACTGACCGCCCCTCAGATGTGCCCTCCTCCTACTTCCACCACGAATGTGCACCGCCTGCTTTGAACTTCACATGGCGGACTCATGCACATCATTTCCTGAATCTGGCATTTCTCACGGAAGCCCACGTCTGTCTGATTTACCTGCACCGTTGTATGTAACGTTTTGCTATTTTCTATTACGCTGTAGCAGGTTTGGCAAACGATGGCCCAGGGGCCAAATCTGGCCCATCACCTGCTTCTGGATGGCCCACAAACTAAGAATGTTTTTATATTATTAAGTGATTCTTTTAGTAGCTATGTTATTCTTGGTTTTGCTTACTGGCTCGCCAAACCTAAAATTTGGTCATTTATGTTAGAAGGCTGTTCACCCTGCACTATACTATTCCATACTGCACATATGAACGTCTCTACTGACGACAATTCTTCAGATGGTTCCCAGCTTTTTATCATAATAAATAGTACTGACTTCAGCATTCTTATAAGTACCTATTGTTACAAACAGGTGTGTATGTTGGTTAGGACCCCAGACCATTGTGCCATTTTCAGCTTCAGTAGATACTTCCAGTTTTCAAAATGGTTGTACCAATTTATGCCCTCACTTTAATACACCACGGGTAATGTGAATAATAATCACATTAATTAGTATTGCTAGCTTGTTCCTGATTTTGGCATTTCACCACCAAATATGATTTTGATATATAGTTTTTTTAAAAAAGATACTTTTTTAAAAATCAGATTTAGGAAGTTCCCCTCTTTCCAAGTTTACCGAAATGTTCATTATGAGTAGGTGGGGATACTTTTGGGACAATTTCTTTTCTTTAATGTTTATTTATTTACTTTGGGGGGGGTGGGGAGAGAGAGAGAGAGAGAGAGCAGAGGAGGGGCAGAGATAGAGGGGGACAGAGAATCCCAAGCTGGCTCCATGCTGCCAGCACAGAGCCTAACGTGGAGCTCGATCTCACCAACGGTAAGATCATGACCTGAGCTGAAGTCAAATGTTTAACTGACTGAGCCACCCAGGTGCCCCTTGAATACTTTCTTGATATCTGTTGAGATGATGACGTAGTTTCCCTCTCCTCCAATTTTGGCTGCTGGTAATTGATTTTTGAATGGGAAACCAAACTTTCTATTCCTGAAATAAATCCTGGATTTTATTAATGATTTGTTTAGAATGTTCATGAGACTAACTCATCTGTGATTTTCTTTTGTGGCCACGTCCTTGTCAAGTTTTGTATGAAGTCTGTGCCAGCCCATAATGAATTATCAAGAACTTTTTATGAGTGATGTGATCTCTTCCTTAAATATTTGGGAGAATAAACCAGTGAATACGTTTGGTTCTAGAGTTTTCTTTTACAGATGGTTTTAAATTATAGATTGTATTTGTTTAATATATTAAGGATTATTCAGATTTTCTATTTCTTCTTGTGTCAATTTTAGTTAAGTTGTGGTCTCTAAGGATTTTTTTCATATACATTTTCAAATTTATCATCCAGAAGTTGTTCAAACAATCTTGCCGTATTTATTAGTGTCTGTAGGCACTCTGATAATGTCCCTCTTTTCAATTCTGGATTATTCTGGTTTTTTTCTTGAACTGCTTGGGTAATGATATATCCCTTTTATTAATCTTTTCAATTCATCAAATTTGACTTCATCAGGATTTTCTCTAACTTGATATTGACTCCTATTTTCACTTTTTCTTTTTTTATCTTATGTTAAATTGGTGTTTTTTCTAGCTTCTGTATATAGAAACTTAAATTCTTAATTTTCAGACTTTCTTATTTTTTTTTAAGTTCATCTATTTATTTTGAGAGAGAGAGAGAGAGAGAGAGAGAGAACAGGTGGGGAAGGAACAGAGAGTGGGGGGGACAGAGGATCCAAAGTAGGCTCTGTGCTGCCAGAAGCAAGCCCTATGTGGGGCTTGAACTCACGAACTGTGAGATTATGACCTGAGCCAAAGTAGGGAATTTAACTGACTGAGCCACCAAGGTGTCTCTGACCTTCTCCTTTTCTAAGACATATATCTAACATTAATAATTATCCTCTATGCATTTGCATTTGCAATTGGATTCAATTGCATTTCAGATTTGGTGTGCATATTTTCATCATGATTCAGGTCAAAATATTTTACAGTTTCTATTGTGATATCTTTGTGAGCAAACCACTTATTGAATTTATTTGTAATTGCTTTTTCACCAAATATTTGGTCATTTTCTATTGATCTCCTTGTTATTGGTTTGCAGCTGACTCTTCATCAACATCGGGATGTCCCACACCCTTACTGCAGTCTTCTGGCCCCTCCTCTCTTGGTGGCATCCAGATTCACGAGGGGGATGGAGACCCTGGGGACCAGCACCATTGGCTAACCCTCCTTTTGCCATCTCCATAAACAATAAGTAGTCTAAATGTACAGGTGGGTGGTTGTATTTTCACCAGACAGATTAGTCAGGCTCCAGTCTGTCTGTATCTGTGTGTGTGTGTGTGTGTGTGTGTGTACATACATGCATATAGTGTATCATATCCATATAGGCATATCACAAATATGTCTTTGTGTGTGCTTGGAACAGTATAGCAGGGTCTGCAAACCATAGTGGACCCTGAATTTCCACCTCTTTTTCCCAGAGCTGTGGGACTGTCAGAAACTCTGCCTGGCTTGTTAGCCTCTGAAGTGCTGCTTTCTGACTGGCTTCCAGGTGGATCAGCTCCTGCTTCCAGAAGGAATTGGTAAACATCTTGAAGGAAACTTGCAGGCAGAGTCCTCCAGTCTCAGTCTCTGTGGTCCCTTGCCCTGCAGAGTCCGTGGCTGGCAAAGGCTGGAGGAAGCAGCAGAGGCCGGTGCTGGGCTCCCTGCGGTGCGCGTCCAGCTGTCTTTGTGTTTTGAGTTCTGGTGTCTTCCCTTGCTGTCAAAGCCTTTTCTGTCCTCTCCTCCCTCCCTCCCTCCCTTCCTTCCTCCTTCCTTCTGTTTAAAAACTTCTATGCAGCATTTCCAGTTGCTTCCAGCGACACGGTTAGTCTGCTCGGAGCGTCCTGCTAGGTCTCAAAGGGATGTGCGCGCCTCACGGTTTCTGCTGCTGGGTCGTGGTTTTCTGCCTTTACTTTGAACTCCGCCTGGACCGTCTTTGGTGAAAATGAGGATGTGCTGCATGTTGTTCCCTACAATTGGTCTTCTGTTCCAGACACCCTCTTCTGTACAGATTAGCAGTTACTCTTATAAAATAAAATAGTTTATGTATACTGGGGTTTATGCCTAAGTTATTTCTATTTTACGTTATTCTCCTCATGCCAGTACCAACCCTTGTAATCATTGTGTTTTTTACAACATGTAATCTAATCGTATCTGTTCATTCATCAGGTATTTATTGAGGGCCAGGCATTCTGCTAGGTGCTTTTCATGGATTCTATTTTCAGTCTTCACATCAGGCTGATATTGTCTTTTTTTTTTTTTTTTTAAATTACAAAACGGAAGCAGAGAAAGGTTTGCTAAGGTCACCTGGCTGGTAAGTCACAGAACTGGCATCCACCCACACTTGTGGCTGACTCCATGGGTGAGGTCCATGCAGGAGACGGGATCTGAGGCCAGGGATCCAACCGGAGGTGCAGGGAGTGGGCATTTGGGCTGTCGACTCGGTTCTCAGACTTAGATGTGGCCTGTGATGACACAGCACACTCCCCGCAAGGAGCAGTCTCGAGCGCCCTTCCAGAGGCCAGGTTCAGGAGATCACAGCAGGGGATTCCTACTCAGGCCGGCACGAGGACGCTCCTCTCAGCAACCCCACTTCTCATGCCTGTTCAGCCGGGAGGTGGCACTCTGGAAGTAGGTGAGAGCCTCTGGAGACCGGTCGGAAGGCAGGTTAACAGCGTGTATTCCAAACAAAACACCGCACTCGGGGGCTTCAGTGATGGAAATGTACTGCTGCTCCCCGTCCTGGCGGCTGACAGTCCCGGATCTAGGTGTGGGCAGGTCTGGTTTCTTCTGGAGTCTCTGTGCTTGGCTTGCAGACGACTGCCTTCCCGATGTGTCCTCAGCGGCCTTTGCCACCCCAGCATCTGTGTCCGAAGCATCTCTTCTTGTAAGACCAGCAGTCAGACCCGATGGGGGCCCACCCTGACGGCCTCATTTCAACGTAACCCCCCTTTTAAAGACCTCATCTCCAAACACACGCCCATTCTGAGATACTGGGGACTAGGGCTTCCCCATATGAATCTGGCGGGGGGTACACAATCAGCCAACAGAAAAGGGCCAGGCTGAGGCACAAAATGGCCAGGCAGCAACTTGCTATTCACAGTCTCTTACCGGCCCCAAAGACGTGCTGGGTGTGGTGGTGCCCAGAGCGACGGGGCCCCCAGCGTGGTTGGAGGGCTGATTCGGGTCACCTGGAAAAATCCGAGATGGGGCACGTCTGGCAGCAGCCGGCCTGGCGGAGCGGGCACGGCAGGTCTGGGTTCTTCCCGCTCCAGCCTGCGTGGCGAGGACCGTCCGTGGAGACTCGGCGGTGAGTCTGCCCTTCGTTAACCGATCGGCAGCTGACCCCTCTGTCCTTCTCTCTGTCAACACGGGACACTCCCCACCTGGATGCCCACAGACGGCGGCCCACACTCCAGTTGTCCAGACCCTTCCCCTTCCTCCAGCAAAAGCGCCTGCTTCACAAGCTCCCCTGAGTTTGTTCTCAAATCACTTTATGCAACTGGGCATCTTATCACGATTATGTAATCTGACTAAATACCGTGTGAGCCAATGAAACGACAACACAGAGAGAGGGTTGTTCCTATGAAAACTAAGGTAAATGTTTTGGAGAGCGAGTCGCCCAAGAGAAAGTGCTGTCAAACCAGGCAAGGAAGCAAAAGCTGTCAAAGATTGGGGGACGTGCATTAGAAAGAAGGACGTGCCCTCTGGTTGATTTGCGAGTGATTTTAAGTTATCAACCCTGCCAGAAGGAGGCCGGATTGCACAGCATCATCCAGCCATTACGCTGTTGGTTAGAGGCTTATGGAAGACGAGCACTAAATACAGTCAAAGGGACTTAAAGAAAAGGTTTTGATCTTAATGTCGAAATATTGGCTAGAAAAACACGCGTTCGCATGTTGCAAGTTAAAATAAATATTTTTAGATTGTGTGATGTTTAATGAGCTCTCATTTTAACTGACATTTCTAATTAACCTACATGCAACTGTTCGGATTGGAGTCAGCTAAGAGGGCGAGCGCCGGGTGGGAGGGGAACCATATAAGGTGATGGACAATGAGCCCTGAGCCCAGCTGGTCAAGGCGAGTTCCTTCAACACCTTCCTGAAAAGGACGGGGCTTCCTGGGGGCTGAGTCCCTGGGGCAGGTTCTTGCCTCCTTAGTAAGTAAGAGAATCATCCACGATTGATTTTCTTCCTAGTAGTGGGTTCAAGGGGGCTTTGTGAACATTCTGCTTATAACCAAACTCACGTGCGAAGTAAGCCAAAAGCTTAAAACCAAATAAAAGCTGAAACCTAAGTAGGAGAAGAGGAGAAAAAGGCCAACACTGGATGGAATTAGGTGACCAATGGTGTGGCATGCACTGTGAGTTTTCGGAGGGGAGGCTGGATTTTCTTTCCCCAGGAAATTTTGTTTTTGTGCACTTTCTTCTTAGAAACAAAGAAGCAGATGCCAGTCTGAGTTTCCTATGGGGCCCATGGGGAGCACATGGGGGCACACAGCTTGCACCTTCCCTGTGCTACGTAAAGTCACCCAATGGCTGCTGCCCAGCCCTCCATGACTGGTTCCATGTCACTTGGCCGGACGCTGGAATTCTCTCTGAAAAGGAGCTGGTTAGCCTTCCTGTTTCCATGGAACCGAGCTGAGCGTTCAGGGTTCTGGCTTCACAGGAGAATAAGAAGGCGTCGCTCTTCAAACCTCGATCTGTCACCTGCAGACAGCTGGGACTCTCCGCTCCTGGAAATGCTTCCTCCTGTGCCCTCCCAGCCTCTTCTTCAGAGAGACCCCCAGCCTGCAGCCTTAACTCTGCAGATGAAAACACACATCCCTGAATAGCACTGATAGATGCGGGTACGTTAGAAAAAATCATAACGGTCTTTGCAATATTTCACCCTTAAGCTTTACCAGAATAAATCCGAAAACACACGCACACGCACACACCCAATCTCTCATAACAATATTGCAGAAAACCCAAAGTGTTTCATTTCATGGTTAATTTATTTCGTAATTATAGATCTGTTGGTAAACAGTACAATAATATTTTTTTCATTTTGCTTACTTATGCCATTTATGCTCTAAATGTTTCCACTATGGTGTGATAGTTGTTTGTGAAAGAAGCTTCTAACTACATTAATTCAAATAAAATTATCTGCACTTCACATGTACGCACAGACACTGTTTATGCATAATCTGAACTCCTAGGAAGGCTCTCTATTTTTTTTAGGAGGGAAGACAATGCGTATAATCCATTTTTTATTTTAAATTAAAAATACAAGTTAAAAAGCAATATTAAATCTGCAATGCCCAATTTAAAAAAATTACATTAGCACAAATATTTTCATTTCCAATCCTGGGATTTATAAGCCTGCATATTTTACAAGATAAATAGCACAAGATAAATAGCTATCAGATTTTTCTCACTGCAATTTACTTTTTTTAAAAATATTTTTATAATCATGGGCTTGATTCCGAGATAATTAAACAGAGAAAAGAACACACACACACAGAGGAAGAAGAAAGAAGGGTGCCCACAACCCCATGTTAACAAGCCTCGTCTCTGGGACGTAGGACAGTGGCAGTGACTGTATGTGTGTGTGTGCGTTTTTCTTACAAGAGGGGTGTGCACACGATTTTTCGGCCTGTTTTATTTCACCAGTGCTACGTGCTGAAACTGTTCTGCAATAAATATTGTTCTTTTATTCTTACAGGGTGCCTAGCCACCCATCCACCTGATGGATGGACACCTTGTTTTCAACTCTGCATACAGCAAATGCATTCTTTTCCGAGCTGAAGTCAGTACAAGCATATGCTGTCCTGCATTTCTGCCTTTTGATAGTTTTTATACTGGTCGTGTTAACGGACAGGGTACATTCTCTCATTATGATGGATGTAGGTATTAACCCTAAAAATGCCAGCTATTTATAATTTTTACCTTTAAAGACAATGCTGCGGTGAATAATTTTGTGTCAATATACCTTTTTGTTCTTTGAATTATTTATTGTGTGTAATTTTTGAGAAGTGGAATTTCTGCCTCAAGGTTCTGATCGTCTTGAGGGTTGGTGGTTTGGGGAGCTCTTTCCTTTCCAAAAGGGCTTATTCTATGTTTGCCACGAAGGAGTAAACTCATTTCACTGCAGCCTTCCTAGCGTCGGGGAGTGACCATTTTATTATTTTTTTTTCATATAAGCTGTTTTCATGCAGTTGACTCTAAATTCAGGTCTTCAGAATTCAAATGACTTCCACACAGACGTTGGGATTAAACGCTTTCCCTGTGCCGTGAGCTACATGGCCCCACTCAGGGTTCAGGGTTCTCAAATGTGAAATGAAGGCTCACCTGGCTGTTTTTCCATAGTCTGAAGTTCTATCGGCAAAATGTTATTTTAAAACTTTTTCTAGTCTGAGGACAGGGACTTGCTCTGAGGCTAACGGGAAAAAGGTAGTGTAGGTTGTGCTGGGCTGGCTCTTCAGGCCAAGACCAGGTGAGCGGGTTTCTCTTCTGGTGGATGATACCCTGTGGGCCTGGGGGCTCCAGACGACAGCGCAGGGCAGCTCAGGGGGTCTGAGGAAGGCAGCTCAGGTCTGGACTCTGGGAGTCTGGAAGCCTGGGGATGAGGAGGTCAGGGGGCGTGGTGGGGGTGGGGGAGGACAGACTCTAACAGTTTAGAATGTGCTGCCTCCCAATCACGGCAGTAAACAAAGTCACCTCTAGAAGCGGTAAAGCCACAAGGGGAGGTTTTACTTGTTCTGTTACAATGTAAACATCCTGACTTTTCATCCCAACAGACACTAAAAACAAAGGTGAACTCTGGCTCCTGTCATGTGTCCTGTGGTCTCCCTGCATCTAGGATATGGATTGCTAACTGTCCATCTTTTTTGGTTTTTATTTTTCGGGTTTTTATTGCAAGGGAGAGGTGGCACACGAGAAAACAATTTTTCATGAAGAGTTATGTGCCACTCACAATGTGTATTAGAAAAAATGTTTCACCGGGAGCCTGAGTGGCTCAGTTGGTTAAGAGTCTGACTTCGGCTCAGGTCATGATCTCGTGGTTCATGGGTTCGAGCCCTGCATCTGGCTCTGAGCTGCACAGAGCAGCTCAGAGCCTGGAGCCTGCTTCGCGGATTATGTCTCCCTCTCCCCCTGCCCCTCCCCTGCTCGTACTCTGTCTCTGTCACTCTCTCAAAAATAAATAAAAACATTAAAAAAACCTTTTTTTAAATGTTTTACCTATTACCACCAAATTCACCATTTTATGTCTATCATTTATCGAGACAAGGGTATTTTTAAAAACATCTTTAAAGAGCAAATATCCTTAAAAGAGCCAACGTAAGGTTGACTTACGGAAAATGCTTCCGTAACTGAGAATTTGTGGGGCATGCTGGCGTGGGGAGAACATGAGGGCAGGCATGCCCTGGGGGAGACTTTGCTGACCGAGCCCTGATGCGTCCTGGTGGGCGCTGCCCACGTGTGCACTGTGGTAGCCTGCGGTGGGCGATCACCGGTCAGGTTCGGGAAGGGAAGCTGGCCAGTGTGTAGGTTGTCATAAGCAGACCCACCCTGGAAAGCCGGGTGAAATGCTGAGTCATCTTGGGCCTTGGAGTCTTTGACTCTGAACCAAGGGGACCAAGCGTCCACTTGTACCTTGTCTGTACCTGTCCCATGTCCTCCTTCCGTGCCGTCTGCCGCTCCCACCAAGGCCAGCCCGCCCTGCAACGCTGCACGCCTTCAGCTGCCTCGGCTCCCTCCCGGACTCACGTTTCCCGTCTGCCCTCCCTGCCGCCCATCTGTGCATCTCCTCGCCACCGAGCCCCCCTGCCCCCACCCCTGCCCTCCCTACCTGACGAGTAGCTCGAAGCTGGTCCAGCAGGAGAGATGCAGGCAGTGAGAAGCCCCCCACGCTGCACACTCCTCTCTGCCCCCGCTGCGCTCCCACCGGGGACCAGCCCCCTTCCTGCTGGTGGAACAGGACCCTGTTCCCGTACCTCCCCCCCCCCCCCCCCCCCCCCCGCCTGTCCCTCTCCAGCAGGACTGGTGTGAGGTTGTGAGAATGCAGAGGGAGCCGTGGGGGAGCTGTTTAGGTCAAGGGGGCTGCATTCCTCTTAAGCCTACACAGGGTGGGCCCGGGGGATGCCAACGTCCCGAGGGATTCTCCTGCCCCCAAATGCTCAGAGCCTTGGCTCAGAGCCCCCTTGGTGGTTCCAAGGCGCTGTTCCAGCCTCACTCCCCTTGTTAGCACCCACCCTTCACGTTCTCCCCTCTGTCCCCCAGTGACACCTACCATTGTCACTCCTCTCTGTGCATTAGGCACAATCTCCCCCTTTTTCTCTGATTTAGTTACTCGGGCTCCCCAACTCCCCCGCCCCTCACTCCTGGAGGAGTATTGCCTCCATTTGGTGTTCATTCATACCTTCTTTGTGACATGTTGATGTTCTTGTTATGTTTACTTGTCTTCCTCCCCCCCCTCCCCCCCCACACACAAAAAACAAACAACTTTGTATATTTGCTGAAGTTAAAGACTGTGTCATAAATGTCTGTGATTTCCTGTGCCTGCTCTGGAGCCTGGCACCTGTAACAAACCAAGTGTCTTTGTGTGAAAGATTTAACAACTGCAGTCATCACGAGGGGCAAGAAGGATGTGGTGCTGGGATGAGGTGGCCACCGTTCGTATTTTCCTGGGAAAAACTCTCACTTAATCTCCACGTGACTCTAAGAGGTGGGCTCCACTCCGAATTTGTAATCTGGATGACCTTCCAGAAAATCATGGATGCAAATTCAGGCTTTGCTGAAATTTCTCTTTGTGCCCTTGGGCGAAATGTCCAATCTTCTTGGTTGGCAAGATAAGCGAGACGCCACAAAGCTGTCTGACCAGCAGGAGCCATGCCAGCGAGCATACGTATTCCCCAGCTCTTCAACTGCTGCGGTTTGGGTGTCTCCTTCCTCTGAGGACGGAGCCCAGGGCCACTGCACCCCAGGTGCCCTCCCCCCCCCACCCCAAGTCACCGGCCCTCCCATCCAGGCCCCTCTTTGGGGCTGGTACAAGTCAGAGGGAACAATGCCAGCTGCTGGGACTCTGGCTGAAGTTTGCCCTTTCACTTGGGAACTTTCTGGAAAACCCATTTAGGGGACAGGGGAAGGATGTGTCATAGGGCAGGGACAGGGCCCCCTCCCACAGGAGCCATCATGAACTTCCCTACCTCAGAGAACTAATTCTCAACCACCAGTCCAAGAACGGGCTGGAAGGCACTTGCCACCTGCTTGCCCCTCCCCCACTACCGGAAACCTCTTTATAAAGAAAGAGGACGGGAGAGTCTTTCAGGCGCCAGTTTACATGAAAGTAGGAGGTTGCCTCTCGCCTTGTAACAAACTATATTCTTTATGAGCTGTTCATTTGTTACATGTTTTATTAATGGCTGTGCACTTTGAGTTTATACAAGCAAATGAACTGGCGCATTGAGTCGTGTATCCAGTCCTTCGCATTAAAATATCAAATGGCCTTTCACCAACTTTCGTCTCTCTCGCCTTGTCCAAGCAAAATGGTAAAAAAAAAAAAAAAAAAAAAAAGAGTATGCCGTAATTACTGACTTGGGAGTTTCTCAGTAAGCAATTGGACTTCAACTCGTCATATAACGAGTCATTGTTAGGGACAGAGACTGGACCTCTGACCCGGCCATGGCTTCGGGTCACCCTGTCACATCCAGGAGAAAAGAAAGACAAGTTAACACTCTCAATTTCATGCAGATACCAGGCGACCTGAGCCCGGAGAACATGCTGATTGCAGGACGAGGAGTGGAACGGGCGGTGTCTGTGCTGAGAAGGGACGGGCACCTGACAGCCGTGTCCCCACCCGCAGGGACGCAAGGGAGCCGCCGGAGGAATCAGGTCACTTCTGTTCTGCCCGAGCCTCCTGTGGACAGAAACCGGGTCTGCCCTGGTCATTGTGGTAAAACCAGCTGGGTCTGGTTCCACAAATAGAGGAAAACACCAAACTTGCACTTTTTAGTAAGCAGCCATCCTTTCCGGGCTGTGGGGTGTGGTTATCTGTCTGGTTTTGGCCGGTATCTTTCCAAGGCCTGGAAGCCCTTTCTTCTGTGAAGTCCTCGTATCCACATTGATGACGACTCGAAGAAGCATCTGCATTTGGTGCGAGTCTGTCCCGTGAGGCTGGTCTCTTCCTCCTGGTTCGCCTTCCTTTCCTCTGTGTCGGGACTGGGCTGGGACCACAGGCGTGGGATGGCCTGACTTCTCACGTCACACTTCCTATATCCGGAAGTGTCCTGCTACAGAAAGAGCTTACCGCACCCTGACTTGTCCCACCGATATTACGAGATGATGAATCTCTGTCCTGACGCTGTCCCTTCAATTAAATCGCTGCATTTTACCGAGCTTGACTTTAAAACCCTTGGGGCGCCTGGGTGGCTCAGTCGGTTAAGTGCCCGACTTGGCTCAGGTCGTGATCTCACAGTTCATAGGTTTGTGCCCCACGTCCAGCTCTGTGCTGACAGTTCAGGGCTTGGAACCTGCTTCGGTTTCTGTGTCTCCCCTCTCTCTGCTCCTCCCCCACTCATGCTCTGTCTCTCTCTCAAAAATAAATAGACATTAAAAAAAAAGTTTAAAACAAAATAAAACCCTTGATTCGGGTCATGGTGATGACCATCGGTTATTGGACACCTACCTTACGCTAAGCACTGTGTTCAGCATCGTCTTTCTAAAGCTCTCAGCAACCCTACAAAATCAATATTTTAGTTAAGGCAGCTAACTGGATGTTGCATCGTTCCGCCTGAGTTGTTGAATCCAACTTTCCTTTGGTCGAATCACTGACACAGCATCACACGGGGGCTAAGAGCAGGGGCTTCAGTTAACAGCAGACTCAGTTTGGGTTTTGGCTCCAGTCCAATCTTGAGCCTTGACTTTCTCCTCTGTGTATTGGGCACATGAATATCTAATGCTCAGAGTTAGTGAGGGATGGAAACAACTTTATGTATGGAGTCCTGGGAGACTCTGTGCTTAGTAGATGGTAACGTTCATGATAATGTCATTCCCATTTTACGGATTAAAAAAAAAATGTCTTTGGCTCAGAAAGGGAAGGCAGCCTCTTTAGCATCACGTAACAAAATTAGAAGGAGGGCCGGGATTTGAGCCAGGGCTGGTCTGACTCTGACTTCTCGCACATTGGAGGCCCCTGTGCCACCTCCTATGATGCCACATGGCTCTTTGCCACGACCCAAGGTGCATCCCCGAGGGCTGGCTCATCATCTCTGTCTCACCTGCTTTCATGGCTTCAACCGCCCTCCATATACCGACGATTCTCAGATTTGTACTAGACTATTCATCTGTTGACAAGGCTCAAGTGACTCAAACTTAGTGTTCCCGCGTCAAGCATAAAGCCAGCTCCCCCAGTCCTCCCCTCGCCCATGGTCCCACCATTCCTGCTCACTTATGCTGAAGCCAGAAATCTGGAAATCATCTTGGATGTGAATAGTGCCAGGCACTGAGTGAGTGCTCAGGAGGAATTAACTGTGGACGAGGAGGAGGGCGCAATGGCGATGATGATTTTACGGTCCTGCCATTGCCCTTGGGCTGTCTCCGGGACGGGCCCTTTCCCTACACCTTGTCCCCACGCCACTCCTGCCCAGCCCCCCAACATCCTAACATTTTGTGAATGGATGCAAGGGCTTCTGCACCAGCTTTCATGCATTTATCGCCATTTCTAGAAATCCTTTCTGCATATTTTGAGCACAATCATTGTTCTGAAATACATATCTGATCACATAACTCCTTTCACTCAGACTCTTCCTGGGCCCCACCGACATCCCGACAGAACCCACAGTCTTTCTCCGGTCCCAGGGCCCGTGTCCTCGTCTGCATTTCCAAATGCATATCTTGGTGGAGTCTCTGGGCTATCTTCCCTCGTGTATTCTGGTTCCTCCCAAAGTCTTCACTTCCTTACACATCAAGCCATTTGCCTGGAACATTTCCCGTTGACTCCCAGCGTTGCCCTCGAAGCCTCAGATGAGGCACCAAACTGCAGACGCTGGAACACAGACGACAGGCTCTGTCTTGCACCTGTTATCAAAACAGAAAGCGCCCAGGTAAACGGTGAGCCATAAAATCCTGAGACAAACTCCACACTCCTGTGTGAAGGAGGAGCCTGGGAGCATTTTCAGGCTGAAGACTTTCAAGCTTTCCGCAGGCTGAATGAAAAATGTTCCAAGTGGTTTTGCAGGAAGACTTTGGAGGGACACTAACGTAATGGCTGAGAGCAGGTATGAGGGTCTCAGCTGCAGTTCAACTGCCCTCGGGTACATCCTGTTTGTAAATGAGCACATTTCTTTAAACATCTGCAGGCCACCTCTGGGTGAGAAACAGCTTTTACTCTCCTCTCTTTTCTCATCTTTCACACTTTCTTCAATTCATGACTTGTTGTTTAGATAGCTCTTTGGAGAAAAATCATTCTTGGTGGATTTTGAACATGGGTTTGGACCGCCAACTGAATTTTAGCAGAATCTAATAAGTATCAGTGCTCATTGAGATTCTTTTGAGGGTGTTTCACGAGAGCTGGAAAAGGCAGAGGTCAGCGTAAAGTCAGTATGTTTTTAAAAAAATTTTTTTAAATGTTTATTTTTGAGAGAGAGAGGGGGAGACAGAAGATCTGAAGCGGGCTCTGTGCTGACAGCAGAGAGACCCATGAGGGGCTCGAACTCACGCACGGTGAGATCGTGACCCGAGCCAAAGTCGAACGCTTAACTGACTGAGCCCCCCAGGTGCCCCAAGTCATTGTGTTTATTACACTTGGCGACAGCATCCTGAGCATATTTCTGGCGTTGAACTGGGGGAGGCAACTCGGCTTTGAGCAGGCGGGCACTGTCCCTGAGCTGTCAATGAGAAGGAGAATCCATACTGCTCAGGTGTATGGAGAAGCCATCAGGAGGGTTCAGGGCCCTGGAGAGCTCAGGGCAAGGGGTTGTAAGTGCCCCAGAGAAGACCTGCCTCCCCCAGGAGGTGAGATTATGCTGGGATCCCAAGGATGAGTGGGAACGAAGGTTGTCACGAAAGGAACGCATTCATGGCTTTACTGGAGGAACTGGAAAAAGTGTCCAGTGTGCCCAGACAGACAGGTGGACAGGCAGGCCTGTGTGCCTGGGCGAGGACTTTAAACTTTGGAAATTGTTAAGGGGAGTTCATCGGAGGATCGCTTCCTCGGATTGACATGGTTGAGGTTGGAGGGAGGCAGGGCTGTCTGGGTGGCGGCCTCACAGCACCAGGGAAGGAGGTGGAAAAGAAGGAACATTCAAGAGGGTAAAAGTCACATGTGTGATGGGACGAGACCACAGAGGGGCACTCAAAGCCTTAGAGGAGGCGTGTCCACAGAGAGGAACCAGCAGAAGAGTGGACTGTGGTACCTCCACTGAGGTTTCGATGCCTTTACTGGGGAATTCACTTCCATGGAAACTGAAAATTCCGAGTGTCAGAGAAATCCCTTCAAAGTTCTCTGGAGTGGAAAATAACCAAGTCCGTGCACATCCGCACGTTACGTTTCGGAGGTCTGGAGCATCTATATTGTCTGAGGATGAGTTTTCCTTGGTTTGAAGTAAAAGAAAAACGCTCTGAATTTGGGTTTCCGAAGGAAGTCCATGAAACGAAATCCACACCAACGGGTGTGTCTTCTGTACAGGAAGGGACTGACTTTGCTCCAGGCGGGACTCAGCCCGCCCCGCGCCAGCCCAACCCGGGCTAAGCCTTCCGTGGTCTATTGTAAGGGTAAACGGTAAGAGGGATTTTTTTTTTAATGTTTATTTCTGAGACAGAGAGAGACAGAGCATGAGCGGGGGAGGGGCAGAGAGAGAGGGAGACACAGAATCGGAAGCAGGCTCCAGGCTCCGAGCTGTCAGCACAGACCCTGACGCGGGGCTCGAACTCACGGACCGCGAGATCGTGACCTGAGCTGAAGTCAGACGCTCCACCGACTGAGCCACCCAAGCCCCCCTCTGATTTGAATAAAACAAAATGTACTACCAAACAAACAAACAAACAAACAAAAACCAAACCACATTTGTTACGATTGGCAAGCCTAAAAGACGCTCGAACACAGGTTCCAGTCACCAAACCCAAAGAATATACATATCACTGGTTCTGAGTTTATTCAAGATGATGAATTTAAAGCTGTCTCCTTTCCCCTCTACACTTTCATGAACAAGACTTTGGACTGGATAGGCAAATACCACCAGGTACAAGGCATGATCCTGCAACATACAATTCATTATTGGTGCCACCAAATACCAGTGCCAAGAGAAAACAAATGACGGGCCCCTCCTGCTGCAGCCATGAGAAAATGATCAATATTTCATTATATGGTGCTCTTCAGACATTTGAATGGCTCATCTGTCCTATTTATGCCAGTTAAAATGAATTCAACCTATCAGGGCCAAATGCATTTTTAATGTGTCTCGTTACCTTGCAGGGAAGTGGCAGCAAAAAGCCATCTCCCTGTTGGCCTTATCTTTCCTTCCATTATTCGCTGTACATAAACTGTTTGCGTGCAAGCGACCTTTCTTTTATTGGAAACAAAGCTTGTGTATGTTAAAAGAATAAACACATAAAAGGACCTGGGGTGGTCGCTTTGGTGAGCATGAAAATGGTGTGTCTTTTTTTGAGGGCTCGCGTGGGAATAGAAGGCAGTCTTTCCTGGAGAGAGAAAAATCCTCCCCAAAGCCTGACGGGCTCTTGCACGTGGAGAAGTGGCAAAGAGCATCAGGCATGACAGCTGACGCTTGGAGAGGACGCACCGAGTGCCAGGAACTGGGTGGTGGAGTTTTTTGTGCATTTGTTAACTTACCCCGGGAGGTGATAGGCTAAGCGGACACAGTCTTGAATTTTGCCAAGAGGTTACATAACATCCCCGCTTTCCCTACCAGGTGCCACAGAGACAGGAAACGGATGTAACGTTCAGGCTGCAGGGCTCCCTGATTGGCCATTAGTCCCTTTGAATGATGATTATTTGTAGAGTGATTAATTCCTACGGGGGATGGCAGTTTCCCCGGGGACAAGCTTTCTCAGAGAGGATTTTGTCTTAATCAGAGTGATCCAAAGGAAGGGAGAGATGGGGATTAGCAGCCGGGGCTGTTTGTTGCTCTGCCTTCCTTGCAGCTCTGGGCCGGGGAGAGCAGAGCCACAGCATCCTTCAGGAGCCCCCTTTTCCACGACGCTTACTCCTCGGCCACATATACCCGTGTCTGGTCCTGTGTTTCCATCTGATAGCACGACGCCATTCCATCACGTTTCCCTGATAGCGTGCGCTCTGACTTCTCTGATAGCTTGCGCAATAAGTGAATTTTGAAGACTTCAGAACTTTGTGTACAGATTGCAGAAACATATTTATTAATGTTTTTCCTTCCCCATTAATGGAAAAGGGACTCGCAAATGCAGGTGGGAAATGAGGAGAAGGGTGGTTATCTTGCATGGAAAGTTGTTCTCTATTCCTCAGAGCTAAATATATAGATTTAATGGCCCTGCTGTCTCCCCATTCATATCTGAGAGAGATTTCATTCTCCACTAGCTGCGGGAAATTAAGGCTTTACATCACACTTCATTGTCCAGGTGTGCCCTTATTTATTTTGAAGGCTGATTATAGTTTGTCAATAGGAAGAGACGATTTGGCACACAACTTAAAATTATCGTGTATCATGCTCAAAATAAATCTCAGATTATTCACCTTCTCAGCAAACATCTGAAAGGCAGTTATTCTGAAGACTAAGGAGTGGCAAAATAATTCTTTAGCATGCACATAAAAGTGTGATAACAAATATGTCACCTTTAATAGAGCATTTGCTGGAACCTTGAAACATGCGGCACGTGATCGATCCCAGAAGAGCCCTGGTTACCGTGCGCCACAGTGTTTGGTTACAGGGAATTCTTATCGTGAGGGCCAGGGGACATTGGAGGCCAACACGTGCACATCAGTGAAGTCACCAGTGACTCTGTTTTAGGCCCGGTGGAATGGGCGGGGCTGTGGACGTGTAATCTTGAGAAGGAACAGACCTCACCCTCTCCAGGTTTTACCCAACTCTAAACAGCACTGGGTTGAAATACATGGAGTCTTTAGAATTATTTGGGTGTCTTATGACACACCACAGCTCAGGACAACAGCATTTGGGGCCAGGCCACACGGCGATTCTCTTAACACTAATGAGAAGGAGCTTCAGAGCCCAAGACCCGTCAGAGATGATGTCGGCCCTTTGTTTCCCGTCCACACTAAACAGCCCTCGGTATTGCCTCCATGTCTCCTTGACTGTCTACCAAAGTGGGATTCTGAGCCAGGGTGGCTCTTAGTTCTAGGACAGACAGAGGGCTTTCCTGTCCCCCAATGCCAAGTCCCACAGACATGGACCAGAGACAGCCAGGAGGGAAACTGTCCTCGCTTTATGAGTACAGAGATAGGAGCTCCCAGTGATGTATCAGGATTTCTTATGTGCTGGACACAAGCAAAGTTTGGCTTATTTTTCCTGTTCTGATAAGAGAAGGCAGATCATGTGATCCCTGAAGGGGTTCATGGATTTGGTCACAGTAAGTCCCTGGCTTACGATGGTTTGACTTACGATCTTATGACTTCATGATGGTGCAAAAGTGTCCTTCACTCAGTAGACAATGTACTTTGAATTTTGAGTTTGGATCTCTTCTCTGGGTTAGTGATGCAGCCCAATCCTCTCCTGATGCTGGCCAGCAGCAGCCCCAGTCAGCCACACGACCACGAGGGCCAATAACCCATATGCTGACAACCACCCTGCACCCAGACATCCCTTCTGTCTGCCACTTTTAGGACAGTCTCCAACGAATTCCATGAAGCAGTTAATATTTTGTTAGCAGACGGGCTTTGCGTGGTATGGTCCTGCCCAGCCGTGGGCTCACAGGAGTGCTCTGAGCATGTGTAAGGCAGGCCGGGCTAGGCTGTGACGTGCGGTAGGTCAGGTGTATTCATGCATTCAAACCTACAACATTTTCAACCTAGGACAGGTTTATTGGGAGGCAATCCCATCATAAGTGAAGAAAGATCTGTATTATTTTTTGGATTTCTGAGCAGAGGGCGGCCACGGACTGAGATGTCAGAAAGCCATCACCATTTGCAAGTCCCACCATTTGCATGAGAAAGTAAAAAAGATGATGAAATAGTGAACATCAGGGGACCTTTAGGCCCATGAATGGGGCCGGACGAATGGTCACAGAAGGGTGACCTGAGTGTAAAAGTCAGCAGATACGAAAATGTAAGGCTTAGCACTCTCAAGTGAACCCTCACCAGGAACCCAAACCATAGCGTTCCTCCGGACCGTTCTCTCTCTCTTCCAACTTCCAACAGGCCCCCAGGCTCAGAGTTGATGACCTAGCTCCTTCTTCAAGGCAAAAATAGGAACAGGCAGAAAAGAAGTGATTTATCCCCACCGCTGGCCTGCCGCCCTGTGTCCGGGCACTCAAAGCCCCATGTGGGTGTCCTTGACCTCCCAACTGCTTAACAATGTTGTTTCTGTAATTATGTGCTTCTTTCCTGTCTCTTCATTTGTGTGCATGTCTGGGAACATCAGTAAACACCTTCCATTTCATCTCCTGCCTGAGAAACGAAATCCTCACCATCAGTCCTGAGCTGGACACAAAATATAAATCAAGAGTCTGGAAACTGACATGCATATTTACAGAAATGGGACAGACGGGGAGGTGGGGATAGCGGTCAGAAGAAAAGAGACCATGCAGCAGAGGGTAGGGGGCAGCTGGTTGTGCATAGGAGCAGAAGCTGGGTCAGAATATCCTGACCTCACATCCCTGCAAAAAGGAGCTGCAGGGGGATTGAAGACCTAACTCTTGGGAAGAGACTTGAAGTATTAGAGGAAGATATAGGAAAGTATCTTTTTGACATTGGGGGTAAGGAAATAGTTCTTAAACAATATGACAAAAATCAGATTCCATAGCTAAAAGATGGATAAATGAAAACATAAAACTTGAGGCCCCTGGGTGGCTCAGTCGGTTAAGCATCCGACTCTTGGTTTTGGCTCAGGTCGTGATCTCACGGTTCATGAATTCAAGGTCAGCTTCAGGCTCCATGTTGCCAGTGCAGAGCCTTCTTGAGATTCTCTGTCTACCTCTCTCTCTCTCTCTCTCCCTCTCTCTCTGCTCCTCCTCTGTTTGTGCTCTGTCTCTTTCTCTGAATTAAATAAATAAAAATAAACTTAAAAAATAAAATGTGTGCAAAAAGGGCAAAACAATCATAATTAACAATAATGACAAGCAAAATAGTACGCAAGCCAAAATTGAAAGAAAAACATTTCAATGAGCATACTAAAGAAAAGATTAATACCCAGAATATGTAAAACAAACCAATATGAAATAGATCAAAGCACATCAATTTCCCAAAAGGCCATTAGAAGTGTAAAAAAGATGCTCGAATTCTTCAGCCGTCAGTTTAATTGTTTATTTAAAATAATGAAAAGATCACATTTCATTTCTACCAGATTGATGCAGAAAGATGATTGGGTCTGATGATGCCCGATTCCGGTGAGATTACAGAGTAAGAAAGCCTCTCTGCTCCGGTGGCGCTGAAGCGTGTGCCCGCAGCTTGGAGGGCTGTTCCTCACGTCTGCCCGAGGCAAGCTCGCACACGCCTGTGCCTCGGCAGCTCCGCTCCTAGACTCCCTCCTGGACACTCCTAGATGCCCAATGGGAACTCTCTGCACGTGCAAACGAGATGGTAACAGGGTGTTCACTGTGCCTTCTTTGTGATCGCGAATATTGGGAGGCAAGTCCATCAACTGGAAGATGGGACCACACTGTGGCATGTACTCATACTACGGAAGACTAAGGCACAAGGAAAATGAGCCCAGACTTAGTCCACATATAGCAACAGAGATGGTCCTTAAGAACATCATGATGAGTAAGGAGGGCAAGAAAAGGTGGAATATGCAGCGTGCTACCTACCGTCTATACACAAATTCAAGGCGCACGGAGCGATCCTATGAACTCCATAGAGACATGTATCTGTAGGCGTAAATATAAAACCTGTGGCAGGAAAAGACAACTTCCAGTCAAGGCAGGAGAGTGGCTCCTTGCCGCTTTCCCTCTTCTGATTGGGGGAAGCTGCAGACCGTCCCCAGAGGTCATGGACCTGGGGGGCTGGGGGGCGGGGCTGGTGTACCAGCCAGGAGAAGCAGCAGATGGACGGAAGTGGTGGGTGTTTTGGGGAACGATGTTTTTCTCTGCGCAGGCAAACGCTAACAGTGATCAGGCTGAAGGTCAGCACTGCCTCTCTGTCTTTGCTTCTCCCAGTCACACCCACCGGGACTTAGCATGACCTAGCTGGAGGCGTGGGTCCAGCTCACACCCGAGAACCTCTTCTCTTTCATAACCAAGATTGCAATGGTTCTCTCTCTCCCTGGCTATTTAGCTTCACAGTACTAATCCCCTATCTCCTGCTTCCCTTTTCTCATTTCCTCAGTTCTCTCTTTTTTCTAACACAATCTAGCTTCAATGACACAGCAAAAACAAGAATAACCAAACAGTGGGTGCTGACTCAGTGCTGGGAGTTTCTTGTGCACCTTCCCATTGAATTTCCACCAAAGTCTCATTTATCCCAGAAGAAACTCTGGATTCACAAACTCACTCAAAATGGAACAACAGTATTGACAACAAGAACCAAGGAGCAAGGAGAGGGATGTGTTGGTTTGGGTACCTGGGACGTCTCCAAGCCCTGAGCTGTGTCTCCCATTGCCCCGGACTCCTCCTACCTTTGTTGACTTCATTCTGCAGAGAGCTTCAGGCTCACACTGTCCAGTCTGCTCAGATTCCAGAGAAGGAGAGAGGGCTTCTCTTTCCCAGATTCCAGCGTAATGTTGGGAATGGTGATGATTTGACCACATTCTATCACATGACTGCTCCCGAATCCCAGGTGACTAAGAGGGGAATTGTCTCACCACCAGCCTGGAACATGCACATCACCTTGAGCCCAGGGCTGGTGGCTCAGAATCCTGATTGACAGCCAAGTAGGACCATGTGGAATTGGGGCAGCAGTTTCTTAACCAGAAGGCTGTGTTCTTTACAGAGGAAGAACAGGATACTAGGCGCACGGAAATCAGCTCCACGTTATTTAATGGCAGGGAAACAGGCTTATGAAAGGCCACTTGCTAACAGGCACACACGCTCATACATTGAGGAGGCAGAACTTGGACCTGGGTGTATCCAAGCCCAAAGAACTTGTTACAAAACTTGCAGTATACTTTCTTTATAATTGTGGGGAAAAACACACAACATTAAATTTACCACCTTAACTGTGTTTAAGTATACAGGTCCGGGGTGTTAACTACCTTCCCACTGTGGTGCGAGAGATCTACAGAACCTTCCGTCTGTAACACTGAGACTCTCTCCCCATTAGACGTTAGTCCTCTGCCCTGCCTCCAGCCTTTGCCAACCACCACTCTACCTTCGGTCCGTATGATTTTGACTACTTTAGATACTTCATATGAGTAGAATCAGTGCTTGTCTTTTTGTGTCTGGCTTATTTTACTGAGCACGATGTCCTCGAGGCTCGTCCGTGATGTTGTGTGTTCAGGATTTCCTCTTTTTTAAGGCTGCGTGATATTCCACTGTATGGACAGACCACATTTTCCTTATCCATTCATCTGTCTGTGAACATTTGGGCTGTCTATTGGCTGTTACAACAATGTTTCTGCGAACATGAGTGTGCAGGCATCTCTTCAAAAGTTTGTTTTCTCTCTTTTGGGGGTTTATACCCAGAGGTGGCATCACCAAACCATATGGTAATTCTGTTTTTAGTGTTTTGAGGAACCCCCCCCCTTTTGTTTTCCTCAATGGTGGCGCCATTTTCCATTCCCACCAACAGTGCACAAGATTTCTAATTTCTCCACATTCTCATCAAAACTTATTGCCTCTTTTTCTGACAGTGGTCATCCCTGATGGGTGTGAGACGTGCAGTGGACTTCTTGAGGGACTTGGGCTTTATCTTATTTGACAATGGGTCAGATGAGGCTGAGGTGCAGAGAGGTAGCTGTTCCCAGCACAGCCAGAGCGTCCGAAGAAACGGTAGCTTCTGATCACGTGTGCGGGGTCCTGGAGTGAGGGCTCAGATGAAAGCTTTTGGATCAAAGCCACTGTGCCAATCCCAGGCTTCAGAATGCGGGGGACCGAGGTCGTTTACCAGGCCTGGCAATGAGTGGGCTTACTTCTCTTCCCTGTCCGTCTCTATCAGTTGGGATGTCAGTCTTTCTTCAGGCTTGGGGATCTTCCTAAAGGTTTTCTTTTCTCTTGGCTAAATATCCTTTTTTTTTTTTTTTTTTTGTCACAGAAAACTACTTCATGGGGTGCCTTGGTGGCTCAGTCGGTTAAATGTCCAACTCTTGGTTTCAGCTCAGGTCATGATCTCATGGTTTCATGGGTTTGAGCCCTGCATTGGGCTCTGTGCTGGTAGTGTGGAGCCTGCTTGGGATTCTCTCTCTCCCCCTCTCTCCATCCCTCCCCCACTGGCACTGTCTCTGTCTCTCTCAAAATAAATAAATGAAACAAATTTTAAAAAGAAAAGAAAAGAACTACTACAATGCCCTTGTCCTATCTCTCTAATGCTCTAATGATGCAGCAATCCTCAGCGTGGAGAAGGAGAAGGTGGATAGATTGCCAAGCCACACGGAGAAGGGAATCCATTTTCGGAGCTGCTGGATAAATTGCTCTCCGGTTCGCACCCATAACATCCCGCGTTGGGGACGTCATAAAGAATGATTCCTGACACGTCTGCCAGAGTGCAGGGCACAGAGGAGCCGTGAGCAGAAACCTGTCACAATACATGTTTCTTCTCATAAACCAAGAGCGGACAAAATGCGAAGGGTGTGTGCTGTCGTCGTGTTTAATCACGAGTTGAGAAACACACACACATTACGAATTGGAGGCAACCAGGAAAATGAAGTCAGGACACAGGTCAAGGAAGGAAGATCTTTGAGGCGCGTTTTGTCTTTTTCCTCCTCGACTCTCTCTCCAGATCACATTTCTTTTGTGTTCCGTTCCTTGTTTCTTTTAGAATCTCGAGCCCTCGGAAGGGCCACCACAGCCATGGGACACACCAACTCCGGGAGGTCCCCTTCTTAACCACAGTCTGGGCTGATTTATGTTCTCTGAATATTAAATGCCTGTGTTATGAATAATTAATTGACAATTTCATTTGCAGCTCAAACTTCCAAATGGTTCGAGTCCAATGAGTCTTTACTGGGCACATCGAATTTGCAAACCAGTGGAGCCCCCTGGAACGTGGGATTCTCCGCAGCTCAGGGACATCAAAAGAACGTGGCCCCGGCCCCAGTGCGACAGACGCTGCTCTCAGTTGCTCTCGCATTTGGTCTAACAAACTCGTCAGAGGCAATGCCTGGGGAGTAAGTAGAGGGAGAAATTTCTGAGGGAAATTCCTGAATTTAAGCATTTTATTTAGTTATAAGACCTGTCTTCAACATATGCACTTTCTTTCATGTCTGATTTTCACATCTTAGAGCCAAGGTCTTCACGTTCCTTGTGGAAAAGGAGAGCTGCCTTCGCATGCATCAGTTGGCGCATGCCGGATCATTCCATTTTGCTCTTTCACAGGTGGCGGGTTTCAAGCCAGGCCAGAAAGTGCAAGTTCACTTTGGACACTTTTCCCGTCTGCCGCCACCATCGGTGTTGCTTGAGGGTGTGTGTTACGGGGCCTGGCTCAGGGCTGCCCTCGCGGCAGGTGACGCTGAGGCCGGCCGTCTCCAGTCTGATGAGCCTCAAATACCTCTTCACACAAAGGAAGGAAGGAGTATTTCCTCCCCCTTGGGTAGTTCCAGCCTTCTTCTCTGTCCAGAGTACGAGTGCCTCCTTCCTGCCACAGGTAAAGTCTGCCCGAGACTCTCTGCACAGTGATGTAAGCCTCCGTGCTCTGGAGCCGGGCAGAGGCCGTCGCGTTCTGTTTTATTTATTTAAGGTGCGTTGCCGGGGAGCATTCTCTGCCTCCTTGATTGTTTTCCCGTCTCTGTTTTCGAGGTTAGCCAGACTGAAGGGAAACCCACCTTTATTCTTTGGGGTTCACACATGATGTGACCCCCCCCCCAGCTGTGCTGTTCAGAGATATGCTCCTGCTTCCCCAGGGGGACAGCCCCTGCTTCACTCACAATTGCTTCACATTCACATCAAAGCCACAAGCGAACGTGGGGGGAGCCTGAGGTTCACCCACAAGCTCTCGCAGCGGAAGATGAATCTGAACTAATTGCCAAACAGACCCACATTAGGCAGGGGGTAGAAAAGCGGGGAGGATGCTTGAGTCCAAGGAATGGGGACTCCAGGGGGCGGCCAGGTGAGACACAGGCTGAAGGGGAGGTCCCACACCTCCTCCAATGAGGCCTTCACCCTCCTTTCTCTGGCTCTGAGTCTGTTTTTTGTTAATGTTAACTTATTTTTGAGAGAGAGAGAGAGAGATCGTGAGTAGGGGAGGGGCAGAGAGAGACAGAGGCACAGAATCTGAAGCAGGCTCCAGGCTCCGAGATGTCAGCACAGAGCCCGACACGAGGCTCAAACCCACAGACCGTGAGATCATGACCTGAGCCGAAGTCGGACGCTTAACCGACTGAGCCACCCAGGCGCTCCTATTTGACTCCCTTTTAAATGAACATCTGAGAATATTTAGATTGTGTCCACAGGGCCTCAGCCCTCTGTCCAGAGGTGGAAACTTCAGTTCCATGAGTGGTCTCATCTGCGTGAGGGGTTATCTGCGGAGGATGTGAGGTCTTTCTTTCCCAACTGATCGCCTTTCCCACCCCTCATCCATTCCACCATTTCCAAGGGCAGTGCTAGAGACAAAATTAACTCACAACTTCCTCAGAGTTCCCTTCTATTAGGACAATGGCTGTCGGCCCTCCCTATCCCTTGGTAGGAGCCCTGATATATACAGTGTATATACACATCTCAAACACAGGAAGACTCTGGAAAGTGGAGAGCGGAGGCAGACCACCAGGGGACCTCCAATAACAATATGGTCATAAATGACTCTCTCGATCTTCTCTGGGCCCCATCTATCCCAGACCGAACACCTGAGAACAAGTGCACACAAAAACATTCCCACCAGAATGCATTCTCTCTATCTGGAGGGTCAGGAAAGCAGAAACCTAGCATGACAGAAAACCTAGAAGACAAGTACTCAAGCACTGGGTGCCGTAGGTAAGCAATGAATCATGGGACTCTACTCCAGAAGCCAAGAGCACACTGTATACACTGTATGTTAGCTAACTCGACAATAAATTATATTAAAAACTGAAATAGAACCATTAGCAAATAAATGACCGACAAAAAATTTTAAAAGAGATTAAAAGAAAGGAGACAAGTGCTCGACTGCAGACCACAGAAAACTCTTAGCAGTACCCGCACCCACTCCAGCAAAGGCTGCAGGGAAGTCTGGACTTTTGTCCCCAACAGGCAGTAATGAGGCAGCCCAAGACTGCTTTGCGATCTGAAAATCACTCACTGATCCACGCTATTGACAGGCTATAGGAGGAAAAACCACTAACCGCTGAAAAGAAAAGGCATTTGGCAAAACTCAACACCCAGTCATGGGGAAGAAAGGAGAAAAAAGCCCCTAAAAATAGGAATAGAGGGGAATTTCTCAACATGAAAAAGATAATGTACCAAAAAAACACCCCAACTATGGCCAACACGGTACTTGATGGTAAAAGAGCGCGTGTTTTCTACTTAATATTTGGAACAAGGCAAACATAGCTACTCTCACTGCTTTTATTGAACATATCGCTAGAAGTTGCGCCCAATGCGATAAGGCAATAAAATGAAATACATACGCATAGGAAACAAAGAAATCAAACTGTCTCTCTTTGCAAAGGACATGATTGTTCACTGAGCAAATCTGAAAAGAATCTACAAAAAAATCTCCTAAAATGAATAAGTGAGTTCACGGAGGCTGCAGCATATGTGATAAGCATTCAAAAATCAGTTTAATTTCTATGTATAATACCAGTTACAATGCCAACAACACACACATGTGGGCATCAAAATTAAAGTACAATACCAATTTGCAGCTGCTAAAATATGTAGGTAGGGATGTAACAACACATGTATGAGACTCGTATGCTGAAAAGTATAAACACTGTTTATAAAATAAATAAATCAAAGAAGATCAAAATAAATGGAGAGACATAGCGTGTTCATGGATGGGAAGACTCACCTTGTCAATAGGTTAATTTTCCCCTCACCAATAGGCAGGTCTAACACAATTCTTATTAAAATCATAGCAAGATTTTTGTAGATACAGACCAGATCATTCCAAAATGCGTATGGAGAGGCAAAGGGAATAGAAGAAGTGAAACAATTTTGAAAAAAATAAAGTGGGAGGAATCAGCCTACCTGGTTTCAAGATGTATTTGTAAAGCTGAAAACCAACAGAGCAGAACAGAGAACTCAGAAATAGACCCTGACAAATCTGCTTCTTGACACAGATGCAAAAGCTACTGAAAGAAGACAGCTAGACTTCCTTAAAAGAGAGACAGAGGGAGAGAGAGAGAACATAAAGAAACAAACAACTTTTGCTCTGAAAAGACCCTTTAAAGAGCATGAAAAGTTGAGAGTAGGGGCAATATTTTCCAACCACATCTCTGGACAAAGGTGAGTATCCAGAATATAGAATGGACTCTCAAAACTCAATTAGGAGACACAAAAGATCCCATTAGAAAATGGGAAAACGACTGGCAGAGACATCTATGCCAAGGGCACACACAGCGCATGACAAAGGTTCTTCCCGTCATAAGCCCATTAGGAAAAGGCAGGTTGAAGGCACCATGAGATCAGCATGAAGAGACATCACCCCACATCTATTAGAAGCACTACATTAAATGCAGTGATGACAGCAGATGTGGAGGGACTGGCTCCCTCGGTGTCGCTCCTGGGGGTTGAAGATGGTTCAGATGCTCTTGGAAGAGTTTGCCGGGTTTTTCTTAATAAAACTAAACATGCAATTAGCATATGACCCAACAATTGCTGTCTTGGGCACTTATCCCAGGGAAATATAAACTTATGTTCACACAAATCCTGTATGTGAATGGGCATCATGGCTTTATTCACAGGAACCAAACTGGAAGAAAAAAGCCCCACATGTGCTTTCAAGGGTGAGTGTGAAACGAACTTCGGTGCCTCCATACTGTTACAGAACAAAATTCAACTGAGTCTACTTGAAGATCTAATTGGCTTTATTAAGCGATTCATGAATCAGCATCCCATCTAGCAAGTCGAGGGGGCTCCAAGGAGCTGGACAAAAATGAAAGGATTTCACGGGCAGAAACAGGTCAGGAGAGCTAACAGAAGGAAACAAAGGATTCTTTCAAGAAAAGTCATCTTCCCTCAGGGAGAAACCATGGGTCTTACGATGCAGATGAGCTCATCTTCCTCTGGGGGGATGGAAAGAACCCCTTGCAACAAGTCGCCCCATGGGTGTAGACCAGAAAATTCCTGACTGACCTGTTAACACTGCAGTCAGGTTGGGTATTAAGCCCTAGTTTGGTGAATTGGCTTTCACCATGTTGGGCCTGTGGTTTTCTTTTTAACAAGGCTATGGAGGGGGGCCTGGGTGGCTCAGCTGGTTAAGCGTCCCCCTTCAGCTCATGTCATGATCTTACAGTTCGTTGGTTCAAGCCATGCGTCGGGCTCTGTGCTGACAGCTCGGAGCCTGGAGCCTGCTTCCTTTTTTCTCTCAAAAAATAAATAAACATTTAAAAAAACAGTTAAAAAACCAAGACTATGGAACACTATTCTGCAATAAAAATAAAATAATGAGCTATTGAACACTTAATAACATAGATGAATCTCCAGAGATTCCTGCTGAATAAGAGCTCTCCAAAGTTAGGTACTAGGTTATACCACCTACACAAGCTTCTTGAAATGACAAAAAAAATTACAGAAGTGGAGAATAGATTAGTGGTGGCCAGGGGCTGAGGAGGGGTCGGGGTAGGTGGACAGGTGGTACAGCTCTGAAGGGCAACATGAGGTATTCTTGCCACCATGGAAACGCTCTGCATCGTCACTGCATCAATGTCAGTATCCCGGGTGTGAGATTTACTGCAGTTCAGCGAGATGCTGCGTTTGAGGGCAAGTCGGCAAAGAGCACAGTGAACCTCTCCGCATTATTTCTTTTAACCTGGTGTCACCCCACCATTATGTCAAAATAGAACACTTAAGTTTGTAAAAAATCACTGATATGATGGGTTTTTATACGGCTGATATAAAAATCATTTCTGAACCCCAACCTCACTCGCATTAAGTGTAGGCAGAGGGTTTTCAGGGACAGAACTCAAGAAGAACTAAAACATGGTTTTTACATGGGACCAGCCAATATTCAAAATGTGCACTCCTGGTGAGGCTAAAATATGTCTTCAGGGAACCAGAAAAATGCAAATTCTGGTTTGTTTGTTTTTTTTAATTGTCTGGAGACCTAACCAGGAAAAAAAGAAAAAAAAAGGTCCAAGAAATTAGAAAGGGCCATCTACCAAGTGAACATAAAAGCTAAGAGCTCTTTTTTTCTCTTTCTCTTTCTTTCTTTCTTTCTTTCTTTCTTTCTTTCTTTCTTTCTTTCTTTCTTTCTTTTTCTTTCTCTTTCTTTTTTCCCTTTCTTTCTCTTCCTTCCTTCCTTCTTTCCTTTTCTCCTTCTCCTCATTCTTATTCTCATTCTTGTTCTTGTTCTGATTCTATTTTAGAAAGACAGAGCATGTGAGTAGGCGGGTAGGGGCAGAAGAAGAGAGAGAGAGAGAGAGAGAGAGAGAGAGAGAAAGAGAAAGAGAGAGAGAGAGAATTTTAAGCATGTTCCACACTGAGCATGGATCCATCCCATGACTCTGAGATCATGACCTGAGCTGACATCAAGAGTTGGACACTCAACCGACTGAGCCACCTAGTCACCACCGGAGAGTTCTTTCCAATGTGTGACCTGGATGCATTTGAAAGAATAATCCAAACTTGTCTGGCTCACATGGAGAACGTTTCACTTAAAACATGGTTCGTTTCATCTGGATCAAAGTTCTCTCAATTATGTAGAAATGGTGGTGAATAATTGGATAAAATCTTCTCCGTTTTATTGACTGAGACATCCTGGTGTTTAAGTATTTGGGGAGAAATCAGGTTTCTCTAATCAGTCAAGGAGGAACTGTTGTAATAGGATTGGCTCTGTGACTTTTCCTAAATGCGCTCACTCCACACCCATGTAACGCGTGAGCCGTCTGTCCTCATGGGGCTCCTAGTTCGTGGGGCAGTGTGCCTCATTTCCTTTCCATAACAGGCAGCTACTCTGGTTATCTGTATTTTACAGCTCGGTGCTTTTAGACTGTCAGTGATTCTGTCCTTCTGGGCACAAGGGGTGATGTCTGGAGACATTCGTGGTTGTCCTGACTGTGGAGATGTTACTAATACCTAATGGTGATCAGGGATGTTGCAGACCCCCCACCATGCACGGGGCGGCCCCACGAGAGGGAGTGACCCAGCCCTCCATGTCACTAGTGCCACAACAGAGGAACTCTGTCACAGTAGAAGAAACAGCTACTGGTAAGTCAAATCTTTTTCCAGAAGTGAGCCAGCTGGTCTGAGACAGAGCACAGGTTTGAAGCCAGGTCTGTCCTGCTCTCTCGCTGTGTTCTCTCATGTGGGACTCAAAGCATCAGCAACCTTGATGGCCCTGCACAAAAAGCTTAACAGCTGGCCACCTGCACAGTACGTGGATATCAGAGGGGCAGGTCCAGATGTTGCAAAGTGCACCAGGATCCCAGGTGAGTGCACGGAGAAACTCTTGCAGGGTCACCTGCCATTGACCTTTTCCTAGACTTTTACCACCTTCAGACATTGACTTCCTGCTGGTCAATGACCCCTTGCTGTGATCTTTAAGTCCGGCTTCCGCTTTTTGGGACACCTTGAGGGACAGAAGTGAGGTTGATATCATTCTAGCCCCCAGAAGGGAGTGGCTTGCCCACAAGATAGGTTATTTTTCTCCCTTCTCAAGTGGACTCCATCATCTTATATATATATTTTTTCCCTGAGTCTGAGCACAAAGATGGGACAGACGGAACAAATTTAAAACTAATCTGATCATGAAAAGCAGAGGTCACCACCACCTCCGCCCAGAGCAAACAGCACTTTATTACTTTTGTGTGTGTCTGCCATTGAACCTTAAATAGTTCAAAGGAAATAGAGGGCGCTTTCCTGTTTCTCTCTCCCTCGCTTAAACAAATAGTAACATTCTCAGAAGAGAACTTGTACCACAGTGAATTACATTATTTTCAATAAATTCTAACAGCGCTGCTATAGTAACTGTCTTAGCCGTGATTAATGGAAGAAACATTAGGAAAGCGTGTTATTATTATTCTAAATTAGGTTTTGCTTGAATTAATTTTTATGCATGGTTACTAAGACGTAGAGGAGTTTCTGAATTGCTAATTGTAACATTCCTTCTTTGGAGATAAGATGAGATGGGGTACACAAGGGCTCCCCGCTGAAGGATTTTTACTTTGAATATTTGCCAAAGAGCCAACATATTATTTAGTCAGAGGCAGGCTAAGGAGCTATAGCTTGACACCCGTGGAGCCTTTAGTTCAAGATTTGCTCTTAGCATCACCCACCTGAATCTACTTGCTGGAAAATGCACAATGGTTATTAATATCATATCATTTCCACAGTGTGGGGGGCGGGGAAGAGAGGGAAGGAGGCAGCCCCTGTAGAGCCAACGGTACTCTCTCTGCTCTCTTTTCAAGCCTCCTTCTCACCAGTGGTGATGGGGAGGTATAAACAGTAACACTAAGAAGCGTGGACTGAGTGTTCACTATGCTCCAGATACACACGTGTTTCCCTCCCACTCACTTCATGAAGGCCAGCTGTCCCCCTGTGCTGGACATGGGGGGTGCTGCTGATGGGTGGGAGCACACTGGCCTCTGTCCTCAGGGGATTTACATTTTAGGGGGACTGACATCAGGTGTGGGCAAGGGAGAATGTGCTTGGAGGTGAATCAGAGACAGGTAAGTATGTGGTCAGACATTGTAGGGCCTTGCGGGATGCTGGGGCATGAGAAGGGACTTTGATAAACTTTCACACGTTTTTGTAAAATTTGCAAAAGGAACATATTTTAACCATAATGAATCAGTTAAGAGACCGGTTTCTTCCCATTTTGACTTTCTTTGCTCGGCCATACTTGCCATTTTGTTGGTGATATCTGAGCAAGGTCGCGGGCCATCTGGGGATCTAGCTTCAGGGAGTTTGGGGACACACGTGTCTAGAGTTTAGTGGAAAATAGTTGTATGACCGAGCCACTTGTGTGAAGAGTGAGGTTACAGCTGGAGCTCCAGGGTGGGAGTGGTTTCCAGGTACGCTGCCTTCCCACCATGCCCACTCACACAGCGACCGTCCAAGGGAGAGCACCAGAGGCCATCCTTAATGAGAACCTGTCCTGTGGTACCCAGCACCAAAGGTGGTGGCAGAACAACCATCGAACATCTGGAAAGGGAAGCTGCACAGAATGTATTTGTAATATTCAGAAGCAAGCACGGAGCTCAGAGGCCGTGCGTGCACGGAAACTTAATGTACAATGACGATGACAATGCAAATCGGTGGGGAATGCTTTATTTCGTAGATGGGGTGAGAGAAGCGGCTCGCATTCTGGAGGACACTAACATAATAATAATAAAAAAAGATCCCTGTCTAACATCGCATTAAAAGCTTGATGCCAGATGGATTAAAGCCCAAAGTGTGAAAAATAAACTATAAAGTTATAGGAAGAATGCTGGTTAATATCTTTGTGACTTTAGGGAAAGAAAAGTGGTTTTTCAACCACAGTGAAAACCACAGTCTGTAAGACAAACAAAGAGACGAGCATTGTGACATAAAGTTGAAGAAAAAAGGGGCTTGTCCGTGGACTGAAGGCCCCATGTGATAGAACAGGGATGGGAGGTGTTGTGATGTGTAGTGAGAGATTTCCATGCAGAACAGAAAGAGACGCCTGCAAAACAACTTGAACTGAGAAGCAGCTCTATTCGAAAAGTGGACAAAGGTTTGGAGAAGGTGACACACCGAAGTCCCTGTCACGCAAGTAATTAGCAAGTCGAGAAACAGGAAGTCCCATGAGGTAGCTGTGTGTTAGGAGGGGTCCCGCCCATGAGGACAAGGATGTGGGGACCCCACTGGAACATCATCGGGAACCGTGGGCGCAACAATCCTGATGGGCAGGTGACAGAGACTCATCGAGCTAATTACGTGAATACGCTCAGAACCAGCCGTGGTTGACAGCAAACTCCTCACGTGGGCTCGCAGCAGGATACAGGATGAAAGGCAGGATGTGGTGGGCACATACCACAGAGGACAGAGGACCAGACCTCGTTCAAGATTAGATGCACATGGGTGCCTGGATGGCTCAGTCAGTTGAGCGTCAGGCTCTAGATCTTGACTGTCAGGTCGTGCTCTCATGGTTTCATGGGATCGAGCCCCACATCAGGCTCTGCACTGACAGTGTGGAGACTACTTGGGATCCTCTCTCTCTCCCTCTCTGCCTCTCCCTTTGCTCATGTTGTCTCTGTCTCTAGCAAAATAAATAAATAAATAAACTTAAAAATATTTAAGAAAGAGAGAGATTAGATGCTTACCTCATGACATGGAAAGGTCTGTAAACGTAGGGCCAAGCCAAGTATGTCAGGAGGCAGACACGACCCAGGGACAGGTGTGAGCCACAATGCACCTCCACAGACTGACCCAAGACTCTTCACACAAATAGTTTGAAAAGTTTTCTCTTACTTTTAAGATTCTATGTGGTCTGGGACTTTGTCACTGGAAAGCTGGAAACAAGAATGTGAAGTCCTTAATAGCTCGGCCATGGCTGCCTGGGAGCTGCTGTAGTGTGGAAGCCAGAAAAGTGCCTGGAAGACAGAAGTTACTCAGTCGACATTTGAAAACAGCGATTAATATAAATGAATGAGAAAAGTAAGCATTTTCCTCATGGATGTGTCCTTAAAATCCCCAGATGGTTCTCCAAGCATTTCTGGCCTTTGGCCTTACTACAGGCATGCGTACTGGCTTCCCTGCCATGAGCAATACTCTGTACTTAGAATGTTCCCTCTTCCCCTTGCTCTGGATAGTGTCCACACTCCTGCTAGTCCTGGGAGGTACTTGCTTCTTCCAGGAAGCCTTCCCTGACCTCTGACCTCCAAACCAGGTTAAGCTCCCTGTTATGTTTCCTGTTCCCATCGCCCATTTTTTTTTTTTTTTTTTTTTTTTGCTGGAGACTTCTCACTACTATAATTTGGGAAGTTGTCTCCAGTTAGTTTTTAATATCTGTCTCTCCTGTTAGATCCCGGAGCCCAGAGATTGTCTCTGATGTTATTGGATCCCTGTACCAGACACCTCATATGCAATCTATAAATTTTATTGCTAGAATAATGAACTGTTTGAATAAAAAAAATGAGAAGTGGATCATTTTTCTTCTTTTGAGCATGTAAGTAAAAGGCTTTAAAAGGGCAGAGCGCTGAAATGGGAGAGCTGTCTTTCTGTGGATTTCGATTCATAGGCCAGTCCTTGACCCTCGTTATACCTTCAAGGGCAAGCTTGTTAGTGGGCCCTCCGAGCCAGCCCAGAAAAGCACTTTTCTCTCCTGAAGTCTTCCAATATCTAGATGAGGAGGGCAGACAAGTCTCCGTTTCAGATATTAGGGTCTATTCCCTTAAAGCCCATATAAAATTCTTGATCATGTGCCTCATTTAAAATAGAACAGTTTGATAACTACAAATTTAAACTCTCAGAAGGAAGAATATGATTTATTTTTTTTATTAAGTGACAGCTTATTTTTAATGTTTGCTGTGCAATGAGGATCTAAACAGTGGTGGGGTGTGTGTGTGCACATTGCACGTGTGTGCGTTATGTTTGTATTTTTCTAGTGTCCCAAGGAAATATTTAAATTCACTAGTCATTTGGCCTCCAGAGCACAGCCATTTTCCCGGCTCTCCTGGGTCTAGGGATCCTACACCCAGGATGAATGGCGAACCCCCAGGAGCCAGAGAAGCTCAAGTCTTCTGGTTCTAGATTTGCTGAGGTCCGCTCTGTTCCCCCATCCACTCTTTCCAGCCTTAGCTCTGAGACAAGGGCCACAAGACACTGGCTTATTTGTCTCTGCTAATTAATTGCTTTCTATTATGTGCTGAATGGAATAATTATGTGCGCAATCCGCTAAATTCGGCTTTTATTATTAACACTTTATCTCAAGATGGTTTTCATTGAATGGGTTTTAGGAGTGACTGGTGTGTGCGTGTGCACGTGTCCAGCTTTATCTAGCAGTAACTGATCTGTTGCCAAAAATTAAGCATCATAAATTTGGGGATTGGGAACATCCGGTTTTCTAGTCCTGAACCCAATGACCTTCATTACCCTTTCACATCTACTCTGTTTTTCTTATATGTTTCTGTCAGCTTTTACATGGCCTTCGGGCAGTTTTTCACTTTGAAAACATACTTTAAATTGAATGCTATTTTGGCAGTATACAAGCTATGTGTTCAATGTTAAGTGTGTATCCTCTCTTCAATACATGTTATATTGAGAGCTCGCTTGAATGTCTAGTGACCGGATATCATCCTTGAAGACAAATTTAAGAATGGATAGTTCCCTTTGCTTTTCTAGGCAGACATGATCTGGATGTTAGCCTTCCTCAGAAAAGACTGATCCAGCTAATGGCCCTTCTACACTGTTTTCAGTTTAAAAAAAAACACACAGCTGTCACTCAAGTGCATTTATCAAATTTTCTTTATCATCTTAAACCTTGCAAGTGGGTCACTGGTATAATAATGGTGTAGATTGTGGGGTATTGAAATAACTCTGGTTGGGGCACCTGGGTGACTCAGTTGGTTGAGCATCTGACTCTTGATTTCGTCTCAGGTCATGGTCCTGGGGTTGTGGGATCAAACCCTGTGTCGGACTCCATGCTGGGGTATGGAACCTACTTGAGATTCTCTCTCTCTCTCTCTCTCTCTCTCTCCATCTTCCCCTCTCCCTGCTTGCTCTTTCTCTCTCTAAAAAATAAAAAATAAAACAAAACAAAATAAAATAAACCTGTGTTCTATTAGTTAGGAAGGAAGGAGTTTCACCAAGTGAACCTAATACCGTCCCCATCGCCCACAGCTTTAATTTAAAACTCTAGGAAAAAAAGCATAAATAGCAGCCATCGGAGGATTTGGAGAAGTAACCGACAGCAGGCAGATTGGTAGGGGAGAGTCGAGGCTGGATAAGATCCCGTTGTATGCACACAGCACATTGTCTTAATCTGTTCACCTGCTGATGGGCACCGAGACTGTTTCACAGGTTGGTTATTGTGAATAATGCAGCAATGAGCATGGGAGAGCAGATATCTCTTTGAGATCCTGATTTCAACTCTCTAAAGTAAATATCCACAAGTGGGATTTCGGGGTCATAGGGTAGTTCTATTTTTAATTTTTGCAGATCCTCCATACTGCTTTCCAAAGCAGCTGCACCATTTTGCATTCCCACCAACAGTGCGCGAGGGTTCCAGATTCTGCACATCTTCACCAACATTCGTTTCCTTTTGTTCTGTTTTTTTTTTTTTTTTGATAGTAGCTGTCCCAACAGGTGTTTGGTTGTACCTCACTGTGGTTTTGATTTGCATTTTCCTGCTGATGAGTGATGTTGAGCATCTTCTCATGTACCCAGTCTCCATTTGGATGTCTTCTTTGGAAAAATCTCTATACAAAACTTCAGTGTATTATTATTATTATTATTGTTGTTGTTGTTGCTATTGACTTGTAGACATCCTTTATGTATTTTGGAAATGAAGCCCTTTTCTGATACATGGTTTGCAAATATTTTCTCACATGCTGTAGGATGCCTTTTCACTCTCTTGATTATTTCCTTTGCTGTACAGAAGCTTTTTAGTTTGATGTAGTCCCATTTAATATTCTTGCTTTTGTTGCCTCTGAACAATATGATCGGTATCATATCCATGGGATCGTTGCCAAGACCAACATTGTGGAGCTCCTCACTTTTTAATGATCCCAGTTATCCAAAGGATGCGGCAAGCACAATGTGGGGAAGGGGTCTTACGGAAGCAGCAAGCTAGGGAGGCAGAAGTGGGGAATGGTCAGTCTATGGAAGCCACGGGTGCTCTGAGCCCCGTTTCCATTTGCTCTTGAGGTCTCTGTGAAAGAAAGTCGGTGCATCAATGGAGAGCCCCCATCTGCCTAATCTGGAGTGGAGGACAGCCTGGACCAGGGGCAGAACCGGGGGATCATACATCTAGTACCTGTCTTGCTGATACAGACGGAGAGGCCATCAGGGGAGATCAATGTTGGAATACGGCCTGATTCTCAACCCTCCCGAGCGGTCCATGAATTTAAAAAATGAAAATCTTGCCATCACAAGCAATCAGAAGTGAGTTCACTCACTTTTATCATACCGAGGGGAGAGATCAAATTTGGTGATGTCCTTGGCATGTGGTGCTTTTAAAAACAGACCTCTATGGCAAATAGATTTGAATGAGTGTTTAATCTTCTGTCTCCCGCTGTGGGCCCGGGAGCCAGGGCGGGGTCCAGAAAGGAATAGGCTATTTCTAACCCGGGCGAGCTCGAGCACAGGACACTTGCTCCGCTTGGACGCCACTCAGCAAACATCCTGGATGCTTTGCACTGACAAGGGCCTTTCTCCGTAAACAGCAGAAAGGTCTGGGCAGCCTCAGAAGGAACAAGCGTGTTTTCACCAAACAGAAAAGCCAGAGGAAGAGAAAGGAAAGGCGACGAAATACTGGGATGAGATTTCTGTTCAAAGTGCCGTGGTTGTTTTTAGTTCTGTTTCCCTGAATTACCTGGTGCATGTTAGTAATTGCTGTTTCAAAGGAAACCTTACTGGAGCAAAGTGCTACATCACTTGAGCTAGCCTAGCTTTTACCCTTTCCAGAAAGTGACTTTTATCTGGAAAAAGCTAATGGAACGGCAAATACCTGGGACGCACGGCAGGGAGGAGATCTGCCGGGCAGCTGCGGTGTGCAGATCGAAGCCCACGGAGAAGTTCAGTCCAAACCTCTACGTGGCCAATATCTGTAACGCCCATAATTGCTGCTAAAAGTTCAGGGTGGCATTTTGCTGATGTGCCTAAAATAGTCTTCTTGGGGCCGTTGGATGCCGTTTGACACTACTTAAGTCATAAGGGGCAGTGATCCAGCTGAAATCTTGTCCAGTCATTTTGAGAAGTGAACTGCCATTGCAAAACCTCCTTAATTGCTCCCACATTCTTCAATAGTTCCATTTAGCAGGGTCCTTTAAAAGGTCATTAATCAATCACTAAAGATGTGAAGGTTTTACATTTTGCTTGCTTAACAAAACACAGCCCTAACAAAATATCTCCCATCTAATTTCAGATTAGCTGATACCAGGGTGCCTCTACTAATAAGCCGTCAATCTCTTTAACTGTGCATTGGAGAATGTATCTGTTTAGCTCTGGGTCGATGGACAGAGGACCCGGAGTTTAAGGGCTGGGAAAGAAGCAGGTCTTTTATAAGGGCACTGGAGGGATCAGAAGGTGAATATCTAAACTTTAGGATGTGAGGTCATTTGATCTTAAGTTTGATGAGGAAAAAATCTTATGCACACCTGGAAAGACCAATAAGTCTGGACAATGTGACTTACACACAGCATAGAGGTATATTTGCAACTTGGTTCTGTTATGTTGTGGCAATATCCAATGACCTCCTTCCAGAAATAAGCCAACAACTAAGTTCAATCTTAACGTCATTGACCTGTTGGACTGGATAACTCTCTGTCATGCGGGGGCTGTTCAGGGCATTCATTGTAGGATGTTTAACCACATCCCTGGCCTCTCCCTCAACCCATCATTAACAACCAAAAATGTCTGCCGACATTGGCGAATGTCTCCTGGGGGCAAATTTGGTCCTAATGTTGAGAGCCATTGGTCCAGATCACAGAAACATTCTTTGTCCATGTGTTCCTGGAAACAGTTAATTTATCAAGATAAAAATATAAAGTGTATTTCAATGTGTACTGTGTCTCCTGCACGTTGGTGAACCCTTTAGAACTTCCCTTTAGAACCAGCACAGATTTTTTAAAATTTATTTATTTTTTTATTTTATTTTTGAGAGAGACAGAGCCTGAGCAGGGAAGGGGCAGAGAGAGAGGGGGAGACAGAATCTGAAGCAGGTTCCAGGGTCTGAGCCGTCAGCACAGAGCCTGACGCAGGGCTTGGACCCACAAACTGTGAGATCATGACCTGAGCCGAAGTCGGACGCTTATCCGATGAGCCGCCCAGGCTCCCCTACATACATCACAGGTAGGTTTAAATGTGTGCACTTTCACATCTATGTACCAAAACCAACCTGTCTCTTGGTAGGCTCTTTATCAACTTTTCTTTGGGGAAGAAAAAAAAAGAACAGAGTAATTCATGCGGCTAACAGAGATGAAAACATAAGTTGGAATGGTGACGCAGCAAAGTATCCAGGGCAGAAGTCCAGCCCGAAGTGTGTGCTCTCAAATTAGGCAGATCAGGTTTCAAGAGCTGGCTTCCCCACCTGGCGACCCGGTGGCCTCGGGAAGGCCTCCTAAATTACCTGTCTTTGGTGTTCTCTTCTTTGCAAGGGGGGCGGTTGCAGTCTTGCCTCTGGGGATGTTGTCGGTCCCGGGTGGGGTGACACAGGTGGGGCTCTTGGGAGCGGGCATGGCTTGGAAGATGTGCCCAGGCACGCTGGTTGCTGTCACTGTGGTGGTCATCCTCACGGCTGCCGCCTCAAGGCTCTGCGTTTCCATCCGTTTACTCATCTGCCTTCCATATCCACCTGCGAGTCTCGGGAGAGCAAGGTCCATGGGTTACCTGTCGCTGTCTGTCCAAAGCCTCACTCAATGCCTGGCCCGGGAGGCTCTCGATACGTGCTGATGCAGCAAATGCCAGACAGACAGACAAGGAGAAGGAACAAGCGATGGAGACTGAGGCACAGTTTGAGCAAGAGACAGTTGCTGGGCGAACGCAAGATGCTCCCATACCTGCTGGAGCCCAGGTGACACCACTCAGGTTCCAAACAAGGGACGACTCAGGTCACCCAGCACAGCTAGGGTCCCCCCGCCCCCCCCCCCCCCCAACTCTTGCCAGCCACACACTTCCTGGGCAGGAACAGCCTGGAAAGGACATAATCGGCCACCTAGGGTGTCCAACTGCTTATAGCACATAGTTCTCCTTGGAGAGCCACGATGCCTGGAAACATATGGGAAACTTTCGTGACTTGCTCTAAAAATAACAAATAGTAGGTTGATCTTCCAGGGGACATTAGGAAACTGAAGTCCTTTCAGATTAACAAGCAGATAGGGAGCACAGTAAATATTTTTCTGAGAACGTATTTGTTTTAAAGGCAGAGATAGGCTTCAGAGTGATTTTGCAGTGTGTTTCCTTTTGTTCCCTTCACAAGTGGAAATTATAGTCATGGAGGTTTTGCATGCACTATTCTGTAGCTTGTAAAATTGTGAAGAACCAGGGAAAACCATGAGATACGGCAGGTTTTGCTCTGTTCTCCCGGAATCCAACACAAAACAGAATTTTCAATGTTAAAGCTTCAGCAAGGAGGGAGGCAAGAGGTAGGAGGGGAAGGACGTTGCCTTAAGTAGAAGCAGGAAAAGAAAGCTCCTTTGTAGCACTGATCCACGCAGAGAGCACTAATCACGGGCCCCCTCTCCTCCGAAGTCCGCCCGTTGCTTTCCTTTCCTGAAGAGGAGATGGAAGGTGGGTCACGTCCTAGGGTTTTCAAGAGTCCTGAGGTTATCTCTAACAATATAAATATTCCAGCAAGATCACGCACCTTCCTTTCTCCAGCTTTCATTCCAGCTCACTGCCACGGAAAGCAAACGCCCAGTGGTGTATATCGGGGTCCCTGCGATTCTTGAAAACAAGCAATTGTTTGGGAGAGAGACTCCCTTGCCTGATGTTTGATCATGAATAAATGAAAAGTCTCAGGATCACAGAGGAATAAGACAGTGGTTTCTGTTTGGAAAATGGGAGAGGGTTTGAATCCTTTAGCTGCCCTTTGTGTGCGTGCGTGCCTGTGTGCCTGTGTGTGCCTGCGCGTGTGCGTGCGTGCGTGTGTATGTGGCGAGGGTTGCTGGTTAATAATGCATTCGCTTCTCTGCTTTCAGTTCCAGATCCATTATTATCTAGAATCAGGTTCTGATTTAAGTGCAGGTAAATTGACGTTGACAAGCACTGTTGATAGCAGGCTATTTCTAAAACTTAAGAGTGAAACAGGTAGTCCCATTTGCAAACAGATGCACAGGCGGTAAACCAGAGACCGGAGATCACAACTGTGGGGGCTCCAAGATCGTCAGGACCCTTGGCCGCAGGCCCAGGTGCCCTCCAGATGACACTGAGGCCCCAAGTCCGTTTTCAGGAATACGTGTTAGAAATCTTTTGTGCTGTCGCCTCACGTGGACTAGAGATGAACATTTTAGGGTCCACAGAGTAGCACGGATTTTCTTACTCACACCTTTATTATGAACGTGGTCAATCTGAGAACATAATGAATCAATAAGCATATTTTCATTCTAAGTGACACAGTACCGAGCGTAGGTTGGGCCCACGTATTAAACATCGCCCTGTACTTATGTAACAAAAACTCAGAACAATGAAGTGAGTTGCTTCAGCCCGAACAGCTATTTAGAGATAGAGCCAGGCCCAGGATGCAGGTCTCCGGAGACCATGTCTAATTATCCTTCTCTTGATCAAGAGGAGAATTTTATACCCACAAAAATAAAAGAAAAGCAGAAATTATGTCACTGTTTTGTTTTTGTTTTTGTTTTCCACATTACCCCCACGTAGTAACGGCTTCACATACAGAGAAAAATGGCACACGTTTGAGACACACACACACACACACACACACACGTTTAAAATAAATGTGTCATTTCTTTTGTTAAAGTGTCCACGTTCTCATGGTTCTCACTGGCTGCAGTGCGTTTCTGTGTCTTCTGGGGACCCTCTCGTACTTGGACCGCTCTCCGGAGCTATGGGAGCTAACGGAAGAGAAGAACATTTTCATACAGCCCAAGAGCGCGAGATCAGATAATTTGATCATTGGGGGCCACCAGGCTCCTTCCCTGCAAGCTTTGAGGAAAAATGACATGAATAAGCCAGAATTTGATTTTCTTAATCACGCCCTGAAGGATGAACCTGGATGCCTCGGTGCTTTATTGCATGCCCTGAGGTACATCAAAAATGAGTTTATCTTTCTCTAGTTGGATCCCTGACGGACGGACAGAAGCAGGCCCATGTCTCTCACTGCACGCTGGGGGTGCACAGGTTACGGGCAGTGTCGGGGGGAGCCCGCAGCAGCCGATCCAGGACAAGGAGTGGCACGGGCGTCAGAGGGTCCCAGTAAATGCCGGGAGGGTTTGGATTGCTACCTGCAAATCAGACGGGGCGGCCCGGGCATCACGGGATGCTGGGTACAGCTCAAGTCCGCATTATTGCATGAGTAGCCACTGATTTGCCTGAACTGGGCTGTTTCCCTCTCTTGGTCTTCTGTTCCGTTCCAGGAGGAAAAATTGGAAAGATCACCGGTGTGAGTGTTTCTCTCACTGGCAGGTCGTATACCCTCGCCACGTAGCTAAATTGAGGAATTCGGTGTCCAGTTACGCATTTATGTGTCTGAACGGAGCTGTTCTGAGCCTGGGGCTGGGCCACGCCTGGAACCGGCTGGGGGTGGGGAGACTCGGACGGTGGGTAGAAACTGGGCTGCAGGACCCTGAGCTGGGGCGCTGCGGTAGGGCAGGAGAAGGACACCTGGGAGGAGGTGCCAAACCCCAGGGGCTCGCGGGCCAGGCAGATGCACCATCTGTGCTGGGTTGGGGTGGGCTTGGTGGCCGAAGCTGGGAGCTGTCGCGTGTCCACTTGCCCGCAGGTCTCCCTGCTAAGCTCCCTTCAGGTGGACAGGAGGCTGCAGGGGTGGGGGAGGGGGATTTCACCGGCTGTAACATCAAGGGAGCCTCTGAGGACATCACTTGGTGTTTGTTGTTTTTATCCCTATGGTTACCTTGTTGTTACAAATGGTAATGATTTTTAATTTAGATGCATTTTTCTTTTAAAACAAATGTTACAAGTGATACAGGCATTTCAGCTAGAAAGTGAAGTACTCAGTAGTGGCTGGTTTGTGCATGTGACGAGCACGTATAAGACGCGGAGGCCCTCACCCCTTGTCTCCTGACTCCGGGGAGGTCCCAAGAGCACGGGACACAGGTGTCCGGGCAGGGCCCAGGGGGCAGGGTGGGGACGCGAGGGTGACGCCGTCCGCAGGGAATGCAGGGCCAGACAGAGATGCCAGCTAGTGCCGCGTCCAGCCAGAGAGCTCGGCAGGGGAAGGAGCAAATGCAGGGGCCAAGGGAAGGCCGTGGGTTTCCTGGTGCGAATGTTCTCGCAGGGCCGCAAGTCCAGGATGTGGGCAGCCACTTACTGCTTAGTGGCACTTTCTACACTAAAAAGCAAATCCTCTGAAACGCCCCATTAGTAATATAAACATCAGCTCACATGTCTTCTCATTTGAAAGACAAATATCAAAATGTCAAACGCGGCATTGTTTTCTAAATTCAAAATCCACACACAACTCTCTCTGGGGGTAGAAAGGAAAGGGGGGCGTCTCAGGGAGAGGCAGGGGCCAGAGAGAAGGAAGAAGCCGCAAGGACAGGAGGGCCCCTGGGAGAGGGTCTGGGCTGGGGACACCCTGGGAGGCACAGTCCTCCTGGAGCAGGACTTCAGGGTGCTTCACCCCCACGGTGCATGACCTTCTAAACTCGCAGACCCACTGGCCTCCTCACGCACGCGGCTGGGGTGCACGTGGAACACCCTCTGGATCTGGGGACAACTCGGGGCATCATAAATCACAGCTTCTAAAACATTCCAACCATTTGACACAACATTCCCATTTCTAGCAACTTTTCCCTTGGGAAATACTCAAGGAAGTACAGAAAGGTGTATGTAGGAAGAGACTCCTCAGTGTTTTCATGACAGAAAAACAGGAAACGGAGACTCCTGATGAGGACATGGTTAAATAAGTTACATTTCTGTATTTTAAACTGGGCCATGGAGCGCTTGGGAGGCTCAGTCGGTTGAGCGTCCGACTTCGGCTCAGGTCGTGATTTCAGGGTTCATGGGTTCAAGCCCCGCGTCGGGCTCTGTGCTGACAGCTCGGAGCCTGGAACCTGTTTCGGATTCTGGGTCTCCCTCTCTCTCTGCCCCTCCCCTGCTCGTGCTCTGTCTGTCTCTCTCTCAAAAATAAATAAACATTAAAAAAATTAATAATAATAATTTTAAACTTTGGCCATTGGAGGCGCTATTTTGTTTCAACTATTTTTGTGGAATCTGAAAACCTCCCCAGTTATTTACTTAGGATTTTTTTTTCTTTAAATCTCTTTATTTTAACTTAAGTAGTGCTTAGATCTAATCCTAAAAATAATTCTATGCAATTATTGGCTTGATATGCTACTTCTATAATTTTTCAAGCCAAATTAAAATACATAATGATTAAAATAAAGACATTTTTATCCGCATACTACTGAAGATCACTCGGAAATTACCAGCAGTTAAAATATCCCATTTTGGGAAGTAATTAGGTATCACCCCGTGTGTCACTTTGCAGCCATTGACACAATGCTGTAGTTAATTGATGGGGACAAGCTTATCCCACAGCTATTACTGAGGGGTTGTTACATGGTGGCATGTTTTGACCTGGAAACAGAGAGTGAAATTTCTGAAAAATTCCTGATGGAATAAAAACAACATATTACAAAACAATGTACCATTATCTCATTGTTGTAGGAAACATGCTGTCTCTTTCTACACACACACGCACATAGATGCACACACACATGCACACACGTATGCACACACGTACACGTATGCACAGACACGCACACACGCACACACATGCACACATATACACATAGATGCACACACAGATGCACACATGCATGCACACACAGGTGCACAAATACACACACGCACATACATACAGACCTACACACACATATGTACACACATATGCACACACATGCACACACACATGCATAAGCACAACCAAAGGCCTTGAAGGAGAGACCCCAGTGTTTAAGTGTGGTTTGCTGTGCACATCACAGGTGATGCTCTTCGTATGTGGAGATGTTCCACTTTACCTAGGACAGATGACTACTCACAATAAAATGTGAAACACTAAACACAGTGAAATAGACGGATGCCTCTCTTCTCCCTGGCTTCCAGGAAAACCCTCTGCTTCTGAGTTCCTGTCACATTCAGTTGATGGCATGTGTGGGACCCTCCATGGTGACAGCTGGTTTTTGCCATTGACTCTGATCCTAGTTGGTGCTCTCTGTGTCTAGAGTCCCCAGTTACCAGAATGCCTCTACTTGTGGGGTACATGGGGGCAACACTTTATTTTTATTTTTTTTGAATTTTTTGATTACATTTATTTATTTTTGATAGAGACAGAGCACAAGTGGGCGAGGGGCAGAGAGAGAAGGAGACACAGAATCCGAAGCAGGCTCCAGGCTCTGAGCTATCAGCACAGAGCCCGACACGGGGCTTGAACTCATGAACCGTGAGATCATGACCTGAGCCAAAGTCAGACACTCAACCGACTGAGCCACCCAGGCCACATGGGATTCTTGTAGGTCAAGTTCCGGGTTGCCACAAACTTCAGTGTCCATGCTGCCTCACTCTGTTAGTGAGGAGAAAGGTCAGGGCTGGGAAGGCTCCAAGTTCTGGCCGATATTAGATTGAAGGCGGCTTCCCCATTTCACTGACCACCGCATGAAACTATCCAGGGCACCCTTATGTCACTTTCTTTGCTTCCTAGTGCCAATTGGAGAACAGAGAATCCCAGTAAGATCTCCTCCTAGACTCTCAGCAGAACATCTAAAATCTGTCAAGGGCTTCTGTTATGTATTCTGCATTTAAAAAGTAAAAAACAAAATACAAAGGGAATTCTAGGAGCCAAAGAACCTGGGAAGAACATGATCATGAATTTTCCTCTTGTCCTAAACAGCCACCTTTGCCTTCCCAAGTGCACTTCGGCCCATTAACAACTGGGGGTTCTCATGAAGAGGAAAACAGGGCTGTGATGGAGGCCCCATTTGCTGTACCTTGGGCACGAATCACTGCGGTCCTGGGCCTTGGGCGATCACTGTGCCGTTGGCATTTTCTTTCAAGAAATGAATATTTATGCTTTTAGCAATAATCTTAGATGCTGGTGGTGCTTAGGGAGCGGGTTGTAGGGAAATTACAAGAGGACTCAAAAGATTCCACCCTGGTGCCTGGGTCCTGAGAAATGCCCTACTTCTGAGTGGCAGTGGGACCTGTTTAATATGATAGGGGATGTCACTCTCGTGATTAGGTTATGTTACCTGGCCAAGACGAGGGAATTATGTAGGTGATAGAGTCAAGGGTCCTAATCAAGTGACTTTGAGTTAATAAAAGGTGGCTTATCCTGGTGGGTCTCATATAATTCGATGAACTTTTTAAACACGGATCCAGAGGTCAGAGATGGAAGAAATCGAAGAGATTTAAAGGACCAGACACACTCTCCCGCTGCCCTTGGAGAAGCAAGACACCATGACGTCTACCGCTGGAACCATCCATCATCTGAGCTTAGGAGTGGACCCTGAGCCTCAGGTGAGAGTCCAGCATGAAAACATCTTGACTTCGGCCAGATGAGACCTCAGTAGAAGCCCCAGCTAAGCAGAGCTTGAACCACTGAGCCAAGAAACCATGGTAACGAGTCACTGTCAGTGTGAGTGCTGCCGGCATCCGCCATGTTCACGGACAGCTCACGCAAGGAGCTCACTTCCTCCCTGGGGCAGCGGTGTGCCAACAAAAGCCTTTCCATCCCAGCTGGATGGATGGGAATTTATCCCTCCCTCACTGGACTCTGGGATCCCAGCTGTGGTGGGGAGGTCTCCGCTCTGGGCTTGCCTGGATCCGGGGCCTGGAACTGTCCCCTGGAACCCACGTGGCAGGTTCCCGGTATGAGAAGAACTGAGTGTTCAGATGCTGTTGAAGGACCTACCTGCCTAGGCTATTCCTGTTGGCCAACCATCAATTCCCCTTCTCTGCTTTTTGGTAGTTAGAGGCATTAATGTGCGGAAAGTCATTCTTACCGTGGATCAGAAGCTCGCCTATTTCTGTGCTGTTCCTCTCCCGGCTTGGGAGGGTTCTCCCTCCTGGGCGCCTCTTCCCGCCTCAAGGCTGACACGTCTTCTTTCTGTTTGTCTTTCTGGTCTCCTTTCTCAACTCTAAACTTTTGTTTCAAAATGAGCAAACGACAGCAAAACAAAGATGATGAACTACCCTTCGTTGTTGGAAAGTCTCCAACAGCACCTGTGTCATGGGGCAGCGATTCATACCAGGAGGCGCTCCTCTGCTGGCCCTTCGCCTCCCTCAGCCACGCCTGGGCTCTCTTTCCCCTGATTGCACCAGAAGGAGAGAAGAAGGGAAGAGCTTCATGTCATTATAAAGTAGCTACCCCGAAGCACACTGTAGCCATTTTCCCCAACAGCACTCCATTTGACAGCTTCTCCCTCGGGCTTGGCTGACCTCTGTGTGGCAGGGCCTGTGCCCAGCCCTCCGTGGTGTCTGTGGCACAGTACCCATACTAGATTCTGGTAAGTCACCCGGAGACCTCGAGACCCAGGCACGAAAGTCTGCCTGCGGGGAGGATGCAAGTTTCCAAGTAAGGAGTCGGGGAAAGTGGGAGCCAAAATATGAATATCAGGGCTTTGGGGATTATTTTTAGGGTCTGTACTTTTTAAGTGGAAACAACTATTTCAATACAAAGGTGTTGTTAGAATGTCTTCACATTGAAAGGCTAAGACCAGTCTGTTATCTCAGGAGTCAATGGACTTATTTATTTATTTATTTTTAAATATTTTTTTAACGTTTATTTATTTTTGAGACAGAGAGAGGCAGAGCATGAACGGGGGAGGGTCAGAGAGAGAGGGAGACACAGAATCGGAAGCAGGCTCCAGGCTCTGGGCCATCATCAGCCCAGAGCCCGACGCGGGGCCCGAACCCACGGACCGTGAGATCGTGACCTGAGCTGAAGTCGGACGCTTAACCGACTGAGCCACCCAGGCGCCCCAATGGACTTATTTTTAAACCACTGCATCTCACCTTTCTCTGGAATCACACCTCTGAGTTCATGGTGTAACCGTGTTTGGGGATGTGAATTAAATGTTCCTTTAGGGCCTCATTTAGGGCTAATGGGAAAGACTCTGATAGAACCTCCCTGGAGAATCCAGCACCAACCCCTGTGATTAGCTGAATTAATTTAACTGAACACGTCAGGGGAAAGCTATGCCTCTAGGTGAAGTTTGTGTGCGAGCCATTCCCACAGGAGATGGGAGGATCTACAAGGACAGACTGGGCCCCTTCGACATGAAAGTTCTTGCTGTGACAGTGTCCACAGAAGAGACGTTGAATGTGGACAATGTGCCATGTTACGTGTGGGTTCACAGAGACTGAGCCAGCCAGTGTAACACAATGACCACCAACCTTTATGACAATGTGAAAACTACAGCCTCTGGTGGCCCTGACAGCTGCCAGGACGCTGGACACTCTGTTTCTCCCCCAAATGTTCACATTCCAGAGGACCGTGTGAGACATAACCAAGTGGAAGGATACAGAGAGGGCCAGAACCCCGGGGTGGGAGTAGAGGTGGGGTGGGGCCGGGTTTCAGAGCATTGTAGACCTATACCTCATTCCTGCCTCCACCAGCTCTCAACCAGACCCCTCAATGGGTCTCATCTGTGTCCGGGGCTAATGAAAGCACCTGCCTCCTCTTAAAACTATGAATGGGAATTAGCCAAAATGTTCTGTGGCCTGACAGCTGCAAGTGGAAGTTTCCCCAGAGTGAAATCACAGCTTGCGTTCGACCCCCATTCTCCAATCGTTTCCACCATCAGTCTCTAAGGATCCTTGGAGAGAAGTGGCTGATTCTGGGACTGGGGCAGAAATACACAAGATGAGCCTGGAGCTTTGTGTAAGGCAGAAAGTGAGAAAGTACTAAAAAAAAAAAAAAAAAAAAAAGAAAAAAGAAAAAGAAAAAGAAAAGAAAAGAAAAAGAAAAAGAAAAAGAAAAAGAAAAAGAAAAAGAAAAAGAAAAAACAGAAAGCAACCAAAGTTGAAATAAGCCTTCAATGATGGGGGTATGTCAGAGACACACAGGAGCCATTGGAAGGATCACCCAGTGGCCAATGCTGGGCAAGTGTGAACAACTAAATAAAGGAGTATGGGAGTGTAACACGAATAAGGATGCACAAGTCCATGCTGATGTGATACATGTTGCGTAAATAAGTGAGAAAGGGAAGACAAATCTCTTGTGCAGAATTCCAAACGAGTGGATTCAGAAAATCCATTCAAGGAAATGGAGCATAACCCCCGACCCTTTATGTCTGGGGAAAGTACAGCGTGGAGGGGAGAAGGGTGACCACAGTGGAGAAGCCAGGCAAGCACGACCCTAGGCTAGGTCATCGAGGTCAACATCAACATGGTAAGTTATGCCCACAGCACATACCCTCGATGCATATGATATGATGAAAGGAACTTCTTCTCAAAACCAACGCCCTACCGGATGACCCAGCAATCACACTACTAGGTATTTATCCAAAGGGTACAAAAATGCTGATTCAAAGGGACACAGGCACCCCAACGTTTATAGCAACACTACTGACAATAGCCAAATAATGGAAAGAACTCACATGTCCATCAACTGATGAATGGATAAAGAAGTGTGGTGTGTGTGTACACACACACACACACACACACAAACACATATATATACGTATATATATACATATATATATGTATATATATATAGGCTTTTTCCAAATCTTGCCATTTGGAATGATGTGAATAGAACTGGAGGGCATTATGCTAAGTGAAATAAGTCAGTCAGAGAAAGACAAATATCATATGATTTCACTCATATGTGGAATTTAAGAAACAAAACAGATGAACATAAGGGAAAGGAAGGAAAAATAAGATAAAAACAGAGAGGGAGCCAAACCATAAGAGAGTCTTAAATATAGAGAACAAACTGAGGGTTGCTGGAGGGGAGGTGTGGGGGGGAGGGCTAAATGGGTGATGGGTACTAAGGAGGGCACTTGTTGGGGTGAACACTGGGTGTCATACGTAAGAGTTGAATCACCCGGTTCTACTCCTGAAAGCAATACTATACTGTATGTTAACTAACTTGAATTTGAATAAAAAAACTCAATACCCTTAGCCTAACCATGACCAAAACATCAGACAGACCCCATTTGAGGGATGTTCCACAAAATCTCAAACTGGTGCTTCTCCAAACCTTTAAAGTCATCAAAAACAAGGGAAACTCACAGCCAAGAGGCATCTAAGGAGACCTGATATGTACATGTAATGTGGTGTCCCAGACCTGGTTGTGGAGGGGAAAAAAAGTAAGATATTAGGTAAACATTAAGGAAACCTAAGTGTGGGATTCAGTTAATAATGATGTGTCAGCACTGGTGGAGGGACCCATGCGCCATGCTAACATTAAGATGTTTATGACAGAGGAAACTATGTGTGTGTGGTACATGGGAACCCTGTGTACTGTTTTCACAGTATGTCCACGAACCTAAAACTATCCTAGAAATAAAAAGCCCATGTTAAAGAAAAAGCACAATGTGAGTTGAGCTATTATTATATTGTACACCTGAAACTAATAGGCAACTACTAATCATACTTCAATTAGAAAAGCAAAAGAATCAGGGAAATTTGTTGTAAAAATTTCAATTCATTCCAAACGTAATATATTGTACTTTTCTCCATAAAATTCAGATTCAAAAACTAATTTGGAAAATAAACATCCGTGTTTCTTGAAGGCACATTTTCAGTAAAAACAAAACCACAAAGACAAAAGAACCACTGTGAGGACTGTTTGGGACAATGTCCTGAGATTATCTTAATAGAAATATATTTCAAATATAATGACTGCCTTTTATTTTGGGATCATGCCCGGGTTGCCAGAGGGCGGGTCTGGGAGGAAGGCCTTTATGGGCTGTTGAGGACAGTTCTCGACAGCCTTCCTTCCTGAAAGTTTTCATTGTGATGATCTCTAAGTGACGGATGACAAGACTGAGGCTTACAAAGGTCAAGTGCTAAGTTCAAGGCCACCCTCACACTGTGAGGAAACAGCTCCATTCTGCTTGCACTGTTGGCTACAAGATCATTTGGATGAAAATATCTTTTAAAAAAATTTTTTTAATGTTTTATTTTTGAGAGAGAGACAGAATACAAGCAGGGGAGGGGCAGAGAGAGAGGGAGACACAGAATCCGAAGCAGGCTCCAGGCTCCGAGCTGACGCGGGGCTCGAACTCATGGGCTGTGAGATCCTGACCTGAGCCAGAGTCAGATGCTCAGCCTACCAAGCCACCCAGACGCCCCGAAAATAATGATCTCTTCAATGGAGATGCTGAAGAGAGGAATTATTTAAACAGGAAATGAAAACACTTCCTTCTTTTGAAACATGTTCTCGTCTTGGCGGTGGGGCGCTCTCTCTGCCCCTTCAACCTCAGCAGGTAAGATTGGGAAATTACTCCTGATTGTGTAGTGGTGAATCCATTACGGAGCGTGCTGAAACCCACTGTATGGCTTTATGGGATTGAACATTGTCCTTTACGTCCTGTCTTACTGAGCTATTAAAAACTAAATACCTGGGATGATAGTATTGAACAATTACAGAAGTTGCCGCGTACAAGGCCATCACAACGGTGTGCGTGCGAGAAGGCTCCTTGGAGCCGCGCACCCAAGCATATCACGGGGCGTCGTAACAGATGACCGCACTTCCCCGCCGCTGTTGCTGGTGGCTGTGTGGGGACAGGTGCGATCACCCCTGCCTTTGCTTGAGCCAACACCCACACGGAACTCAGCGGCACGTCTCACTGCGTTTTCAGCCCAGAGACGTCTTGTGGTGTCTGCAGCTTTGCCCACTGAGAAATGAGCCATCAGACTTGATATTATCTGACTTTCTGCAAAGCAAATTTGCAGTTCCGAGTGCTGTGGGGAATGTTAATGTCCAATGATATATGGTGGATGATTCAACCTGGGATAAGTTTTGGAATGTTAACTTAGGTTCCCCCCAGAGATGGTTTATTAATACATGCTCTAGTCTATGGGATCAGGATTATAAATCAGACTCTATTTAACTTGGTTTAAATTGTGCTACTGTGTCTGATCCTATCTTTGCACAGTTTCTAAATCTGCCGAGAAACTTCTTGAAAAATATAGAGAAAATGAAGTTTCTATGGCAAAGTAATTTGTTTTACCCCCGGAAAACTGGGAAAGAAAGAAACCATCCTGGCCAGCCTCTGTCTGTACAGGTTCTCCTCCCGCACAGGGCTTTGACTCTGCTCAGTGCACAACGGTGTGAGGGGTGTGGGCAGCTCCATCAGCCAAGGATGGAATCCAGGCAGTACTTAGTAGAGAGAGCAGACATGGTGCTCATTTTCCAGAATACATGACGACTCATCAGGGTCACACAAGTCATACAGAGCTACACATTCCCATTGTCCACATTCCATTCAGTACGTTGGCACCCACCCCCCCCACGACACCATATTTCCCAACGTTGGAGAAACACCAGTGATACACGTGTAAGTTCAGTCAGTGAAAGTTAGGTAATTCTGAGGCTTCATTCTCAACACCAGCCTTCCATCTCATGTGACCTGAAAGGAGACTGTGGCCAAATGCAAGGGAACCTACTTTCAAATCTGAATATCCACACTGTCCCCAGAATGAGACAAAAATGCCAAAGGGAGGGAGACGCTGCCCTCTTTTTTTATTAATACTGTTGACATTCGAGATTTCAGGGGGAGCATTTTGCAATGTGACAGCGGGGTCCAGGTTTTCAAGAACAAAACAAAATTTTAGGTCCAAGGGTGCAAAGCAATAAATTCTACCAGACAGTGCTGTCTGCTCCCATCAGCCTTCGGGAGGGGGTGGCACAGAGCTTGGAGTTTTACCTTCTCTGTGCCTACTCCTCCTCCAATTGTCACATGAACTCACCCGAGGAATATGCCCCTGTCCCCAGGAATTTTTTATCTTTAGCTGTTTGTCCTGACCAGGCTGGGGTGAAGGCATCTCTACCCAATGACTCCAAGGTGTGGCTGAGAAGTGGCCAGATACACAGTGGGAGCTCAGCTCGGGGACAAGCAGAGCTCAGAAGTCTCAGAGCATCTCTGGTTGTCTGTCCTGTGCCCTCCACTGACTGGGAAACCCGATTTGGGGGCACTGCTGCATGGAAGGGTGACCCCTCTTCCTCCCTGGCCCACAGGACAGACCCTCAGAAGCTGCAGAGGGTTGGATCAGTGGAGATACCTAAACTCAGCCTGGGGAATCACATTCCTGCCCTTCAGGAATCTGGAATTGTAGGGTGGGAGAAAAGGAGCTGTCTTTGGGCCTGAAGGAAATAATGACATAGTAGGTAGAACCATTGTGTCGGACGAGAAGGAAGTTTCTGTGTAGCGAGCAGCAGGGGTGAGGAAGGCCCTCCCAGAGCTGGTCCTGACTGTCCGGAGGCTCCACTCTGCTGTTTGCAAGCACCTGGGATTCACGAGACAAGACAAGCCCTCATAGTTGGTCCATCTTTCCACTGCCTGCGACAAGGTCTGTGCTCCCAGGGTTCCATACTCTGCCTCTTAAAGCAAATATCTGTTTTGGGGCTTCGAGTCAGCAACCGCCAAGCCCCCAGCGCAAGAGTGGGGGGCCATCTCCCAAGGCAGGTTCACTGGCTATTGTCCTGAGAGGAGGCGCGAACGAAGGTGGGGCCAGCCCGCAGCGGCTGGAAGGCTCAGAGCCCGGAGTTTCCCTGGTGCCTCTTTCACCAGCCACCTGTCCCACCTGGTCTTGGTTCAGGGTCTCGGAAAGATGCGGGAGGCCAGGAAGCTGTGGCCAGACCATGCTTCAAACAGGCAGATATGTGACCCGGGAACGGCGTGTCGCCTGCCTTCTGTGCCCTCCCTCAGTGCCACCACGTCCACTACCAGCATGGCCACACCCATGCCACGCGCTCTGCGCAAGCCACTCCCTCCGCCCAGCAAACGTCCTCTCCCCAACAAGTAGTTACTGAGTACCCAGTGCGATCAGCATCCCGTGACTTCACTCATGCCTCCGTGACACCGACATCATCTTAGCCAAGGGTTTTGTGCCCTTACTAGATGTCAGCCACTGCTCTAAGTCTTTGTAAGAATTAACTCGTTCGGGGGCGCTCGGTGGCTCAGTCAGTTGAGCGTCCGACTTCGGCTCAGGTCATGATCTCTCGGTTCACCAGTCGAGCCTTGCGTCGAGCTGCCTGCTGTCAGCATGCAGCCTGCTTCAGATCCTCAGTCCTCCTCTCTCTCCCCCACTCTCTCTCTCTCTCTAAAATAAATAATTAAAACATTAAAATAATAAAAAAAAAAGAATTAACTTGTTCAAGGGACCCTAGATAGCTCAGTGGGTAAAGCATCCAACTCCTGGTTTTGGCTCAGGTTATGATCTCATAGTTCGTGAGTTCAAGCCCCACACTGGCTCTGCACTGACAGTGCAAAGCCTGCTTGGGATTCTCTCTCTCCCTCTATCTCTCTGTCCCTCCCCAGCTTTCTCTCTCTCTCTCTCTCTCTCTCTCTCTCTCAAAAAATAAATAAATAAACATAAGCAAAAAGAATTAACTCGTTCAATCCTCAAGAACACTCTGTGTGATTCCCGTTGTTACCTATCTACATTCCGAGGACCAGAGACACTCAGTGAGCAGCCTGACAGTGAACAAATCACAACAAAAGTGAGCATACGGCCCCCGAGCAGGAGTGGCTGGTTTCTAGAGTAACCCTCGAGACTCCAGGGTAACTTTGATGGCGAAGGCCCACATCTTGTCCTGGGCTTACTGTCGCCAGCCGTGCCTCCCTACCCATGCCAAGCTCCTACATTCGGATTCAAAACACATAATAATCACCAAGCATCGCATAGACGTCTGGTTTCGGCATACACTACAGGATCAGCCAACTGTGTCTTCCACCATGCCGGACAGATTATGTTGCCTTTCCCCTGGCAGCCTGAGCTGAAATTTGCCACTGAAAATGTAACGACTTCAGTTCTCACTAAAGGCAAAAAGGAAGTGGAGAACACCCCCATGCTCCTTATAGTTATTTGGATGCGTGACGGCAGACAGAGGAAGAGAGAAGAGACCATGAGCTATTTCAAATCCTCAGCCTTATTGGATCAATTAATACCATCTATCTGCACCAAAAACCATCATTCATTCATTTATTCACCCCTCCATCCACCAGGCGTTTATCAAGGCTCTATGGCGTAGAAAGCAGTATTCCAGATTTTCTGAAGACAAATGATTCAAGATTGCATTGAAGACCTGTTCTCAAGAAGATCACTGTTCAACGGGGAAGAAAAAAAATGCATCTGTGTGGACACACACACACACACACACACGGCATGGCAGAGCTGTGCCACAGGAAGGGGAGAGAAATGCCTGTAGAATGTGGGGCCTGCTTCACCTGGGAGCTGGGGAGGTGTGTGTCACAGAGCCAGGCGACACTGGCATTTTTTTTTATATCGAGTTAGTTAATATACAGTGTAGTCTTGGCTTCAGGAGTAGAACCCAGTGATTCATCTCTTACATAGGACACCCAGTGCTCATCCCGAAAAGTGCCCTCCTTAATGCCCGTCATCCATTTAACTCATCCCCACCCAACCACCCCCTCCAGCATTCTCCACAGAACTAGAACAAGCAATCCTAAAATTTGTATGGAACCTCAAAAGACTCCAAATCGCCAAAGTAATGTTGGAAAAGAAAACCAAAGCTGGAGGTATCAGAATCCTGGACTTTAAGCTGTATTACAAAACTGTAATCATCATTGGGGCGCCTGGGTGGCGCAGTCGGTTAAGCGTCCGACTTCAGCCAGGTCACGATCTCGCGGTCCGTGAGTTCGAGCCCCGCGTCAGGCTCTGGGCTGATGGCTCGGAGCCTGGAGCCTGTTTCCGATTCTGTGTCTCCCTCTCTCTCTGCCCCTCCCCCGTTCATGCTCTGTCTCTCTCTGTCCCAAAAATAAATATAAAAAAAAAAAAAAAAGTTAAAAAAAAAAAACTGTAATCATCAAGACAGCATGGTATTGGCACAAAAACAGACACACAGATCAATGGAACAGAATAGAGAACCCAGAAATGGACCCACCAAGGTACGACCAACAAATATTTGACAAATCAGAAAAGAGTATCCAATGGAAAAAGACAGTCTCTTCAGCAGGTGGTGCTGGGAAAACTGGACGGCAACATGCAGAAGAATGAACCTGGACCACTTTCTTACACCAGACACAAAAATAAACTCAAAATGGATGAATGACCTAAACATAAGACAGGAAACCATCAAAATCCTCAAGGAGAGAGCAGGCAAAAACCTCTTTGATCTTAGCCACAGCAACTTCTTACTCAGCACATCTCTGGAGCAAAGGGAAACAAAAGCAAAAGTGAACTACTGGGACCTCATCCAAATAAAAAGCTTCTGCACAGCGAAGAAGACAATCAGCAAAACTAAAAGGCAACCGACAGAATGGGAGAAGATATTTGCAAATGACATATCAGATAAAGGGTTAGTATCCAAAATCTATAAAGAACTCATTAAACTCAACAACCAAAAAAACAAATATTCCAGTGAAGAAATGGGCAAAAGACATGAATAGACACTTCTCCAAAGACGACATGCAAATGGCCAACCGACACATGAGAAAATGCTCAACATCACTCATCATCAGGGAAATACAAATCAAAACCACGGTGAAATACCTAACCTCACACCTGTCAGGGCGGCTAAAGTTAACCCAGGAAACAGATGTTGGTGACGATATGGAGAAACGGGAACCCTCCTGCACTGCAGGTGGGAATGCAGACTGGTGAAGCTGCTCTGGAAAACAGCGTGGAGGTTCCTCAAAAAACTAAAGTAGAGTTACCTTACAACCTAGCAATTGCACTACTAGGACTTTATCTAAAGGATACAGGAGTGCTGATTCGAAGGGGCACATGCACCCCAATGTTTATCGCAGCACTTTCAACAATAGTCACGGGCATGTTTGAGTGCAGGAGCAGCAGGAGGATGGCTAATGGGTCAAGAAGAACAGGACTTGTTCATGTGGATGAAGGGCATTTTCCTTCTGTGGGATCACACACGTGAAGGCAGGTTTAATTCGTTCCTAGAAGGCTTACCAGGCTAAAGAGGTTATATTGTATTCAGTAGCTTTACAAGTTTTTGGATTTTTTTGGCGACAATAACTTGAGTGTTTCCTTAGATTAATTTATCACATAATTATTCAGAAACTTAATATGGTAAAATGGAGTAGGACAACAGTGGCCAGCTAGAAGTCCTTTCTGTAGACTAGGAGGGCTGAAACAGACTTCTGTTTCATTGCCATTGCTTAAGCAAAGAAGGTAGTTTATTGGATAATTTGGTTGGGAATGCTAAAAACAGGGTTTACTTCAAGCATGGTTGGATCCAGGAGCTCAATACTGTCAGGCATTGGTCTCTCCCTGTCTTGGTCCTGCTTCCTTCTCTGTTGGCTTCATTCTCCAATAGACTATTTCAAAATGGAAGCAAAGATGAACCCTGGCTGCTCTGATAGAAGTAGTGATGTTTCCCTTCCCAGGATCCACATCAGTCTCCCAACCAGACTTGACCCGCTTCAGCAGGATGGACCCCGTTTATCATGCATTCATCCCTGGACCAGCCAGAGTCCAACGGGGGAGGGGGCTCTGGCTGGCTGGGGTGGAGGGTGTGCTGACCCTCACAGGGGAAGAAGCAGGGCCTCAGAGGAATTACATGAAGCCAGCCAGAGACATTCCTCAGCTCAGCAGTTAGAGGCCGGCTTCTTGCCCTTTAAGGCTAATGTCTCCATTTTCTACATTCCTATACACTTTGTGAATTGCCCATCTTTTCCAGTTTCATGATGGTTAATTGTGTGCCCATGTGTTTGCCCAGCTAGACTGTGACGTCCCTGAGGGCAGCACATTTTCTTGCTGACCCTAGGTCTCTAATGAGCAAAGTGCCCGCATCCCATTAGACAAAATGCACACTCTTCTTGAAATCCAGGAGGGCTTAGGGGCAGGAGCACTGGAAGAAAGTCTAAAGGAAGGATACAAATGAAATAGATTGGGTGTTCTAGGAAATTCGAGCCTCAGATTCTAAGAGTTGAAGAGGTCCCTGAAGGCATCATGAACGGGCCTCTTAGAGACCTGGGGATGGCCTTCTGAAGGCACGAACTGGACACCGCAGCAGAGTGAGTACCAGAACCTCTGTTTCTGACAAGCAGCAACACAGAGAAGACGAAGGATCTGAGTCTCGCAAAGATGCCGCATCAGCGATCTGTGTGGCCCGTGGGGAACAGCCCGAGACAGTCTTCCCTGGGGGCAGTTCCCGCGTGTCTGGTTGCGGATGCCCCGGGACATCCTGAGACAAGGGTTTTCATACCACCAGCGCCGTCTCCTTAGAGAAGTGAGTATCTGGATGTGCCAAACGGGGCAGGATTTACCCAAATGGGCTTGTCTGAGGTTTATTTTAGCTCTGTTGTAGCCCGCGGGCCCACGACTCCTCTTACGTCTTTATTCATAGCTCAGCAACAAACCTATGTGTTTTTTTAAATTTTTTTAATGTTTATTTATTTTTGAGACAGAGAGAGATAGAGCATGAACAGGGTGGGTCAGAGAGAGAGGGAGACACAGGATCTGAAACAGGCTGGAGGCTCTGAGCTGTCAGCACAGAGCCCGACGCGGGGCTCGAACCCATGAACTGCGAGATCGTGACCTGAGCTGAAGTCGGATGCTTAGCCGACTGAGCCACCCAGGCGCCCCACAAACCTATGTTTTAATGAACACTTTAACCTTAAGATGGTTTTAAAGTTGCAGAAAAAAAAAATTAAGCAGATTGTGCAGAGAGTTCCTATACATTTCAGGCAGCCTCCCCCATGATTAACGTCCTACATGAAATATGGTCCATTTGTCCCAATCAATAATCAATACTGAGAGATGATTATTAATGGAAATCCATACTTTTTCAGATTTCCCTAGTTCTTGTTTAACATTCTGTTTCCTCTCCCAGGACACCAGCCGGTACACATGTTACTTTCAGATGATCTATTTATCAGCCTGAGACCTTGGAGCAAATGCCACCAGCTGGGTGGCTGGAGGAACAGACACTTACATCTCAACGTTCTGGCAGCTGAAGCTCCGAGGTCAGGGCCCGGCACGGCTGATTTCTGGTGAAGCCTCTCTTCCCTTCTCGCAGTGTCCTCGCACGTTGGAGAGAGGGCGAGCTCTCTGACGTCAGGGCCCCCCCAATTATGATCTCATTGAAACTTAATGATTTCCAAAAGGTCTCGTGTCCAAAGACAGTCACACTGGATGCTGGGGTTTCCATGTAGGGGCCCTGGCAGGACCGTGACTCAACCTGTAGCAGATGTCCTGTCTCCTGAGTCTCTTCCTGGCCGTATACATGTGGCAGTCTTTCCTTGTTTTGGGTGACCTTGACAGTTTTGGGGAGTACGGGTCAGGTTCTTCGGAAATGTCCCTCAGTTGAGATTTGTGTCATGTTCTTCTCATGGTTACACTAGAGTGATGGGTTTTGGAAGGAAGGTCTTGCAGGAAAAATGCCATTTTCAATACATCTCGTGCTAATCTGTCAAGGGCACAGGATCGAGATGACTTGTTGATGACCTTGGTCGCTGACGGAGGTCATGTCTGCTAGGTTTCTGCGCCGTAAAGTTGTACGTTTCCTTCTTCACATCCTGTGCTTTCTGGAAGGAAGAAGCTATGTGCAGGGCACGCTGAAGGAGGAGGGAGTTTTTCTCCACTTCCTCGGGGACGAGTGTCTACACGAACTAGGTGGGACCCTTCTGCACAAGAGATCGGCCTGTTCTTTTCACTCATTCATTCAATCTTTTTGTTGGAGAATGGTTATTAGAACAAGACCTACTACTAGGTTTGTTTGTGCCTACTGGGTATTGTCGTTTCTCAGTGGCAGAACAAGGAGATGGAAGGTGTAAACTGATCCTGTGCACACATACCTGCAACTATTATCGTTGTGTGTAACCATCTTCGTTTCTATTATCCTGAATAAGAGTTTATACTGATATCTCCAGCTCAGATCCATCCTTATTTTAGACCCCGCCCCTGGCTTTCCTGTAACCTTCCACCACAACAGTGAGAACATGGCTCCCGGCATCTATCGTCCACTTACTCAACTGTCCAGCATCCACGGAGAGGTGCATCAGAATCACGAATTCGAGGGGACATGATTCAACCCATAACAGGCAGTATCCTTGGCAGCCACCAGCGGCTCCTGGGTTGGCCGAGGGAGACATTTAGACTCGGGGCTGGAAAGGACACGCTACATAACGTATGGGGCTCACTGCAAAATGAAGAAGGGGGACACTTGTCTAAAACTCATCGAGAGTTTCAAGAACGTGACAACAACGTGTCGAGTCAAACCCAGGGTCCAGTGGGACTGCCCAGGCTTCACACTCATGATCCAGCCGGGTCTACAGAAGCAGGCAGATAAGCTCTGTGAAGAAGAACCACATGGAAGGAGGAAAAGTGGAGGACAAGTTCCAAGTGGACCCTTTATTCAACACCACTTAGCTTCTCCTTAGCATTATCACAAACACAGTCACAGAGAGTCTGCAAACGCAGGGTGTTGTTTCAGGGTGAGTTAGGTGTGGATACGGAGGTACTTGCTGTATTGTTCTCCATACTCTTGTGTCTTAAACATCTGAGGACGGATTCTCAGAGACATCCTACCCAGAGTGGCTCTTATGCCCTTCCTCACGCTCTGTCTCCCTGTGTGACTGCCCAGCCCCTGGTGAAGCCCCCTGAAGTGGACACACACGAGGTCTTTGTCTTTTTCCGTCCTTGGCCTTTGAGGTTTCCTACTTGGAAGTGTGTGTGCATCTTGCCTCGTTCACCTCAGCAGTGTGCTCTCCCAGGTATCTTACCATAAATAAGCCTTGTTCCCCCCTTTCTCTGAACAGAGATTGTCCCACCCTGGGTGCTCCTTCCCTCCAGGGGTTGGGGGAGCTTGTAACTCTATTGTTTTGTGGGGAAAGCTTTCAGCAACTGGGCAGACCACTTCCTCCCCCAGGAACTTGGATAAGTAACATAGGATGAGACGGTCATCTCGGAGTTGAACCACGACACTAGGAACAAAGCTGAACAAAGCTAACGAGTTACCAGAAACTGCCCCAGCAGGGCGTGGTTTGCGCTCTATGTTCCCAGGATGCTGGCTGCATTTTCCTTCATAGTCAGCTGCTCATTAGCACCAACCCCCAGCAACTGTCGGCAGGTGGTAATGAGGAAAATTGGACAGCATTTGGGTTATGTATGGTGTTTAAATTAATTCCATCACACATCGATGCGTGCGAGCGGCCTCTCTTCTTTAATTGATAATTGTACTCCAATTAACTTACTTCTGAGGGTCATTCTTGACTTCCAGCCACATTCCCATCACATCCCTGGAGATCCAAATTCATTGCAGATTTGCTAAAACCTGCTCTTGTCCCTGCTGGGACTCTCAGGCAGTTATTCTACAAGGAGCTTCACCACCAGTGAAACGCTGGTGACTTGGACGTGTGTCCCCCTCCACCCCCATCCAGAGTCCCCGGCGGGTATATGCAATTATTCCTGGGTTTCCGTGGACATCTCCTGCTAGCCGTGTCCAAAGCTGAACGCATTATCTTCCCAAGAACGTTCACCCCGTTCTCTCCAAACTGGTGGACACCCAGCTCCCCGCAAGCTAACCAGTCGGAAACACATTTGCTGTATCCCTCCAGCCTGCGCTCCGGTCAGTCACCAGGTCCCGGGACCTCCTGCTCCTCCTGGTTCTTCCATGGGCTACACCGCCATCCAGCATCCTTCTCTTTGCCACGTCCTCACCATTTCTCCTTCATGACGTGTTGTAATCTCCCCACTGTACCATCTGCCCCCAGGTTCTCCCCCCATCAACTCTTTCCTCACACTGCAGCCAGAGAACTACAGAAATATCGTCTCGTGCCCCAGCGTGCCTGACTCCAGGAAGGAGGCTAGTTTCTTATGATGCTGAACACGCATCTACCCAATGATTGAGGCATTCCACTCCTAGGTCCTCACCCAACAGAAAGAAAAACGTGCATCCATGTAAAGACCTATACATACTTGCTCCTTGCAGCCTATTCTCTGTAGCCCCCAAATAGGAAAACTCCATATGCCCACAAACGAGAGTATGGATAAAAAGCCGTGGCCTGTCACACCATGGACACCGCTCAGCAGTGAAAGGGAATGAATGTGCACCATGATATGATGCACGCGAGTTATGGCATTGAGGGAAGGCAGCCCGTCACAGAAGCATGAGTGAATTCCGTGTTTGCAGTTCCAGAATAAAACAAATCTGATCTGCAGAGACAGAAGCAGATCAGTGGTTTCCTGGGTGGGGAAAGGGATGAAGTCAGATGGAGATTCTGGGGACAACGAAAATGTCTTCTGTGCTATATGTTTGTGGAGGGGGGGTTACACGGGTGTAGACATGTGTCAAAATTTAGTGAAATGCACAATTCAAATGGGTGATTTTGTTGTGTATGAATAAAAATCTACCTCTGAGACTAGAACCACATTAAAATTTTTTTTGTTTATTTATTTTTGAGAGAGACAGCCAGAGCACTAGCAGGGGAGGGGCAGAGAGAGAGGGAGACACAGAATCGGTAGCAGGCTCCAGGCTCCAGCTGTCAGCACAGAGCCTGATGCGGGGCTCAAACCCATGGACCACGAGATCATGACCTGAGCCGATCGGACACTCAACCGACTGAGCCGACTGAAACAGATTTTTTAATATGTCTACACAGCACCATGACCCTGTCCCTGCCCTGATATCGGGGTGCTTCCCTTGAGTTTTTTCCTGCAAACACAGAAAGTTCTAGAACACACATGCTGCTTTCCATCTTGGCCTTTGCACACGTTTCCCTCCTCCTGGATCTGTCTGCTGTGTGCTCTCTCTCCGGCTGTCTCCCATTTGTTCTCAGGCCTGTGCTCAGATGTCACCTCCTCCAGGAAGCTGCCTCCCCTCGGAACCCCCATGACCGAGCCAGAAAATGCTGCAGCACCAATCCCGCCGTCACTCTGGACACAAGACTCCAAAACATTGCCCGATGGACTCAGAGCCTTGATAGCACGGTGGTGTCCTTCAGTGGTCACGTGCCCGGAGCCTGGCCCAGCACACCATCCAAAGTCATGGTCAGGGGTTCTTTGTCCAGGGAACGTATCAGTGAAACATCCGTGATTCTGTTAGACAAGGGAGAAGCTGTACTTACGTTCTGTGGTTTCAGATGCCCTGCCCCAGTCCCCTCCACCATCGTTGGTGTGATGACCGTTACTCCGAAGGCCTGTGTTGGGTTTCCTCACCAGGGATACTGTGTGCTGCTCCCCAGTCTCCGAGAACGCATCTCAAATACCACCTGCTAAAACCTTATTGGTTGGCTGTCAGGCTCACCTCCTCTGGCCTTGTGACTTCAAGGCCACCAGCTCCAAGGTGAGGGTCCCAGCAACATGGCGTCCACTGAGAGAGGTTCTGTGAGTCCAACAGCTTGGGGGATGGGCGAGCACACAAAGACAGTGGCTTTCTGGGGGTGAGATCAGAAATCGTTCCTTCTGGTGACCTCTGTGACGGAAGCATGCCTGGCAGCCCACCCTCGCCTGTCACGGAGCTCAGGAGGGTCGGGGGCCAGCGGTCCAGCCTGTGGGCAGCGTCCCTCACAGGGGGAAGCGAGCAGTGTGTCCGCTCTCACGTGCCCTCCTGCAGAGACAAATGCTGCCGATAACATCTGGCTTCTCAGGACAGGACGGCGTTGTCCTTTAATCTGAAATCTCTCTAATGCGACCCCTAGTACAAAGGTTTTTAATTTTTTATGAAGAAAAACATAAAAATTTTAAATTTCAACTATTTGGAGTGACCTTCTGATAAACAAACACCTGGACCCGCCAGGCCCCACTCAGGGGCTTGCACGCCTCCCCCCGATGGCCCGGGGTCAGCTGGCCAGGAGCAGTTTCGGCTCCAATTAGGGCTGAAGCGGCTTTGGGGGGTGGGCTCGGGAAGCACTGAGAGGCAGGTGTCAGGGCATGCTGGCATCCTGAATGCTCACTTTGGGTTGTATTAGCTTGAATTTTTTATGTTTGCCCTCATGAAAAATTCAACCAGAACGTTCTTACCCTTTAGCGATGCTCTTTATCATCAGGATTGATAAAGAAAGTGAGTTCCAAGGAGCTGAGAAGCACTTATAATGTGCTCACGATGTGTGGGGCGCTGAAGGCAAGAGGAAGCTGGGTCCCTTGTGCCCGGCTTCCCCGTCCACTCCCACCAAAGAGAGCCCGACTGATGTCAGGGAAGGCCAGCAGCCTGTGGCGGAGACCGTCCACGGATGGACAGGGGCCATGGGAGTCACGCAGTCTGTGAGCCTCGGCGCTCCTCGAACAACGCAGCAAGGAAGGTCACGATTCTTTCCCAGCGTGGGGTTTCCCTCTTCATTCATGTCCGCGTGATGATGCCAGATCAGCCCGAGCTGCTTTCTACCCCAACACAGTGACGGGGTGGCCATTTCCCTGACAGAAGGCAAAAATCCCCACCGCAGCAGACAGAGTGATGGCCCTCGAAAGATGTCCACACCCTAATCCCCATAACCTGCACATGCGCCACTTTCCGTGGACGGGGGAATTTGCAAGTGTGATTGTTACACGTTTTTTGAGATGCGGGTCATCTGGTGGGTCTTTGGAAGGGAGGCGTGAGTGTCAGAGGCAGAGTGACGCAGCGGGAAAGAGACTTGGCAGGTTGCTGCTGTCTTTGAGTTGGAAGGGAGCCGTGATCCAAGCTGTGGGGGCAGCCTCCCGAAGCCCGGAGAGGCAAAGAATGAGATTCCTTCTAGAACCTCTGTGTGTTAGTCAGGGTCCCTGGAGAAAACGAACCAATAGGATTCATAGAGATATCAATACACACAGACACACACACACACACACACACACACACACACACATATGAATGAATACATATAGTGAATACGTATTTTACAGATACAGGATTTGTTATAGGAATGGGCTCGTGTGATTATGGAGGCTGGGAGTGTGTAAGATGAAGCCCCAGGAGAACCAGTAATCTAACAGTGAGTCCAGAGGCCCCGAGAATCAGGAGGCTGATGGCACACATCGGAGGGGAGTCCGAAAGCATAAGAACCATGAGCTCTGAAGTCCGAGGGCAGGAGCAGAGTCACATCTCGGCCACAGAGAGTAGAGCAGACCTGCCCTCCCTGCACCTTCCCTTTCTATTCGGCCCCATGATCTCCGCACCTGTCGGGCGTCTTCTCTGCGGATTCACATCCTAGTCGCTTCCAGAAACACCATCCCAGGTGCAGCCAGAGTGAACCATTCCCCAACTAGCTGGGCCTCCCTTCCCCTGTCCTGGCAAGCTGACCCCAAACTGAGAATCACACCCCAGAAGGACAGCAGGCCTGTCGCCCCAGAAGGGCCCCAGAAGGGCCCCAGAAGGGCCTGGGTCCGTGCCGCCAGACCCAGTCCAGACTTCTGAACCACGAGGTAGCAAACCCGTGTCGTTTAAAGCCACTGAGTTGGGGGTAATTTGTTACAGCGGCCGCAGAAGCAAACACACGCACTTACCCCATACATGTGTGACCTGACGACGTGTGGAACGTGGGAAGCCCTCCTCCTGCGCGGAATTTGTGGCTGCTGGGCAGGCCGGGCAGGGGCTCAGGCCCGAGTTCTCTCCGCTGAGGGGCCTGTGGTCCTGGGCACATGGGCTCAACTAAGTACATTACCACTTTCTCAATAAATACTCGCTGAATGAAGGAATGAGTTGTGGGAGACTGTTATATGTACCGTATCCGTTGTATGTAACAGCTCTGAAGGACGAGGGTCTCCCCACACGTGACGATAACTGAAGGTCAGTTAGATGAGCCTGGGGTAACAGAGCAGCGATGGTCTGTGCACTGTGCCAACTGTGTCCCCAGCACACTTGCTCCTTGGCGGCCCACTGTGTACTTTGTTACTGTCTCACACTTGTCAGGTGTGTGCAATCCGCTCCCCAATCTGTAAAGTGGGCACCACAGTGGCGCACACGTCCCAGGATCAGGGAGGCGCCGTTGCTGAGATGGCGAATGGAAGACGCTTAGGCTTGTCTCCTGCAGGGGAGGCGCCCACTAAACTTCACTGCCCCTTGCGGTCAGTTCCCTGGGCCAGAGATCACGTCTTTACTTCCCACTGACCCAGACTGGCACACGGAAGGATTCCATGTGCATTAAAAAAATACACACCATTATAATGAATTCCAAGGCCTATCATCCCACTAGAATTAATATACAGAAGAGACAAGAACAGAGCAGAATGAAGGCAGCCCAGGGAGAGAAGGTTGAGGAGGTCTGGAAATCTTACCAGAGAATGTGAGTTCCTTCCTAGAAAAGTCACCTCCAGAAGGACATCTCTGCCCCTAGGGATGCACAGGCTTCTCCCTGAGGCATCTGGGTGAAATCGTGAAGGTGAGGGGTTTGAACATGAAGAACAGACGGCATTGTGTTGGATCCGATGTGTCAATCTTAACACATTGAAGTGCGCTGTCACTAACACAGCTGAGGTTGGAGAGAGATCTGTGCTTTTCCCGGAAAGATGGGATCTCCTGGGCTTTGGGATAGACGATGGTTAGACAAACCACCAAAAATGCACTCTTATTTTTTAATGTGGAGGAAAGAAGAAGCTAAAAGGAGGAGAAAACACAAACGAAGGAGAGTAGGTAAAAGCTCGTTAATTCTGAGGCTGCTAACCTGAAATTCGTGAGCACGACAACGTGGGTCAGAAGGAAGCTTCCTCTTCCCTTGTTAAAAATTGATCAGCAGATGAATTGTGAACAGAGACGGTTGCAGAAGGTATATGTTGACATCTGTAGAGAACAAATTGTCTTCGAGGTTATTGTGGTCACAAACGGACAGATCAGAAGAGAACAAATAGGAATTCTATTTTGAGTTTCTCTCCTTAGCAGCAAGTTTCTTGACATGTTTCCTCAAAAAGCATAAAATAACATATATCTACGGGCGTTTTCTGATCCGCAGCTCTCACTAATTAACACTGATCTTCTAACGTGGCGAGATTATATTGCGCGCCCGCTTTTCTTCAGAGGATTCTGTAGGTTTATGTAGGCGTGCGTGGCAGCCTGAGTCTGGAGAAAATGATACGTGTGGTGAGGACGTGAAGCTGCCTCTCTGGGAGTTTTAGGGAGGAAGATGAGGAGAAGGGAAGAAACGAGTGAGGAGGGTTGCCAGTAAGGTCTCGGGGGTCAGACAGAATAGACGGGGTCTGGGCTGCATTGCCAAACCCAAGTGTGAGCTGGTCAAGCGTCCTGACCGCAGTCATGGATCAAGTTCTGGAGAAGAGGATGCCGGGATGGGGTTCGGTGAGCGGTGGGATGATTAGAGAGTGTGTCCTTAGGATCCACCCCTGTGCGGGATTGGGGAGAGGGAGGGGGAAGGAGGGGAAATGGGAGGACAAGGCGGGGGGGGGGGGGGGAAGAAGGGGAGGGAGAGGAGGGAGAGGGGGGAAGGGGAGGAGGAGGAGGAGGAAGAGAAGATGGAGGATGAGGAAGGGAAGGGGAAGAGGGAAGGGGTGGGGGAGGAAGGGAAGAAGGGGAGGAGGAGAGGAGGGGGAGGAGGAAGAGAGGGGGAAGAGGAAGGGAGGAGGAAGGGGCAGGAGGGGCAGGAGGGGTGGGGAGGAGGATTAGGAGAGGAGGTGGGAGGGGGAGGAGGAAGAGGAGGGGAAGAGGGTGTTGTGCTGTGGGCTCGTGGTCAGCAGCCCCGACCGGCCCACCATTAGGCAGCTCTGGAACTAAAGCAGCCCGTTAGAGAGCCCCTCACAGGGCTGGGTGGCCGGGCCTTTGCACGTCTGCATCCACCAGTTATCAGACTGTGCTGTATGGGGAGGGGTCTGGCTTCAGGGAGGAAGCTCCCTGGACGTGAGGTGGCCCCCGAGGGGCCCATGGCCAAAGGTCCCCGCCCGCAGCCCAGCGGCTATCGGAGAGGGTGGTCTGGATGGCTCCCATCTCCCCGCATGTCCCCCCAGACTCGCGTAGCTCCCACTTCTCCTCTCCAAGCCTGGGATACTGTTCCTGCCTCTCTGGGGTCCCGTGGGGTCTCGAGCGGGAGGCCAGACACAGCGCCTGGTGCAGCGGCTGCTGCGGACCGAATGCTTGTGTCTCCCCGGAATTTGTACCATGAAAGGGAGCCTCCGTGTGATGGCATCTGGGGATGGGGCCTTTGGCAGGCCATGAGGGCGGGGCCCCCACGGACGGGATCGGCGCCCTTGTAGGAAGAGACCAGAGAGCTGGGCCTTGGTCTTTGCACCAGCTGAGGATAAACGCGGAGAAGGCGTCGCCCGCCCGGCGGAGAGCTCTCGCCGGGACCTGCCCTTGCAGGTGCCCTGAGCTCACACCTCCAGCCTCCGCACGGTGAGGAGTCAATGTCTGCTGTTCGGAAGCCTCCGAGGTTCCGTAATTTGATAAGGCAGGCTGAGCTGACCGAGGCCCTGTGATGACCTGTCGGCAATGACTTGACAGCAGCGATTCCTTGCTGCTCAAGGTCACAGTGGCCACGCCCCTGCTGTTACCATGGTTCACAAGGTTTCACGGCTGCTGAGGCGAAGGCTCTCTGAGGAGTCGTCATAGCTCAGCCCGTCACCTGTGACGTCCACGGTCCGGGCGGGGGGCAAGGCCGAGCAACAGCGCCGGGGGCGGTGACCCTGGGAGCCGGGAGAGAGGATCACAAGTCTGCTTTGACATTTTCGCGGCGCTCCTGTCGTGTAGGCGTGGAGATGGTTTTGCGAGGCTTCCTGGTTCGCGCTGACTTTTCCGGTCCCGCTGGAAGGGTGAGCCAAGGCAGGTGCCGTGAACCTCCGTGACGCCGTTTCTAATAGACTGGAGAAAAGACCCGTCCTTCCCCTGGAAGTCACCCTCAGAGGTCGTGAGCTCCCTCGGCACCCCGAGGGACCCGCCCCGGCAGCGGGAGTGTGGTGCACGCTGTCCCCGCGCGCGGAAGGCATGGCAGCGCGTGATCGTCTAGAAATTCAGCCACGCTCCAGCTGCAGCACAGAAGGAACAGCATGTCGGTGGGTGCTTTTTATCCTCATGGTACCCGCATTAGAAGCACATACATAATTTAAAAACTATATATTTTCAATTATTGTGAGTTTCCCAAACAAGAGACGTTTTATCGTGTGACCGTTAAATGCAACCAGGTGATCATTAAAATCTTGCTTGTGTTGACATTTCCTTCAGCTCTGAAACGAAGTTAAATTTTCTTAGTAAATGAGACCTCTCGGGAAAAGTGTTTCAAAAAAAAAAAAAGATTTAAGCTGTTTTCTGGCAAAGGAAAAAGAAATAGAGAACGGAGGGGGGGTGGGAAATAGGTTTCAATTTTACTACTTGTTTTGGAATCAGAGTCAGAGCCAATATCCCACTGAGATGAAAATTGTTCCAGGCTGGAAGAACGAGGTTGGGAATGTGTGTTTCTGTGAAATGTATTGACATTATGATCTCACTAACGCATGTTAATATCCCGCCAACACCAACCATATAACCAGAAGCACTGGGCAGCACGATCTGAAATATCAGATATATATTCTGATATGATCTCATTATTACAAAATTAATTCAGATCCTTGTAGGATGTTTTGAAATGCCTTCCAGAAATAACAAAATTGACAGGCTGATAAATCACATCTCAGTGGCACCTTCGTGAAAAGTCAGAAGAAATCAGCTTGATCTCCTTAGATGAATAGTTCAAGGCTCAGACTCCTTCCAGCCCTCAGATTTTACGTCTGTAAAAATATCACATAACAATCAGTGTGGCTGAGGCATGTCAGGCCTCACATTACTCCTGATTAGAATAATTGATTCCTCATTAAACTCCTATACATACAGGTTTGGTTTCTTTCGAGTCAGATTTCATCCCCCGCACCTGACTTTCCAAAACTCTTCTTAAAATGTCTGTAAAACAGAAATTTTAATTCATTTTCAACTTAGAAAGCGAAGAACCACCTTAAACTTGACAAATGATACCTAACGGCACGTGCTAACGGCTCCTGCTGATGTTCTCGGGTGGTTGGCCTCGAGTGCTTGGACTCCCAGCTGTTTCCGGAGACAGGTGAGGAAACGGGCCGAGGCAAATGTCTCCTGTCTCTGTGGAGCCTGATGGCCACGCACATCTGTGCGTACGCAGGTGTTGTGATAAACATCGATGTTGTGCCCAGATGGCAGGGTCCCTTTACAGTTTTCCTTGTCACCCAGGTGTTTTGGCAGTAAAAACAAACAAACAAACAAAAAACAAAACAACAACAACAACAAAAGCTACCTAGCTTTCTCCAAGCAACTCTTCTACTCTAGAAATATTCCACCTAACAGTCTTTGCTGCATTCTGGATGTCTCTGGTGTATTTTACTGCATCACAGCTGTCTTGGCTAGAATTTTGTGTCTGTGTCTTACTAACCGTGGGATGCAGGAGGAATCATGGAAATTTCCAGTCCTGTCATCTCCTCCCCTGTGAAGTGCAATTATCAACAGAATTGACCTGGTGGGTTTTTATCAAAATAAAATGAACGAAGAGTGACAAAAGGCTCAGAGCTGTGCCTGGCACGGAGCACACACTCAGTGTGACAGCTATTTATAAGTATTGCAATCAGTGCGATGTAGGGCTTTCATCCGTGGTTTTGGTTTATTTCTTTGAAGATTCTGTGACTCTCTCCAGGTGGATGGGCAAGAGAAGCATTTTGTCACCTTTGATAAAATGATCCTACCTGATCACATTTTCATCTCTTTTTCCCAAGAATCACACCTGATTTTTTAATCCTCAGGCTTTGATACAAAGTTCCACATCTGTATGGAGGGAGATTATTCTAGCAATAAACGCTCATTCTTTTCCAATAACACAGAGGGGCATCGAGTGCAGTTTAATGGTTGTCGAAGAAAGAGGCAGCACGAAGACAGGGAGCTTTGAAATTAGGATTTGGACTTTTTATTAAAGCTTGGGCTTTTTTGCCTTTATGGCCATGTGGATCCCTAATCATGTCTTCTAATTTGTTCTATGTGCTCCTTAAATTTCCCAGCACAATGTTGAGCAGAACTGGTCCATTCATAAATGTGTCTCTTCTATTCGTGGGTCCCAGGGTGCTTGCAGACCTCCACGTGTCGCTGGATGTTGTGTGGCCTGCGCTCTGGGCCCGGTGAAGCAGCAGGAGAGAAGGGGTGACTATGAGAGGAGCTGCTGGGTCAGAGAGGGGGCAGGTCCCCCAGGCCCACAGCCAGAGGGCTGGGGTATGTAGGCTGTGGTGGTGGTGGGGTGGGGGGACAGGTGGAAAAGGTGCTTAGGAAACACTCTGAACGGAAGCATCTCAACTGAAATGTAATGATGGACCGGAGACTTTCAGCTGCAGATCTGGGAAGTGAGGCCCAGCCCGAGAGGCCACAAGCGCAGGGTGCTGGTGTGTGTGTGTGTGTGTGTGTGTGTGTGTGTGTGTGTGTGTGTGAATGATGGGTAAAGAGAAACAGACACAAACCACGGTGGATGGACTGAAGGACCCATTTCCCGCCCTCCCTCTGCTCCTGTCCCACGGGTAAGGCCAGCTCGGTGCCTGTGAGGTCTTGGCTTGGGGCCCAGCCTCCTGGTGTCAGGTCCCAGGACATGCACGCACTCGTGATGCCCACCTTCCTAAATTCTCCCCTAACGATTATATTAAAGTTGATTTTCTAGTGAAGTAAACTTACCTACACATCTATAATATTTATGTGTCTGACATGTTTCTTTTTTCGTTTATTTTGAGAGGAGAGAGAGAGAGAGAGAGAGAGAGAGCACAGGCTGGGAAGAGGTAGAGAGAGAGAATCCTAAGCAGGCTCCATGCTGTCTGTGCAGAGCCCAGCATGGGGCTCGAACCCCATGAACTGTGAGATCATGACCTGAACCAAAACCAAGAGTCAGGCACTAAGCCACACAGGCTCCTGTTTCCTTTTTTAAGGCATTAGCTTGCATCACCAGGAAAAGGTGATACAGTAATGTTGACTTAGGGGCTCTGGGCTTTTCCAGCATGAGTCACTCTGTCTCAAAGGTAGGCATCATCCCAGATGATGTTTTGAGATAGCTGTTGACACATTAAAGAAGCTCACGTCCACTGCCGTTTTCCTAACACAGCATCTCCCTCCACATAATGTCATCAGGCCCTTCTTGGCACCTGTCACAGCTACATCTCTGCTGTCCTCGAGCCCTTTAATATGATTGACATCATATGGTTGTCGTAGATACCTTGTGGCTATCATTTCATTTCTGGAATGGAGTCTATTGGTCAGTGTGTATCTTGGACTCTTTTTTTTATTTAACATTTTTATTTATTTTCGAGAGGCTGAGAGAGACAGAGCACGAGCAGAGGAGGGGCAGAGAGTCACACACAGAATCCAAAGCAGGCCGTCAGCACAGAGTCCAACGCGAGGCTCGAATCCACGAACCTCGAGATCACGACCTGAGCGGAAGACGAGCGCTTCACCGACTGAGCCACCCAGGCGCCGTGACATTTTAATGCTTAATGGAACTAACGGATATTTTATGAATACGTTTTGCATCTTCCTTCATAAGTGACAGCTAACTTTTTCCCTCTCTGCTCTATCCTTATCTTGTTTTGGTTTCAGGGTTATTCTAATCTTACAAAATTAATTGGGAATATTTTTCATCTGTTTTATATTCTCAAAAAGAAGGAAATCATCTCCTTTTTTAAATAAACTGAGGGGTGCTGGAGGGGAGGTGGGTGGGGATGGGCTAGATGGGTGATGGGCATTAAGGAGGGCACTTGTTGGGATGAGCACTGGGTGTTGTATGTAAGCGAGGAACCACTGGGTTCTGGTCCTGAAGCCAATACTACACTGTATTTTAACTAACTTGAATTTAAATAAAAAAAGACACTTGAGAAATGTTCTTGGATGGGAAGACTTTCTCCTTAAATTCATCTGCAAATCCAGGGCAATCTTAATACAAATTTCAACCAAATATTTAAAAAGAAGAAGAAGGAGAAGAAGGAGGAGAAGGAGGAGAAGGAGGAGAAGAAGGAGGAGAAGGAGGAGAAGCAGAAGGAGGAGGAGAAGAAGAAGGAGAAGGAGAGGAGAAGAAGGAGGAGAAGGAGAAGGAGAAGAAGGAGGAGAAGGAGGAGAAGAAGGAGGAGGAGGAGGAGGAGGAGGAGGAGAAGAAATCATCTTCTTGAAAGTTTGCTAACAGTCGCTTGCAAGTCCACTCGGGCTCGGGGAAGGGTTAGGAACCGGGAACGGCATAACGTTGAGATTTTGTGGCTCTGAGAGATGTCAGTGGATTCGGGAACATTTCTATTTGCTTTCCTTGTTTGTGAACAGTCTCTGGTTCTGTCTGTCACGGGGGCGGGGGGGAAGCCACGGTCCTGGGCCTACCACCCACAGCACGTTGCTCAGCTCCCATCTCAGCTCAAGCCGCTGTCACCAAGTGCCGTAGAATGAGCGACCTAAACGACGGACACTTACTTTGCGCAATTCTGGAGGCTGGGAGCCTGAGGTCAAGGTGCCGGCAGATTCGGTTCCGGGTGGGGGCCTTCTCGCTGCACCCTCCACGGAGAGAGGGAAGGGCAGCAGCTCGAGTCCTTCTTCTAAGGACATGAATCCCGTCACGGGAGCCCCACCTTCAGGGGTCCCTCAGGGGACCTCACCTGCTCCTGGTCACCTCCTGAAGACCTCACCTCCCAATCCCATCCCCCTGGGGTTCGAGCTTCAACATGTGACTTTGGGGGACCCGGGCATCCAGTCCAAGACACCACCTGCTGTGACACGTCATCTGAAGACAGGGTGATGGATGAGGCCCAGGTCTTCCCTGGAGAAGCCAATGGTCCGCAGGGAACTTAACTTAAAAGGGAGAGAGCAAGAAACGGGGCAGCACCTAGTTTGGGGCCACGGGACTGGTTTCAGTGGCGGCTTCTGAAGGTGACACCCTCTGGGAGAAGAGAGCAGTGGCTTCCTTGGCATTGCTGATTCCCGGTTGTTCTGGGGCCGAGTATGGGTGTCACTCTCTGGGTCCCTCCCGCCAACCCTGGTTACCCCGTCCTGCAAGCCCCAAGCAAATGCCCCTGAAGACAGGGAGAGGCCTTTCCTAAATTACTTGACTACAGGTTCAGCTGGGGGATTGGTTGCTATGGACTCAGATTTACTCAATATTGGGCTGCAGGAAGTTCCCCCAGAGACCTTGAGTGACAACCTGTTCATCTGGAAATGGCGGTCCAGAGACTCGGGAGGCCTCCCCATGGCCAGGCCAGCTGGAAGCAGAGGGGTCTGAATCTCCACCTTTCCCCCTAGAAACTTACAACGGATGATTTCTTTTTTTTTATTTTTATTTTTTTTAAATTTTTTTTTAAAGTTTATTTATTTTTGAGACAGAGAGAGACAGAGCATGAACGGGGGAGGGTCAGAGAGAGAGGGAGACACAGAATCGGAAGCAGGCTCCAGGCTCTGAGCCATCAGCCCAGAGCCCGACGCGGGGCTCGAACTCACCGACTGCGAGATCGTGACCTGAGCCGAAGTCGGACGCTTAACCGACTGCGCCACCCAGGCGCCCCACAATGGATGATTTCAAATCAGACTCTTTTCTTTCGCTTGTTTTCATCTTGTTGTATTTTGCATTGAAGAAGCTTTTAACTTGAGAAATTAAACGCTTTTGCAAAACAACAGAATATTTTCCCCCAACGATTTTCCCAACTGTCGTATTTACTAATACTTTTTTAAAAGTTTATTAATTTATTTTGAAAGAGGGAGAGAGAGGGAGAGAGAGGGAGAGGGAGAGAATGAGCAGGAGAGGGGCAGAGAGAGGGGGCCACAGAGCATGCAAAGCGGGATCCAGGCTCTGTGCTGACAGACGAGAGCCGGATGTGGGGCTTGAACTCACAAACGGCAAGGCCATGACCTGAGCTGAAGCCAGACACTTAACGGACTGAGCCACCCAGGCGCCCCATGATGTGTTTACTAATATTTTTGCCTGCTGACCTCTCGGCTGGTTTTCCCAGCACGTGGGCGATAACGGGCCGCTTACCCTCGAGCCCGGGTCTTTTCTCCCTTGGAGCTCAGAGGCTCACACAAATGTCCCCCGCGTTTCCAGTTCTTGCTGTCACTCCCCATAGCAGCTGCCTCTGACGTGAAGAGAGAATAAATCGCACGAGAGCAGTACACACTTCATTTCTTCAGCTACACGATGAACACATGTAACCCTTCTCATTATGAAATGTTAAACATGGCAGGGGCATGCCGAGTGAAAGGTTAAAACCCCTTTGTTTGTTTTTTTTTAATTTTTTTTTCAACGCTTTTTTATTTATTTTTGGGACAGAGAGAGACAGAGCATGAACGGGGGAGGGGCAGAGAGAGAGGGAGACACAGAATCGGAAACAGGCTCCAGGCTCCGAGCCATCAGCCCAGAGCCCGACGCGGGGCTCGAACTCACGGACCGCGAGATCGTGACCTGGCTGAAGTCGGACGCTTAACCAACTGCGCCACCCAGGCGCCCGGTTAAAACCCCTTTGAACATGATGCTCTCCTCCTGGGCTGATCTCTAACCTGGAAGAGGTGGACATGCCTGTCTCCAAGGCGTGTGGCCACAGACACAGGCTCACAGACCTACACGTCCCTTTTTGCCGAATGTCAGGAGTTAAGACAACCTCCCCCGCTGGTCCGATAATCCTACTTGGTACCGTAAGGATCAGTGATTCTCATCCAGGAGTATTTTGCCTCCACCCTCCTCCCATGACAGGGAGCATTTGGTGATGTCCGGGGACATTTTTGGCTGCCGTGATGCTGGGGGATGCTGCTGGCATATAGTGGAGGTCAAGGATGCGGCTAAAAGTCCTCCAGGGCCCAGGACGGCCCCACGACGGAGCGTCATCCAGACCCCAGTGTCAGGTGCCCCGTGTGTGGATGCGAGTTAGCTGGGCTCTGGTGGTGTTCTGGTTCACCGCACAGGTGATAGATGTGGTGGGCATCCGGGAACACGTTCTCGGAGACATGAGAGGCACAGTCTTGGGCCAGACCCAGCTCCCTGCTGAACCGACCATGCTGTCACATGCTCCCCACTGTGCCTTCTGTTCCTTGGGACTTTGTCCCCCTTCTCATTTGTCCAGAACATTCCTGCTCTTCTTCAAGCCTTACCTCCTTCAAGACCTCGTTCTCTCGGACCCTCCTAAGATCCAGATGCCTCTTCCTTCCCCCTGCGGTGCTGTCGGGTCAGCCTGCAGCCTCCAGGAGGCAGGACCCATGTCGGGCCGCCCACTGCACCGCTCGCTGCACGGGGCACACAGCTGGGCACTGCGGCAGGTGCTAGAGATGCCCATCCAGTGAATGAACATGGGTCAGCATCTGTGGCACAGAATGCAATTGTTTACGTGTGTCCCTGTCAGCTTCTTTGGGCCACGCCTTCCTCGGGGCAGGGGCGGTGTTCACGCTTGTGTCCTGAGGGGCATGAACACAGGAGTGAGTGTGGCTGGCTCGCAATGAGGGAGTGAGTGAGTGAAGGGTGTCGCCCTCTCTGATCTGTGCTCATCCAGGATACTTCTTCTCATCTCCAGCTTTGATCCCAACCTCTGGATCATTCAGACACCCTTACACACACTCTGTTCTCACCTCAAGGTCTTCTCATGTGCCCAGAACACTCCCCGTGTTCCTGTGCTCGCTGGGCTGTTCTCACGATCTCAGCCCCAGCTCCCGTGTGCCTTCTCTGCTAGACCATCCCCGGCCTGCCTGTGTGATGCACACTCTTCACCATTCACCCCCAGAGAGCCTCTAGAAAGCTTAATCAACTCCTAGAAGGTGCTCCGCAAGAGGATCTTGTCTGTCTTACAGAATCCCCAAAGGCAGAGGCTCCCTGGTCCTGTTTGCTACCTCCTCATTTTTAGAACACCGCCTGGTACCCGTTGGGTACCCATAAATATTTACGGAGTGAACGCATTGTCTCCCTGCCTGCTATGAATTATGTGAGTCTAGGACATCAGCCTCATTCATCCTACCTTTGCGTTACCCAGAAAGCCTGGTAAAACCTTTCCATCAGAAGACTCTCCATAAATATCTATCGTTTGAGGGGATCGTGTGAACGGATGGGTTTGCGCAGGCTGCGTCTGGTTCATAGTATTTGCTCAGTGCAGAAAAGGTAGGGTCTGAGAAGAACTCTGATTTTATACTTTCGGTGTCTCCCTGTGCTCGCTATATATTATTCTCTTTCATGACTTTCCATATCTGCATACTGCTAGCACCATCCTTTCTGTAACATTGTTTAAAATAACTCAGTTTTAAATCTGTATCAATTTATTTAGCAATAAAACCTTTATTATTATGGTAAATGGAAAACCGGTTTCATTTGTTACAAATAGAATGTAACCTTTCAAGTGTAATAAAATACAATACTTACTAAATCTTAGCCACGCAACGGAAGGCTCTGAGCGTGCGCCCGGTGCTCTCTCTGTGTTGTCAGAGGAGATCGGGTATTGAATTTGCACTACGGTTTCCATGATGCTGCCGTCGGGGGAAACCAGGTGAGGAGGACACGGGGTCTCTTGGCATCATTTCTCACAACCGCCCGTGAATCTGTAGGTACCTCTATACAAAGTGAGAGTTTAAAAAAGAGATGAGCAGGGTTAGGAAGAGGTGTGTGTGATCCCACCGTGTTTCATGCCCTTCCTGTGCGCCAGACAAGATCATGTCGGCAAAGGCCACTTGTGCGTGGCCCATGCCTTGGGAGGCGCTGGCATAGGAGGATGCACAGGTGCAGGTGGAGGGCGGTTAAGTGTGACGTCCTCGGCAGGGGCCTCGGGCCCTGACCCTGTGCGATCCGGTCCAACAGCCCCCGGAGCCGGGTGCACGGGCACCCAGTCTCTGGCGAGGAACCCTGTGGGTCCTGGGAACCCTCACTGTTGGGGTTGTGAGGCCAACCACTGGGGAAGCCGGGTTGGCGGGGTCTCATGCTTGGCCTCAGCATTTCAGTTTCCAGATACGCACTCAAGAGACAAAAATATATAACCATACAAAGACTTGTATGTAAATCTTTATCTGTAATAGTCAAAAACTATATAAAAAAAAAAAGGTCCAACAGCAGGTGTTAGATGAATGCGTAGTGTGCTTTTATCCAGTAGAAGTCTCCTTGGCAGTGAGATAAGGAGCCGCTGGTCCCTCAAGGGCTCAGATGGAAACCACAAGCACTGCGTTGAGTGCAAGAAACAGGACGCACAAAACACATTCTGTAGGATTCCAGGCGTATAAAGTTCCCAGACGGGTAAACCTGATCTATGGTGGTAAAAGCAAATAAATGCTTGTGTGGGGCAGCCGTTCATTGCGAGGGGCCATGGGGGAATATTCCAGAGGGCCGGGCCTCTCTTCATCCTGACTGGAGCCGTGATTTCACTGGTACCTACTTTGTCAAACTCATTAAACTGCACTCTTAAGATCCGTGCGTTTTATTTGATGCACGGGTATATCAATAAAGTTGTTGGAAGTAATCCCATCAGGCCACACTTCAGCCCAGACTCTGTGGCGGCTTCTCTTCACACTCAACGTGCGATCCGCCAGGACCCAAGGGCCCCAGAGTCAACTCCTCAGGGCTCTACAGCGTGTCTACCTTCTCTCCATGCACCTACCCCCTCCGGCCTTCCCAGTTTATTGGTCCCCTCAGCAGAAGGTCCTTCCCTGGACACACAGACTAAGGCAGCCACCCAGACTTTGCCTTCCAGTTGCCTGATTTAAATGCTCCAGCCAGAACCCACAACTCTCTGGGGCTCCTGTGTCTTTGTAAGTCTTATCTGCGGCTCCTTGTGTGTTTCACACCCCTAACCTCCGTGTCCCCAACACCTGCACATCTAGAGTGTCCTTCCATATGTAATTGTTGAATCAATCAGTGAGATGACTCGAGCCATGTAGGATGCGTTATTAGCCAGAATCAGGTTTCCTACCTCCAGATAATGGAGAAAACCCATCTGGGATTAGGAGGAGAAAGAGGGAGAAGGAGTCAGAAAAGAGACCTTGACCCTGGGCTGAGGATGACAGAAATCACAGAACCATTTTAGGGATGAGATGCAGAAACCCCACACCAACATTAGGTGCAACCTAGGAAATTGGCATGAGCCCAGAGGATCTCCCACTTACCTGGGTGGCCCCAATGTGGCCTTCGACACTGACGAGGCCAGCGTGTTCCAGGCAGTCCATTGGGCTCTGGACCATTTTCCTAGGCTTCTGAGGGTAACACATCCCGAGTGGACTCCATATTGGGGTCTCAAGGTGCCATGACATGGTGCCCCTGAGGAGTAAGGGAGCAGAGCCTTGGAGCTCAGCAGATAGCTCCATGTGAGATGCCAACCGGACACAGGTCGGGGAGAATGGGCACCCTGAGCCAACTGGCATACCCTCTCCACCTCCTGTAAAAATGGGAGATTGACATGGAAACTGAGTTACTGTAAAGTAAGTCAAGGTTTTTCCTGCACACCTGAGTTTTGTGGAGTGGAATTTAACTTGAAGCTTGCTTATTTGACTGAAGCTGATGAGAAGAAAGAGACCAAGGAACCCACCTGGGAAAGCTCTTGAATCATGAAAGGAAGGGTCAGTTGGACTCATCCATTAATGCCTGTGGTCATTCTTCATTCATTCGTCAAACAAGCACTGCGCACCTAGTGTTCTCAAGACACCGGGATCCTTCCTGGGGTTACAAAGATGAACAAAAACCAGGCAGGTTGGGGTCACAGGAAGATTCTGGACACCAGCAGGCACTCTCTGAGACCTCACTGAACACCAGGCAATGTCAGTCATCCCTTCTTTCCAGACGATGCAAAATACATGATTGATAAAAACGAAGTTCTTTTCTCAACAGCTCCTGAAATGACTCAGCTCAGTTTAAACCTGTTCTTTCAGGAGAAAAGACATTTCTGAGAGTGTTGGTATGCTTTGGAGGCAACACCTGTCAAAGAGAAGGCCGTGTGTGCAAACGGAGAGCAGTCCGTAAGGGTGAAGGGTAGGGCTAGCGTCTGCAGGAGATGGGGCAGGGGAGAAGGCATGCACCCCATCGAGACCCCCTTTGCTTTGCTTGCGAGCTCTCGTGCCTTCTAAGCACCAAGCCCCAGGCTAGGTGCTGTGCAGGGTACCGGGACGCATGAAATAAAACACCTGTTTGCAAATAATTTACTGAGCAGGCAGTAACTATGGCCACGTGGTACTGCAGGTGACCCGGAGGCTAGTGAGCATATGACCTCCAGGTCCCGCAGGGCAGAAGGTGGTGCAGCTGTGACTGTGGTCGATGCCCTGTGTTTGGCCCCTAGTGCCGCAGGGGCAGGGAGGGGTCCCGGCAGCGTGTGTTAGCACAGCTTCCAAGTGGCTGAGTCGTGGCCAGGTGGCACTGGCCTGGCTGCTTGGTGTCAGGCTGGATTTCTTGCCTCCCCGGACATGCTTTCCCCTGCCCCAGTCCTACAATGAGTTCATTTCCACTTGAACTGGCTCAGCCAGATTCTGTTGCCTACAACTAAGAACTCTGTCTGATGGAGTGGCCAGAAACAGAGGTTTGGCTGGACCACCCAAGCCCCGTGAAGGTGGCCTCACCGAGAAGAGCCAAGTGCTGTCCCATCAGCCTTAATGTCACCTGGGCCGGTTCATTCGTTTTGTCGCTTGTCTGGTTTCCATCAGCACCTGGGCTGGCCTCTGGCCTGAAACCGCTTGGGCACACGGCATCTGCCCCACGGTGGTCACCAGAACCTCTTCATAGCTGACCACCTCTCTCTCCGCCTTGTTTGTCTTTCCTGAGTGCTCTCTGAGTGATATAATAAAGTACTAAAAAAAAAAAAAAAAGTACATTTCCCCTTATGTTTCAAATGCATAAAAGCAAGCAAGAAAGTTAAACAGGTAGGGTAAAAGGAAGATTGATTAGAAATTTCAAAATAGAAATAGACCTTTTCTCCTGATGAGAAATGCCAGCTTCTAGTTGTGGGCTATTAATATGCCATCTGTACACTGGAAGAAGATCACGTTGGCAGAAATTAATCCATCGTCTCTCTACGTAGTGACCAACACTGTCAGCCTCACAGCCGCCAAAAACCTGATGATGTGGAGTAAAGGCAAACAGCAGTGTAAATAGAGAGATACACGGTGATTCTTCAGATGCCTAAGTAGATTAACCTCAGTATCGATTAGCTGGCTCATAAATTAATGAGTTATCTGCATTAATTATGTGTGTGTCTTCATAAACGTCCTCGGAATCTCTGGTGATAAAGTGAGCTAAGAAAAAATGCATCGGGGCGCCTGGGTGGCGCAGTCGGTTAAGCGTCCGACTTCAGCCAGGTCACGATCTTGCCGTCTGTGAGTTCGAGCCCCGCGTCGGGCTCTGGGCTGATGGCTCGGAGCCTGTTTCTGATTCTGTGTCTCCCTCTCTCTCTGACCCTCCCCCGCTCATGCTCTGTCTCTCTCTGTCCCAAAAATAAATAAAAAACGTTGAAAAAAAAAAAATTTAAAAAAAAAAAAAAAAAAGAAAAAATGCATCAAGGATGGCACAAGACCACAGAGCCATTTCTGTGGGCGTCTTCTCCCGGGTGACACGATCACTTTTCTGTCTGTCCCCACACCCACGGGGCATCCATTCCCCTGGATTGTCAATCCACCTCCAGACTCCACTTCTTCTGACAGCTGGCCCTAAAGGTGATGAGTATCTAGATAACCCCGACATCTTTCCTTCCACTCGCCATCCCCAAGACCTTGGAAATGCAGCGGGTTCCTAAGGTAGCCCATCATGGCGGCAGTTTCTTGGAAAGGAATCAGGCTGTAGGTTTTTGGAGAGTAGAGTCTACAGCAGTTGCTCCTTGAGGTCCAGACAGGGCAAGACGCATGGTGGGAACCTCACTATTACTTGATGAACCACGTTTCTATCATCAAAAGTCCTTGGTACGGGCCAACCCTAGGACTGGCCTTCGGGATCATGCTACTCCGACCGGAATGATCCTGGCAGTGAGGGCTTCCTGCTCCTAGAACACCACTTCTTTGTCTATAAGCTGCAGAGTGGAGAGGAGACGGGTCACTGGGACCCTGCTGGCTATGAAACTCTTACTGGTTTGCTTCCTCACACCCAACCCCCAGCCCCCAGGGCCTCCCGCCTGTGCTGAGCATCTGTACTTCTGGCTCCTGCACTGGTCCCATTTCTTACTTCCCCACCAGGCATCTCCATCTCTTTTGATGATTCACCCAGATGACCCAGTCCTTTTTGTCCTCTGTCTTACGTGAACTCTTTGACATTTCAGGTAAGTGGATTATACCCTTCTCTGATGTAAGTGTTTCCCTACTTTTAAAGTATATTTTTGAATATTGTCATGAAAATCTGGGAAACGAAGAAAGGTAAGAGTTGGTGATGAGCATCCATCATGCAGTGGGAATCTTGGCCAGGAAGTACTTTGTAAATTCAACTACACTGGGTCAAGCATGGAGAACCAGAAATGATGACGAGTTTACCTTCAGGTTGGCACACATTCCCACTGCTTGAAAGCTCAGTTTCCTTGGCTGAGCTCCCAGAGCTTGCATTTGCTTTTTCACCACACTGATTTGGCCTGGTTGGCATGGGTGGGGGTGGCATGAATCTGTGGTGGCACAGATACTGTCTGTGGCACTTGGCGGAGAGTGGGGAGGAGAGAAAGAACAGAGTCTCTGGCTGCGATCTCAGCCCTGCCTTGGACCACACCTCCCTCCATCTTGGAGAGTCAGCTGCTTTTTCCTCCAGAGTGGAAGAGTGTAGACAGCACCATCAACAGGGGCTCTGCCAGCTAGGAAATTCTATAATTCTGTGGGGCTCTAATGAGAGAGCTGCTGCAGGGGTGGATTTCTACACATGCTCTGGAATATGCAAGGGCAAATGCACGCTTTGGCTGTCCTTTGGAAATGGGTTTCAGGAGGGCATCACTGAGAATAGAGTGTGAACAGGACGGAGTGCTGCCTATCTGAACAGCCTCTTCTCTGTGCCTGGGGGCTGCTGCTGCATTGATGAGGACCATTTATCTTTTATCTTGCCTCTGTGAACAGGCATGGAGATCCAGAAAAGACAGCATCATTTGTTGTATTCAAACTCAGAAGGCATCACCAAAAACAAACAAACAAATGTACAAAAAAACAGGGGAGTGGGTTCCTGACCTTTTTTTTTTTTTTTTTTTACTATATATGTTTTTAAACTTTCATTTTGACTTGAAATTGACCTAGTTTTGTTTCCTGCTATGTGATATGGAGGCATCAGATAGGGAGAGTCGACAACTAATAACTCAGTCATCTTAGGTGAGGCAAATTCTCTGAAAACACAGTAAGGGGGCTGGTTATGACAGGCCGAAGGAGCACAATAAAGGTTTGGTGAGTAGAAAAGTGGACCAGTGCACGTAAAAAATAGGGGTCCTCTAAAATGGTGATTTCTGGGAGCCTCTGACTCTTGGTTTTGGCTCAGGTCGTGATCTCACGGTTCGTGGGTTCAAGCCCTGCGTCGGGCTCTGTGCGGACAGTGGGGAGCCTGCTTGGCATTCTCTCTCTCTGCCCCTCCCCTGCACTTCCTCTCTCTCTCTCTCTCACAAAATAGCAAATAAATAAACCTAAAAAAATAACAAGAAAAATTGTGAATTCTGGATTTTCCGGCTGTCTGATCAAACAACCAAGTGATGATCTGGCATGTTTAAGCCCTGATGAGAGCGTGTGGTTTCTGCAGTGCTGATGCTGGCTGCCAGCCAACTTGGTGACCAGACAGTGGCCCAGAGAAGGACAGATGTGCCCCAGCTTTGCTTATCACCTGATGTGCTCGTAAAACATGAAGACGCCCAGCCCCCTCCCGTGTAGATTCTGTTTGAGCGAGTCTGGGATGGGACCTCGGGTCTATACACCGCGGTTCTCTATCTTGGCCACACTCTGGTATCACCTGGCAAGTTGTAACAACCATGGGCACCCAGCCCCCGACACCAGGCTGTGGAGTCAGAGGCCCCACGGATGGGGTCCTGTGGTTCGTGTCTAATAAGCCTGTGGGTGATCAGGAAGCACGTTGGAGTCACCGTGCTACTAATTCTGCATGGAAGGGGATGGCCGTGCTTGGCACGGAGCCCTGGGGACCGACCACCTGGCAGGGACGTACGAAAGAACCAGCCAATGACACCAGAAAGGAAAGCAGGAGAGGTAATTGGAAGATGGAAGTTCTCCCCAGATGAATTGCACAGATTCAGTGTAATCCCAAACAAAATCTCGCAAGTTAACAGGGCTTGATGGTTGATTCTCAAAGCCACATAACAGAGTCTGGGGCCAAAGACGGATAAGGCGAGGGTGAGGAAGAAGCCAGCAGGGCTGACCCCGTGGAAATCACGGGGGCTGCAAGACACGTCTGTTTGATGACAGCATCACCTCACACTGACGGGGGCTGATGGGCTGTAATGACTGGTGTGGAGACAATTGGACGGACATATGGAAAGGATATATTTAGATCCGTACATAACACCATATACAGAAATATATTCCAGATGGATTAAAGGCCTAAATGTGAAAAGTGAATGTTTAAAAAGGAAATATAGAATAATATCTTTATCTCACTGGGATAGTTAAAAAAAATTCTTAGGAGAAAAGATTGATAAAGTTGACTACAGCAAAATTTAAAATATTTGAGTGATGAAAGCCGATCTCACAAACTGGGAGAGAGTATTTGCAACATGCACCAGAGCAAAGTGTGACACCCAGAATATTCAGCATGAGAAAATAATAACATTTTTTTGAAATGCTGGGGGTGGGGGGCGGGGAGATGCCGGGCCAAATATTTTAACAAGAGACCCATGGAAGAGGAAACCAAAATGTCCGATAAACCCCAGCATGCTTGGCTGGTAAGCATGGAGGGGATGTGACGGGAAACGTTACTGTGCCAGTTTGCACCAGCCGGGCAGAAAGGAGCGGGGGGCACCAGCACCCCGCATTCACCCCTGGCAGCTGCCGTGAGACTCCCATGCATTCACTAGCTTGAAACAGCAGCACTTTCTGAGCTCACAGTCCTGGTCAGCGGTCGGGAGTCACTCTCCCTGGGTTACAGTGAAGGCATCAGAAGGTCTGGCTCCTCCTTTGGCTCCTGGGCGGTTCCTGCCCTTGCCTTTTCCGGCCCCCGGAACTGCATTCCCGACACCCTGGGCTCCTGGTCCTCCCTCCACGCCAAAGCCAGCCGGGAGACATCTTCAAATCTCCCAGCTTCTGTCACATCACCTCCTATCTCTCTGATCTCCTGCTTCTGTCTTACGAGGACCCCCCCCCCCCCCGTGATTACCTCAGACCCGTCTGGATAATCCGGAATAATCTCCCCATACTGAGATCCTCAATCACGTCCGCAAAGTCCCCTTTGCCATGTAAGGTGACATGCACGTGTAAGATTCCAGGAGGTGCGTGGGGGTCCCCGATCACCCGGCCTCTCCCCTGCATCCCCCCTGTGCAGAACCCCTCTGGGGCGCATCTGCACACCCTGCACCATGGCTTACTACAGCCCTGCACGAGCTACCCGCAGGCTTCAGGGAGCCCCGAGCAGGTGTGGCCCAAGCATCCTGGCCTGGTTCCCGCCCTGTGCCTTGGTCCCATGCCCGTACTGCTTTGCTTCCTGCTTTGGGGTTTCTTAACTGTCCGGGATGCCTGTGGAGACCTGGGCCCTCATCCACGTGTAGTAGAAAGACCGGGGGGTCAACATCTGTGAGGCCGCCCCTGACCAGTGGGAGCGGGGAGATTGGCAACGAGGGCTCCCCATTCTGACTGGTGAGCAAACAGCCACGAGATGCATTGAGTTCAGCGCTGAAGAAGGCCCCCCGGGAGGGAGCCCCCGTCACGGCAGCGTGTGGCCAGCTTGCACCCACGTCCCTGCTGCCGTCCCTGTCCCTCAGCCCTACAGTCGGTGGCCAAGTTCCTGGCGGGCAAGGCTTTGCCTCAGCCTCTGCTTCTGGGGGACCCTGGGTCACTGGGACCCAACACTCACTTCTGTTTTATTTTACTGTGGAAGCTCTCACGCAGGTACAACGGGAGAGAGAATCCAGAGCGCCCTCCTGTCACCATTACCCAGCGGCAACACTGCACGTGGCCAACCTGGTGTCAACGACAGCCCCCCCGCCACTGGGTTTGCCCCGGACGAACCCCACGCACCCTTACGCTTCACCCTTAAACCCTCCATCCATACCCCCCAAGACTCAGTCTCTTCTTTAACGGAACCTAACGACAACATCACAGCCAGAAGTGCCGACAGCTTCCTGATGCCATGACATAGTTAAGGACTGATCGACTTTCTTGGGGTTTCATAAACAAATGTTTATATTTAATTTGTTCCCATCAGGATGCCCAACAAATGTCCACCCTGCTCTCGTCTCTTGGATGCCCCCCCTCCACCCCGTCCCCACCCCCTCCCCCCACAACCACTGACACACATTTCTGGAAGGAGCTGAGGCTTTCGTCCTGTACAATTCCCAGCATTCTGTATCTTGTGGAGGAAACCTTCATGGTGGCACTTAGCACGGCTTCTCTGTTGCCTGTATTTCCTGCAAACTCGTGAACTGAGAATTAGGTCTGGAAGATTGACTGCATTCTGGTACGTGTGTGAGGGATGTGTGTGTGTGTGTGCCCGTGTTTCTGTGTAGTGAGTGTATGTGCACGTGGTGTGTGTGTGTGTGTGTGTGTGTGTGGAACACTTCACCCCCACCCCAGTGCTGTGTTCACCCTGTGGTGCGTCCCTCGACATTGTCTGGGGAAAATCAAGACCAAGGCCAGTGTCTCCAGGGACGGAGCAGAGCAGGAGTAGCCCTGAAGCTGAGAGCCTGCCATGTGGGGGCTGAGCCTTCCTGGGCCTGAGGGGGTGGCCCTGCTGGATTCGGAGAATGTTCCGGCAGGGGACGGAAGTCAGCCCCGGTCAGGAGTCCCCCACCCCCCACCCCCCACCATTGCTTCTGCAGGGATCCTGGAAGCAAGGGCTGAGCTCTGAGGGCTCCCGTCAGAGGGAGGACAGAGGGAGGACGGGAGGAAGACAGAGGAGCCGCTCTGTGCTCAGCGGGGGCAGGGCAGCGGTACCGGGATCCCTCCGGCAGAGACGTTCCATCACGTCCTTCGTGATGGCCCGACGTCCGCCGCTCATCTAAATAGCTTCCCTTGCAGGCTTTAAATGAGGTTGTGTGAAATACCAACGTGTACACACCATTACGGGTGTAATTTGCTTCTGAGCATAGTGATGTGCGCGCACACGTCCTCAGAAATAGCCTTTTCATTAATTGTACTTTGTAGTTGGCTTATTTTGAATAAATTGGCTTCCAGTGTATTGTCATGTTTTGGCAGGAAATTTGAAATAGCGGGGGGTGGTTCTGCTACACGGTACGAAATTCATTAATCAGAACTCACTTTTAATGGGTTCTTCGGAGGGGTCTGGATCAGAAATCGAGCTATAAATAAACACGGGCTCCGGGGAACCGCAGGCCTGCCTTCCGCGGCATCTGGCGGCTGCTGAGGGGACGGAGGGGCCCGGCACCCGGAGGCTGTGGCCTCACGCACCCTCCCGGGGCAGGCGGGACCCCCACGCTCACAGCCCTGAACCGCCAGCGTGAGGATACAGATGGCAACAGGCCAACGGGGTGCGGAGCCTGTGCTCAGGGCCTTCACGTGCAGTCCAGGCCAGCACCACAGACATCCACGCACGTCCATCCTGCGGGGACACAGGAGAGAAACGGGGTGTCCCCGCTTGCTGTCCGCCAGGAGGTGCAGAGAGGGTCAGTGTCGCTCACGCACCCCCTCCCCGATGCCTGCCACCTGCCATGCTCCAGAGGGGGTCGGGGGGACACAGGCACTCAGGGGCCAGTCTCTTGGCTGGGCAGGGCTGCAGGAGTGGGGCTCGCCAGGGAACGGGCCCTGCGAGTTCTCACCCCTCCCTGGTCTCGCACCCATTTCTCTCTCAGGGTCTGGACTGCAGCTGCTGGGAATTGTCCCCGTGGCCTGAGGCAGAGAGAGCCCCTCTCCAGACGGTGGGCTCCTGTTTCTAGAACTTGGCCTGTTTTGAGAAAATCTAACATGGGGCACCTGAGTGGCTCTGTCGGTTGAGCATCTGACTTCGGATCAGGTCATGATCTCACGGTTCATGAGTTCAAGCCCCGCGTCCGGCTCTGTGCTGACAGCTCGGGGCCTGGAGCCTGCTTTGGATTCTGTGTCTCCCTATCTGCCCCTCCCCTGCTCATGCTCTGTCTCTCTGTCTCTCTCTCTCAAAAATAAATAAAGATTAGGGGCGCCTGGGTGGCTCAGTCGGTTAAGCGGCCGACTTCAGCTCAGGTCATGATCTCGCGGTCCGTGAGTTCGAGCCCCACGTCGGGCTCTGTGCTGACAGGTCAGAGCCTGGAGCCTGTTTCAGATTCTGTGTCTCCCTCTCTCTGACCCTCCCCAATTCATGCTTTGTCTCTCTCTGTCTCAAAAATAAAATAAAGAAACGTTAAAAAAAAATTAAAAAAAAATAAATAAAGATTAAAAAAAAAACTTAAAAAAAAAAAAAGAAAATCTAACATGACTCCACGGTCTAAGTTTGCCTCCCCTCCCCCGAGTCCACACGGCCTGCACCTGTCCTCTACCCACAGCAGCAGCTTGGTAAGCAGCTGACTCGGTTCTCCTTGCAGAGGGAAAATGTCAAACAGACTTGGGGTCTTGTCTGCTGTGGTGTCCCCATGGCCTGCACATGGCCTGAAGACCAGAAGGCCCCCAGTAAGTATTTGACATGTGAGTAAAGGACTGCATAGGGGCGCCTGGGGGTTCAGTCGGTTAAGGTTCAACCCTTGATTTCGGCTCAGGTCACGATCTCACAGTCTGGGAGTTCGAGCCCTGTGTCTGGCTCTGTGTGGAGCCTGCTTGGGATTCTCTCTCTCCTGTGCTCTCTGCCCCTCCTCCACTCATGCTCTCTCTCTCTCTCCAATAAAATAAACTTAAAAAAAGGAATGCAAGAATGAATGAATAAACAAATGATATTATTGTGCCCTTAGGTTTCTAGTGTAGAACATGTGTAAAAAATAGCAAAGGAGACAGTGTGGATTAACTAATAAGTTGGCTAGTGTAGTAGAAAATGTTCATTGGCTGATAAAACAGTCACCTCCAGTCCCTTTCTCCCTCGATAACATGAACACGAGAAAATTAAATATTTATTTTCTTACCTCACCACATCAAGGGCTGGCCATGAGACAGACTTCTGGCAAGTAAGAGGTAAGTGGAAGTATGTTAGGAGGTTTTCAGGAGAGTTCTCTACTTTCTTGTAAGAGACGCAAGTACGTTTTCGGTGCTGCCCTCTTTCCCAAGGAGCTTGGATGTGATCGGTGGGGTGATGGCAGCCATATTGTGACCATGTGTAACAGACGTGACCAAAGTGCATACACAAGGGAGGGTGGTACCAGAGCAGTAGGACAGAATAAGCCTGGGTGTTCGATAGCTCTGGTAAAGCCAGTAAGGTATAACCAACAGCCAACTACCTCTTGAACAACTTATAATGTGAGAAAACAAGCTCTTGATTGGTTTAGCCACTTTTCACTGGGGTCTCCCATTAGTCACCGCTAAACACATTTCTAAGTGATACTGAGGATTGACTGGGTGATGTACCTGGCACTTGCTTTATGTTTATTTGTGGACCATACTATGGGTTAATACTATGCTGGGGTGCCAAGCAGGAATGGGGAAGGACTGGGGCATGGTAATCCTTGATGGACTCACCACAAGCATAACAGCATCCCTCCAATCACCCTGGGGGGGGTTATGGACACCACGGTAATTGCTGTAACCAATGACTTGTTCTCTGGTTCTGCCGCCTTGCCTCTTAACAACCTTGCCTTGGGAAAGATTACAGTTCTTATTAGGTTCCAGGAAAACTCAGGACCTTGAAGACACTCTCCAGGCTCTGTGAATGTCTGTGCCTGGGGGAAAGCCCCTCACCTCCCCCTCACGGTCAGGGAGTTTCTGTGACAAGAACTCATCCTGATCCACAAGTGCCCACGCCACGGGCTCTCCCTGCCACTCATTCAAGGATCCCTCATGCCTTGTTCCTACGACACCTGCTCTGGCTGACCAACCACAGATGGAATGAGCCACGGTCACACCAGAGCCGCCCATGCACCATGCGCCCAGACCCCAGGCTGCACTCTCCCTTGTGCAGCCGCGAAGTCAGTTTTGTTTGAAAACACATCCCGTGATCCTCAAGTCAGAATGGTTGCACTGGCTCCCACAGAAGTCCCCAGAACCTACAGCTCTGTGTGTTAAAGAATCAATCCCTGCTGTCAGAAGGCACGTACCGAGCCTGTGCAATGGGTCCAGGCGCAGTGCCCACAGTGGGGGTCGGGGGGACACCACAGTGCCCAGCCCCCCGGAACAGGCTGGGGAAGTGGATGCCAATCACATATCCTCAAATGTGAGCGGAGAATTACAACCACAATTAGTGCCACGAGAAGTGAGTTTGGGGAGTATTAACAGAGCACTTGCTGGGCAGGAAGGTCAGAAACAGTTGCTGGGAGGAAGAGATATTGGGACGAGGTCTAAATCAAGGCTCCCCCGGTTCGGCATTACTGGCATTGGGGCCGGGTCCCTCTTATGGGGGCGTCCTGTGCGCACTGTTCAAGGTGGGGCAGCCCAGGGGATGTTTACAGCATTCCCAGCCTCCACCCCGAGGAGGCCAGGAACACCCACTGCCTGGTCATGACCACCCAAAGCATCTCCAGACATTGCCAAATGTCTCCTGAGGGCAAGCTCCACCTTGGTTGAGAACTTCTGGTCTAGTCCTTCCTTAGCTGTTTGCTAGCCGTTAACCAGGGGAAATGGGGTGGGGAGGGGGAAGATGTCCCAGACAAAGAAGGCTGGGGGACCAAGGCCCCCGTGGCACCAGGTGTAGGCAGGAGTGAGGTGCACGCACGTGAGGTGGGCAGGAGGTCTTGGGGGTCTAACAGGCCACATGGCAAAGCCTGGTCTTCATCCTGAAAGCAGGGGGGAGATGCTGATGGGTGGTCACCTCCCTATACCCTTGGCCTCATCCTTTGACCTGTTGGTGGACACATCCTCAGGGCACAGCATGTTCAAAGTCACCCTGACCAAGCACCTTCGCATTCAAAGCCCAACCAGGCCAAGGGCTCACATCTCCGGGGTCGCTTTTCCCGAATGCTTGGCCCATTTACTATCTCCCCCACTGTCCCTAACAGACACACCCGCAGACGCCAGGCCACAGTGCTCAGGGCTGAAGCGCTACCACAGCTAAGGCCTACATCCCTCCCCACACCCTGGCACCCTTCGGCCTTTGTGGATTATCACCCTCCTTTGTGGTCTCTGGGTCTCTCCTCTCTCCAAACACACAGATGGAAATTGACAACCAGCATGGAAGGAAGCCTTAGTCCTTGAATGGACCGAGGGGCAAATTCCATCCTGGTCAGTGATGGGCAAAGCACCATAAGAAGGTCGAGGTCTTTCACAAAGACATCGACTGGGTGGTCACAACGCAGATAACACTGAGACGGATTGGGGCCTGAGCAGCCACGACTGTGTATGCACGGATGCGGAAGGTGATAGGAAGGTCACCTCCTGGCCTCTGTGAGGCTACCCGAGAAGCAGCGTGGAATCCTAAGTCCATCTTTCGGAACGGCCGAGGGGGTTTTCTGTGAGATGTCCCCCGGCAAACACCAGCCCCTCTCAGTTGTGCCGAGGGCTACAGGACAGGTTTATTTTGTCCATGCTTGGACCACATGACGAGGAACTGAGGTCCCCAGCCACGCTGTAAGAGTGGGTCTGGAGGCAGATACACTGTCCTCAGCCCAGAACTAAAATATACACTTTTTAATATGTATGTTTGATTAATTCTATAATATAGAAACAATATAAAGAACTAATATACAGTTAATATACATTACATATTATTTTATGCTTGAACAAAATGTCACAGGCTGGGGGCTTTAATGGCTTAATGACAGAATTTCCTCCTCACAGTTCTGGAGGCTGGAAATCCATAAGCAGTGTGCCTGCATGGGTAAGTATCACCATTTCCCACTGAGTCCTCAAGGGGTGAGGAGGGGGGAGCTCCGGGGTCTCATATAAGGGCACTGACCTCATCACGGGGCTCCGCCCTCAGGGCCTACTCACCTCCCGAAGGCCCTACTGCTCACACCATCACCCTTGAAGGGTAAGATTTCAACGTGAACGTCGGGGGTGCACAAGCATGCAGACCACAGCAACATCCCAGGACGGCTTTGAACCACGGACACGTCCTCAGGTCACGACGCCCAGCAGGCCAAGTGCAGAGCCAGTCAAAGGTGGAGGTTCCTGAGGGCCAGCACGTTGGCTGGTCGGTTTCCTAGAGGCTGGTTTGTTCACAACTTGAGGAATTACCAAAAACATAATAAAACCAACCAAAAACAAATACAAGAGAAGAAGAAAAACTGGGGGTGGGGGTGGGGGTGCGGGGTACTTTTTCTAGAAGCAGGAAGACTCAACATCTCGCCAAGTGGGGCTGACGGTCATCTACCTTCTCGAAGGTTGGACTCTCTTGGGTTTCCCCACAATGTCTTCTCCCCCATCTCCTCCACCCTGGCCCACCACAGAACGTTCAAGGATAAAAACAATAATGAGGTAAGAGGCAGCAGGGACAGAGTTCGGTGATCAGAGCCCTGCAGTTACACAGCACAATTCATTTCCTTAATTACACTGAAAATCGTTTGCTCTGCGTGTTAACACGTTTCTGAATGGTGGGGTGTGCAGAAAGCCTGTGGAGCTTAATGAATTATGCAGCATAATTTCACCAGGATTAGTGTTTATGGACAAGTTTCCTAAACAAACAAAACATGTTATTTTTAGAATCCGGGGTGGGAACTGTCTGTGGAAACTGACCTTGTCTTTGAGGATGACTTCTTTATTCAATTATCTTTCATCAAGATGCTGAAAATTGATCTTGGGATGAACTTCCTTTAGCCAATGTCTTTTTAACGTTCCCCTTTTCAAAACGTGAGTGTCCCAGTGTGCTCACTGCAGGGATGTGATGGCTCTGAAATGAAGCCAGAGAAAGAGAACAGTGAAACGCCATAGCCTATGTAGCCATGTGGGGAGGGAGAAGCCACCACAGGGAGGACACAGGACAAAGGCCACCTGAGGGCCCAGGCGGGAGGTTCTGGAGGAGACAATCAGTTGGGCGTGACGGGGAAAGGCCATGCAACGATCTCTTGGGAAACCGTAAAGTACATGTTATGATGTGAATGAAGGGCGCAGAATCTGTCCAGGGTTTAATCCTTCCTCAAATCCACACACAATTAAAAACTGTGTCTCTAATAAAGATTAATTTCTGTGGTCTTTTGTAAGACCATTATTCTTGGGCTCTGGGGCAAACAGCAATTAGGGCTGGGATTAAGGAATCTCCTCCTCACAGCACCCGCTGGTGCCCCACTGTGGGGGCTCCCAGGAGAGTCCAGAGTGCTGGTTCCTTCACCCCAAACGGGCAGTTTTCACGCAGCACACAGCTCTGTCCCCCGCCCTCCAGTTGCTGGCTGGTTTGGCAGCATTTCTGCGATACTCAGAATCCTCACATGTGGGGACTGAAAAGCACACTGATGGTGAGTCGGCCCAGGTTCCTATGACATCCTGTCTTTCATTAAAAGTGTCCATCTGGGGGTGTCAGGGTGGCTCAGTCGGTTAAGTGTCCAACTCTTGATTTCCGCTCAGGTCATGATCTCATAGTTGGTGGGGTCAAGCCCTGTGTTGGGCTCTGTGCTGACAGCATGGAACCTGCTTGGGATTCTCTCTCTCTCTTCCTACTTATGTGTTCTCTCTCTCTCTCTCTCTCTCTCTCTCTCTCCCTCTCTCTCTCTCTCCCTCTCTGTCTCTCTCTCAAAACCAATCAATCAGTCATTCAATCAATCAATCAATCAAGAAAAAAGTGTCCATCTATCCATTCATTCTGTGCACATCTACCCCACGTATTTGCCATGAGTTGCTGGAATCCATATCACAGTGCTGGGAAGACACTGTATGCTAATAGACTTTTCAAGAAAACCAGAATGTGCTGGAAATGGGGGGGCAGGGGGTAGCCGGCCTGAGGACCCAGGCAGACAGGTGACAGAGGCAGGCATGTCCTGGGGAGAATGGAGCCCCGTGAGCCTTAGAGACATGGGCAGGACACAGACTGGGACCTCCTGGGTTGGGGCTGCCAAGCCACACGGCAAGAGGAGGGCTCAGCGTCGGGGTGTGTGGGGACGACAGGGGTCCTGGGAGGCCAGTCAGGGGCAGAGGAGGAGGAGGTGGGCGTTGCACACTCAGCGCTTACTTTCTCCAGAAGCGCTCAGTAAAAGAGAAGCAGGAGGAGGGTGGCTCGTGCAGCCAACAGAGGGGCCAGGGGGACATGCCAGCCCTGCCTGGACCGCCCAGGCCGGCCACCGCCTTCCCTGAAAGCCACATACCGTGCGGGAGTGAAACAAGTGGCCGGTCCCTGCCTGTGGGTTTCCCGTGTCTGCACCACAAGACAAGACAGACGAGATAGGAGCAGGGCCCCCACAAAATGCCACGCGCGCGAGCCAGGACTGATGTCGGCAATGATGATAAAGCTCCATTCACTGCACGGTCACCCCATGACAGGGACCACGAGCCATCTCGAGTTACCCCATCCAACCCCGTGAGGTCAATCCTGTGATTGACTCCGTTTGACTGTGTCACAGGACAACTGTATGCATTTCCCATGGCTGCTGCAATGGATGACCACGATCTCAGTGGCTGAAACAGCGCAGAATGATTATTTTACGGAAGGGAGGTCCCACATGGGTCTTACGGGCCAACGTCAGGTGTCAGCAGGGCTGCGCTCCTTCTGGGGGCTCCGGGGGCCAATCGGTCCCCTTGCTTCTCCGGGTGGCAGAGACTATCTGCCTCCCTTCCCCCATCTCCCAAGGGTCCTGCCCTCCTCACACCAGTCTGCCTCTTTTCTCTCTCTCTTCCACTTTCCAGGGCCTGTGATTACATTGGGGCCGCCCGGATAATCCAGGAAAACCTTTGTATCTTAAGGTCATGGATTAGCAACCTTATTTCCATCTAGTGCAGTAATCCCTCTGTGCCAAGAAACCCAACACAGCTTCTGGGGAGTCACGTGTGGGTACCTGTGGGCGGGCCATTGTTCCCCTGACCCCAGCAACTCAGTAGAAGTATCAAGAAGCATCAAGCTAGACCTGGGCCGTCTGCCTCCAGTGAACACAAAATTGGGGAGCACAAGAATCACCCAGTGAGCTTCATGCAAACAGGGTTTCCAAACTGGTACAATGGCTAAGCATAACAATTTGGGGATACCTAGTCATATCCATCATGCACAGCACCTCCAACAACAGATGAGATAAAATACCGAGAGTGTACCCTGGAGAAGCACCCAGAGCCGCTTTTCCTTAGGATGGACCAGTCTGTGGCTGTTTGTTAAACTGCTCCTCATGCAGGGTGCCTGGGTGGTTGAGCATCCGACTTCGGCTCAGGTCATGACCTCATGGTTCGTGGGTTCGAGCCCCACGTTGGGCTCTGTGCTGACAGCTCAGAGCCTGGAGCCTGCTTCACATTCTGTGTCTCCCTCTCTCTCTGCCCCTCCCCCTTTGACCCGTGTGTGTGTGTGTGTGTGTGTGTGTCTCAAAAATAAACATTTAAAAAATTGCTCCTCATGCTTTTAAAAAATGTTTATTTATTTATTTATTTAGAGGTTGGGGAAGGGCAGAGAGAGAGAGAGAGAGAGAGAGAACCCAAGCAGGCTCCGCCCTGTCAGCACATAGCCCGACGCAGGGCTCAAACTCACAAACCTCGAGATCATGACCTGAGCTGAAATCAAGCGTCGGATGCCTAACCAACTGAGCCACCCAGGCGCCCTTTGTGTATATTTTGAATGGTTCATAATGTTTTCCAATACAAAACTATAGGCTTTCTGGCCTGATAAGTCTGGATTGTTAGTAAGAAGGCAAAGTTTCTCTGAGAGGGAACCCGTGAGCCAGGCTCCTTGTTCTCATCTACACAATAAAACAAACTGGGGGGCGCCTAGTGGCCGGCTCACCTGTCCCGCCCCCAGCCGGGACAGCCAAGCTCCCATGTGTCTGCACGTCCACACCCGCCACTCGGAACTAGGCAGTGCCGTGAGCTGCGGCCAAGCCGGTGAACCACTGTGTTTCTGATTCAATGACCACACGTATCGACCTCGGAGACAGACCCGGAAGGGGTGCACTGTCTTCACATCCTCCGCCGCGTTCCATCAGCCTTTTCTTCCAAAACGCTCGAGTCAATACAAGCCCATTGACACAAAGATCTTGCACTAAGCTTAACAGTTCACAAATTACATGGGTTTTCATTTTCAGTATCAAGGGGATGCTAGGGTCCAGAGCGACAGCAATCCAGGCCGGTGTGACTTTGAGAAATGTCGGTGCGACTGCTTTGAATTGCTCCTTCTTCCTCATTATTGAGCACAGATGCCAGTTCCCACTGGAACTCAGGAAACCTCAGAAAGCCTCAGCCCGGGGGCTCCTGGGCCTCCAGGGAGACCCAGTGGCGTGTCCGCACTCAGAGGCTGCGCTCACGCTGCAGGAAAACGGGGACCCCGCAAAGCCCGCACCCTTGAAAATGAGAAGCTAACACCCTGCTCCAAAAGAACCCTCCTCTCTGAAGTGTGAACAGGTGCCATTTGCACGTGGGGATGTCCGGGTTAAGAGATCTGAGCCTCACCGGGGGTCAGCGAGCTGGTGGATGTCCCCCCCAAGGGTATGGTAGCTGTCTGCCCGCCCTCATTGCCCAAGGGGTGACAGGGAGGGGTTGGGGGTGGCTGAAGACCCTTCCAGCAATAAATGCCCCTTTTCCACTGGTCCATTTCCACTGGTCTCGAGGCAGAAGGCACACCAGAGAGGGCTTTGGAGGGCCATGGGCCAGGACGAAATGTCAGGTTGTCTACCGGAACAGAAAGCTCTGGTCTGGGGTCTGCATCAGGGACCAGGAGCCTGGAGGCCCCAAGGCCAAGGATACTTCCTTTAAGTCCCTGAACAGAGCTCGGGCTGTGTCTTGTGAGCAGGACACTCCGGTCCATTGGATGGGGCCCCGGGTGGACTTCCTGCTCACGGAAGGGATACTGCTTTGATATTAAGTCCCTTCCTGACACAATTACTTTTAGACTATGCAGGCGATTTGTTTAAAGGAGGTAACATTAGATGAGTGGCAGACTTGGGAGAAATACTGTAGGGACTGTTTTCACTTTTCCTTCCGTTTGGAAAAATGTGAACAGAATGCAAAATGTAAGGGAAGGTCCCCACCTTTTTATCACCAAAAGGATTCTTTTGAAAATACACCCTTTTCTCTTGGCCTGGAGGCTGGAGCGACAAAGAACTCCAGGCCCACAGGGAGAGGCTCTGAATAAGGGAACGAAGGTGCTTGGGCTGTATGCTCAACGCATCTGTGGTTAAGAAATGAATGCTATCCAGAGTAAGAAATTAAGTGGCTGTGGAAATAGAATAAAAGCCCAGGGGCACCTGGGCAGCTCGGTTGGCTAAGCATCCAACTTCAGCTCAGGTCACGATCTTGCGGTTTGTGGGTTCAAGCCCCGTGTTGGGCTCTGTGCTGACAGCTCAGGGCCTGCTTGGGATTCTTCCTCTGCCCCTCCCCCTCTCACACTCTGTCTCTCCCTCTCTCTCTCTCTCTCTCTCTCTCAAAAATAAATTAAAAAAAATTTTTTTTAAAGCCCAAAGAGAAAAATGTCCCATGAGTAGAACTATACAACATTTAAAACTAAAAGCCAAAGGCCAGGGAGGGATGTTCTGGATAAACAGTGAGCGTTGGGGGACCTCTGGCCAAGAAGCAGGGAGGCAGGAGCTCAGACTTTCACGGATGTTCCCACGGCTTTTCTCTCTCTTCGAATTTAGCACAACACACAAGACCCCGCACTCATCACGAGACAGCGGGCCGGCCTTTAAGCTAAGGGAGGAGGCATGGCGTTCAAGGGATATGATGAGTAGTTTGCGATGAGGCCTCCTTCCTTCCCTGCTGTTAAATATTATTTCAAAAATATTTTGTTCCACTTACGCTCACCAGCCATCTGCTCACTCAAGTCACCACGAGCTCGGAGAAACGATCGCAGGCCAGCAGCCCCCGGCCGTGCGGTGGAGCAGTGAGGGTCCTAGCAGAGCATCCCCCAGAGTCTGAAGACGCTGTGATCAGCATTCTGCAAACTCACAGATGCTTCTGGCAAGGTTGTCTGTTCCTTCTCTCTGTCCCCTGTGGCTGGGGGTTTTCAAATGGAGAGGACTCTCATGTCCTTGCCACCACTGGATCCTTCTCTTTGGGGACACCTTCTCTGGCACAGGTGCCCGGTGAAACGGCCAAACACATGCCCGGGACCCCAATCCAGAGCGTCCTGCTTCCACGCTGGTCACCTGCGTCCTCCCGGACCGGTCCAGCAGGGGCCTTTTCCTGGAGCTTCTGTCCTGCCCCGGCCCTCACACCCGCATGCACCCCGCAGGGACGGGACGGGAAGGGACGGCAGAGCGAGACGTGCGCACGGATGCCCCGAGGCAGCACAGCCAGGCAGTAGACTGGGCTCACACTCAGGCCTGGAGGAAGTCCCTTTGGTGGCAGGAACGGGAAGTGTCCAGCTTGTCCCCGGCCCTCCCCCTCCGCACTTCCAGCCCTGGGCCCCAGTGAGATATTCCTGCCTCCCTACAACAAGTCCACCCTGTGTCCCTGCAGCTACTTTGAGGGGCCTCCTTTACCTCTGTCTGAAACAGCTTAGCCTCTGTCAACGGACCCACTGATGGGGGCCGCCCACCAGCCTGTGACGTATGCCCAGAGTCCCGCCCACGGCCTTTCAGAGGGTTCTAGATGCACTGCTTCCGTATCTGAGTCCCCACTTGTGTTCCCAGAGCTTGGGTGGACTCCTCAGGCCCAGAACACACCCCACAGTCCTCGCTCCAGACTCGTTCACTCCCAAAGCTGCGGCCCCTTGCGGGCGAGCTACCCACATTCACTTCCTGAGGCCAAGCAGGGAGGGTTCACCTGGGTCTTACCCGGGGGAGAGAGCTGACAAGTGTCCAGAGAAGATCCCACAGGGGTCCGGGCTCTGTCGAGTAGCAAGTCGGGTTCAAATGACCCTTCGGCTTGCACAAGTGGGGCTCACTTTGGAATTGCTGGCATGTCACAATGACTCCTTTAAAGGGCTCACTCAGCCAGCCTTGCGCGCTTCCTCCCGGTTCTGTCTCTCGTGCTGTGTCTCCTGGGTGACGTTGTGTCCCGACAGTTTCTTGTACGGCCTCAGAGTCTGCTGAGCCCTCCCTGCTGGCCCGGCCCCCATGCGAGCTCGCCCAGCACCTCCCACTGCAGATGAAGGTGCTGCCCGCTCCCACCCCCCCTGCTCAGGCCATGCCGGGGTGTCCCCACAGACCCTCTGGAGCACTGCCTGCGTCCGACCTGCTGGCACATCCCGGATTTGCCCACGCCTCTACTCCACGGCCACTGTCTTGGTCCATCCGGGCATCAACTGCCTCCGGGGCAACTGTGATGGCCTCTTTAAGGGTCTCCTCCGTGCCGCTTGTTCCACAATCCCAGATGCCCCGAAACACACCCCCTGCTAAAAACCCTCCAATGACTCCACGTAGCGCTGGGAACAAATCCCAGCCTCCTCAGCGTGGCCCACCCCCCACATCTGCTACCCCTCTCTGGCCACGACAGGTCCTCCTTCAGGCACCCTAAACGTGTCCCCGCTCAGCCCTCTGGACTTGCCTGTCGTCATCACTTCTGGCTGTCTGTCCTCCAGGTTTTGCCCAGGTATCTCCTGCTCACTCAGGCTCTGCTCAAATATCACCTCCTCCAAGAAGCCCTCCTTGCCCACTCGAGTTAAAGAAGCTCTCCACTCACTCTGTCATCCTCTCTGACACCCTGACTTATTGCCTTAATGCACGTCACTGACCTGAAATGGTCTCACTTAGATATTTATCAACTTGTCTCTCCCCACTCAGATGGGCAGCCCAGCACAGCAGGGACAATGTCCGCCCTGCTCACCACGTATCCTGGATCACACCCAGCACGAGTGATCTGCTCAACACACAGTTTGAATTCACGATTACCTACCCTCCTTGTCCCTCCTCTTTGCTTAGTTAGTCCAGCTAGAGGTTTGTCAATTTTATTGAGCTTTTCAAAGAACCGGCTTCTGGGTCCATTGCTTCACTCCACTGATTCCCTGTTTTCAATTCCACTGATTTCTGTGTGAGTCCGGATTATTCCTTTTCTTCTGCTTCCTTGGGATTTAATTTGCCCTTCCTGTTCTGGTTTCCTAAGATGGGAACTTCAATGATTGACTCCAGGTCTTTCTTCTTTGCTAATCCGTGCACTCAGTGCTATGAATTTCCCTCTAAGGTCTGCTTTCACTACATCCCCCACGTCTTTGATAACTTGTGTTTCAATTTTCAGTTAGTTCAGACTGTTTTTATATTTCCTTTGAGATTTTTCTTTTGGTCCGTGAGTTTTTTTTAGAAGTCTGTTGTTTTTCCTCAACATATTTTGGGATTGAAAATTTTTATTTCTCGTATTGACTTCTAGTTTTGATTGCATTGTGGTCTGAGAACAGACATTATTTGATTTCTATTCTTTAATTTTTTTAAATTTAAATTCAAGTTAGCACACAGTGTGGTCTTGGCTTCAGAAATAGACCCCAGTGATTCATCGCTTACAGGTAATACCCAGTGCTCATCCCAACAAATACCCTCCTCAATGCCCATCCCCCATTTAGCCCAACCCCCACCCACCTCCCCTCCAGCAACCTCCACTTTGTTCTCTGTCTTTAAGAGTCTCTTATGGTTTGCCTCCCTCTCTGTTTTTGTCTTACTTTTCCTTCCCTTCCCCTATGTTCATCTGTTGTGTTTCTCAAATTCCACATATGAGTGAAATCATATGATATCTGTCTTTCTCTGGCTGACTTATTTATGGCCCAGAATGTGGCGTATCTTGGTGAATGTCCCACATGAGCCAGAGAACAATGTATACCCTGCTCCTGTTGGGTGAGGTAGTCTATGGGTGTCACTTATACGCAGTTGGTCGACTGTGCTGTGGAGTTCAACCATGTCCTTGCTGATTTTCCGTTCCTGGATCTGTTCCGAGAGGTATGTCAGAATCTCAGTTATGATCCTGTGTTCATCTATGCCTCCTTATGGTTCTGTTTTTGTCTCACGTAGTTTGACATGTTGTTGTTGGGCATGTAGTTGTTAAGAATTGCCATGTGATCTTTGAGAATGGACCCCTTTATCGTGGGGAATGCCCTTCCTATCCCTGACAGCCTTTCTTGCTGTGAGGTCTGCTCTGTCTGAAACTCCTGCTTCCTCTTGGTTAGGGTTAGCATGGCATATTTCTCTCCAGCCATTACTCTTAATCTCGATGTGTCTTTATATTTAAGTGCATTGCTGGTAGATGACATATAGTTGGGTTGTATTTTTTGACCCACTCTGACGATCTCTGCCTTTTAATTGGTACATTTAGGCCACTGGCATTCAAAGTGATTTGTGATAGCTCTGGACTAGTACCTAGCATATTTATTACTGTTTTCTGTGTGTTGCCCTGGTTGGTTGTTTCATTTTTGTCTTCTACTCTCTTTTTTGCCTTTTGTCATTTTAACTGAGCATTTAATGTTATTTCACTTTTAAATAACCACTTCACAGGTAGCATGAATACCTTAGAATAACAAAATAATCCTGATTCCTTCCTCTTTCTCTTGTATCATGGCCATTAGTCATTTCACTGATACATAAGTCTACATAAGCTTATACACACACACATATGCACACACCTATATATATATATATATATATATATATATATATATATATATATAGGTGTTTATAGGTTTATATATATATATATAAACACACACACACACACTGTCCAGATGACAATGGGTGTGCTGTTTACCCCATGCCTGGGTCGTGACTGATGTGCTGTAAGAGTTTACTCCTGCTGCTGGGGTGCTTCTGAGAAAATGCCTCATCATGAAAATGCTGTATGGCTCTGGAGTGTTGATAAATTCCATGGTGAGGATATAGGGTCTCATCCATATTCTGAGGTAAAGCACACAATCCGTGGTTATAAAGGCACAACGGGGGGTTCCTTCTGACAGTTTTGATATTTCCCTATCCATCTGTCTTATTTTCTACTTCCTCAGAGGCTGTTGCTTATTATTATTTTTATAAATACATCCCCAGTGAAGATAAAATTAAATATGCATGCGTTTCAAAATTAAGCATGCATAACAGAGTTCTAAAAAATGCTTTAATGGAATCAGTCAGCCAATATTTCATGAATATTGTAATTTTGGGGTGGCCCAGTTCAGGTAACTTATATAATGGTACTTGTGTTCTTAATTAAAAAGAAGTTAAGGGCTGGGGCGGAGATTGAGAGTGTTATGCATACGTATATACGTGTTCAGGTGACATCTAGCTGCCATTCATGCCCCTGAGTGAGATGAAAGCCACAGGATTGTAAATGACCTTGGACCATTCAGGGGTTTTAGAGAAGTCATCCTCCTCTTTTCAAATTCCCCCGAATTAACTTTTTCCTGAAACAAACCCTGGCCATTGGTTCTGAGATCTGGTGTATGTTAGAATCACTCGGGGAAGTGTTAGAAAACACCAGTGCCTGGACCTCACTCCCAGAGTTTCTGACTGTGTTGCTCTTGGGTAGAGCCCGGACACCTGCAATTTGCAAAGCACTGTGAGTGGCTGTGATGGACAATGAGTTCACGTGCATAGGACTCCACCTGGGCCCCAGCGGACATCGTGAGAGAGAAGGAGCCGCGGTGCTCAAGCGCCTGTTCCGGCAGTACATCCTCCCCCCTGCAATACCACCTTAGAAAAAGTGACAAGTTTTGCTATGAACAAATACCTTTTGTGTTGATGCGGAAGAAGCCAGACCCTGACCTCCAACATGCACTCACCTGCTCGCTGGGAGACACCGAGCTTTGCTCTCAGGGCTGCCCACAGCAGTGTGCTGTCCAATCCCTACTGTTCCAAGAGCCCCATGGGGACCTTGGTGCCACGTGGACTCTGAGTCAGCAGCCTAGAGGGCAGCCTGGGATTGTGCCTTTCTGACAAGCTTGTGGGTGATGCTGATGCTTGGTCCACAGACCACACGCTGAGTGAGTCCACGAAGCACTTCAAGGCAGCTGTTTGGGACTCCAGCCCAAACTGCACAGCACTGCAGCATTATGACTGCCCTCTCCTCCAAACCGTCACCTTTCAAGAGCTACTCCTGGTTGGGGTAGAACTTGGGTGCCAGAAAAAGTCATCAGAGTTGTGTCCCTTGTCCCTTGCTTTCTTGGGGAAGTGGAAACACCTTTCTCTTCTGCCTTCTGCTCCCAAGAAGTAACAAGTGGGTGCATTGAGTTACCTGCTTCGAGCAGGTGACACGGGTTGTCGCTGCTCTTGTGGCCAGTGGGAGGGGCCCCATGTGGCAAGACTGCAATGGGTTCCATCTTCAATAGACTTGCAGAGTCAATAGTTTGCGAGACGAGGGAGAGAGAGACAAGGAATCCAGTGATTTTCCCCTGAGCGTTTCTGAGTTGCGTAAAAGGTTATTTTCACCCAATAAAATAACTACAATTATATTTAATAAATAATGGCTGTTTTAATAAGATACACACTCCAATATTTTCTTTATTCGTAAATATGTGTTTCCTTTACACACTTTCTTACATCTAGGTGAAAAATGAGTGTGAGGTTTGAAGGTCTTACAACAAATGGAAATATTTCTCACTGAAATAAATGGTACTAGCTTCTTTGTGCAGTTCTCTTTCTCTCCTAGCTGGAGCAAATTAAGTCGGAAATGGGTGCATGTGCGTGCGTAATGTTTTGTCCAACAGTGAGATTGTTTGAAGACAGGGCAGTGGACTACAATCCACCCTCATTATTCATGATTCTATACTTGTGAATCTGCCTGCTCGCCAAAATTCATTTGTAACACCCCAAATCAGCACACATAGCACGCTAGCAACCATCCACAGATGTGTACGGGGCAGTAAAATTGGAAGCCATCAGAGGGCACATTCCCAGCTGAGGTAGAGCAAGGGAGACCCCCACGGAGATGACCAGAGGACGGAGACAGGAAGGGGCAGCGTGACTAATGCAAAAGGGCCCAACCCTGGAGCCAGGGGGATCAGGGTTTGAATCCCGACTCTGGCACCTGTTAGTGGGTTGGCCTCAGGCAAGTCACTTAATACACCTGAACTTTGTTTTCTCATTTACAAAATAAGGAAAATAGAATGTACTAGGTGGGTTGTTTTTAAGATTTAAGGTGATTATCTATATGTGTTACGTGTAAAATATATTTCATACAGATAGAATATTCTACCTGTATATAATCACCTAGTAACAACTGCTCAGCGTTCACTGGTTCAGTGCTTGGAAGGAATTGTAGAATAGCCACCGCGAATAATGAGCCTTGACTGTATAATCCTCCGCTTTTCTTGCGGCAACATTTCCCCAAAGTGTAGTCCACGTTAGTACCACAAGATGCCTCACGAACAAGAAACCGTCCAAGTGAAACACGCTCGGCGAGTTCTGAATAATACATCTCCTTAAAGATTCACAGCCCACGTTAGTATATTAAAGGCTCTGAGAAGTCTTGCAGGGACATCCATATTTGGCAGTGTTCAGATATATTCGAATACCCCATATATCTTCTTAAAGGAAGTTCTGTGACTTGCACTAAGTCCAAGGGACACTTTGGGGGAGTGCTGACGACTTCGCCCGCAAAACAATGGAAATGACAAATTGCCCATAGTTATGGTTGTTTCCAGAGAGGTAGGAGGACTCCTTGCTGGGAAATCTTGATCATTCAGGCATCGGCTCTGAGGTTGTCCTAGTGGAGTTTTTCCACGAGACACTATTTTCCACAGGATGCTATTTTATGGCGGTGAAGAGGAAAGGGCTCAAGTCAGATGGTCCTGGGCTTGGATCCCAGCTCTGTCTCTTTCCAACGGAGAGGGCCAAGGTGAATTATTTAACCTGCCAGGCTTGAGTTCACTCATCTTCAGACTGAGTATAATAAAGCAATCTGCCCTCTCAGGCGACAAGGAAGGCTGTCAGAGGCAAAGAGCGTGTGGCACCATGACTGGCAGCCGCACGGTGGGTGGAAACCACGGGTGTTTCTATTTAGACGTGGTCTCTGTGCTCTGGGTGTCTGTGATTCTGGTAGTGCTCTCCACAGTCACGGAGGCTCAAGTGGAAAAGTCCGAGTTGTCAACGGGGAAGACTTCTTCACCGAGGGGGAAGAAAATCACTCTGAAATTCTAGACGTTGTGGTCTCTGGACCTTGAGAAATACAAGCTATTCCTCACTGCTGTTGTTACCTACCCGGGTGGGGGAAGGGACTCCTTTGTGCAGCTGTGGCCGTCTAAGGCTATTTTGTGCATTGCAGCCATTCACGTCAAGGTGCAGCCAAAGATAAACAGTCGAAGCGGAAGAGAGGACTGGGAGCAAAGCTGAATTGCAGTGCATCTGAGAGGCGGGAGATCCCACCCCACGAAAATGGATTTAAACAGCCCTCCTAAGCAGCAGAATAAAAACGCATGGTCCTTATTATGGGGCAGTGCGGGGACATGTAATACAAGCATGAACAGAGCCGTCAATGAAAACAGATAAAGGGATTAACATATGTATTGACCCCAAGCCCAGGCGCGAGCTTACGCTACCAAAATTAGATCGGATGGAGACAGCAGTTAAGGATTTATTTTACTATTGTCCTCCAGGAAGCAAATTAGTCTTCCAGCCACAATATCTGAAGCAAACTCCCGCCTTGCTCGGTCACGGAGTATAAAATAAGGATATAATATGCCAATATAGTCCCAGTAAAACAAGAGGGTCTGGGTTCATCTGCGTTGATGGGGTTCTGTGGGGAGACAAAACCCCATTCACCTGCAAAGAACTGTCAGAAGCTGAGCTGTGTGTCCTCTGTCCCCTGTGATAAGATGCACAGCCAGACACAGAGCAAACATCAGAAACAAGCAGCTGAGGACTCTGCCCACAGTCGGTCTTCCGTTTCATTCCTGTGGCCCTGAGTCTTGTCCTGCAGAAAAATGTCTCTTGGGTCGTTTGACATGCTCCTCTCCAACCAGACAGAAACCTTTTCAGGACAAAACTTGGATTTAAGGCTCCATATCCCTTAAAGTAGCAGGGATCATATTCCAGAAATCAGCATCAGAAAATATGCTCCTGTATGTATGAAGTTACTGAAATGGGCAATGAGACAGAGTGAAATGAGAACTGTTTCAGAAAATCCCAAGAGCAACAGAGGTCCATATGTAATAAATATTTATTCAATGGCCTTAAAAATTGTATGAATTCATCCCTCAAATCACATCTGTTTGAGCGTGATTTTACTCTTCTGGTTAATATGCCTTTTCAAATCCTGCTTCCAATTTAGGACAGGAAGAGAAAGAAACATATTTTCAGTTCTGTTTAGGGACCAATTCCAGCTCAGCAGAAAGCTCATAATCCCACAGATCTAATTTAGAAGAGGTAAGAGTGGCTTCTAGGGTTTCCAGATACACCACCTTATTCTGTCAGGCACTTGTGTATTCAATATGGCCATTCGTCAGCCTGCCTTCCAAGTGGGGTCCAAAAACATGCTGAGGCTCCGACGCTCCTCCAGTAGGGGAAGAGGCAGTTTTGAAGACTGGCCAGTTTAGGGGAATGGAATAAAATCCCCAGGGGCCTATGGACAGCACAGAAATACACTTCTCAAGAATGCCAGTCAGAGGAAACCATTCTCCTCGCGACACGCAGTCTTCTGTGTGGCACACGTGGGCTGACACTGGTCTCGGGGGGGGGTGGGGTGGGTAAGTCCTGGGTCCTTTTCCGGTGCCCATGCTGAGCCAGCCTCCATTTCCCCACCCGTGAAGTGAGAGAGCCAACCTACAGATCCTTGCCCATCCAACGTTTTGATCAGCAAATCCAGCCTTCAAGAATGAGAGGTTCTTCTGTTCTTTTTCCAGTCTCGAGACAAAGCAAATTTGATTTCTCTTCATTACTCAAATTCCTGCCTAGATGAAGCATGGACAGCCCTATGTTTATAAATCCAGTGCCTTCAGACTAAATGCATTCAACCAGGAACAGAACAGTGCCACTGTGGCCTGGCAGAGCAAACATAATTCTTGGCACAGGTAGAATGTCTTGTCCCAGCCGTCTCTCAGACACTCCTTGCATGGCAGGAAACAAGGAAGAGGAGACAATGCTCTAGATGTAAGTAAAAGGTCCCAAGATTATTGCAGGGAACCAAGGTCCTAAGGAGAGTTACAGCCAGTCTGATGAAACCGGCTCCTCCGCCAGCCGTCCTCCTCCTCACTCTTCTATGGGGGACATTTGTCTGCATAAAGCCACCGTCCTAACAGAATACCATTGCCTTGTTGAGACCCAATCTCCATGCATCTTTAGAATGTTTTCTAGAATAGCTTCCGTGGCTGTGGTGATGGTTAATTTTATATGTCACCTTGACTGGGCTAAGAGATGCCCACATAGCTGGTGAAACATCATTTCTCTGTGCGTGCGCGTGTGTGTTTGTGTATGCGTGTGAGGTGTTTCTGGAAGAGATTGGCTTGTGAATCAGTAGGTTGGATGAGAAGATGCTCTCACCAGTGCAGGTGGGCATCACCCAATCCACTGAGGACCTACAGAGAACAAGAAGGCAGAGGAAGCATGAATTCACTGTCTCTGCTTGTGCTGGAGCAACCATCTTTTCTTGTCCTTGGACTGGAGCTCCTGGCTCCCAGGTGTTTAGACCCGGATAGAGACTTACATCACTGTGTGCCCCACCCCAATTCTTGGGCCTTTGGACTTGGACTAAATTACACCATTGGCCTTCCTACATCTCCAGCTTGCCGATGGCAAATTGTGAGATAGCTCAGCCTCCATAATGGTATACACCAATTCCAATAATAAATCTGCTCATGTCTGTCTATCTATTTATCTATCTATCTGTCATCACCTATGTATTATCTGTCTATATATCTATGTATTATCTATCTATCTATCTATCTATCTATCTATCTATCTATTTATCTATCATCTATCACCTATCATCTCCTATTGGTTCTCTAGGGAACCCTGACTAATACAAGAGATCAACCAGAATTTTTTAGAATATTGGCCATAACTTCACCATGCATCCAGCCAATGGTCATATCATTCTATTGTAAACCCAAAATAAGTAATGATGATGAAAATGTGTCTTATGATAACCTATACATTTGCACACTTCTTTAATCTAGCACTTACACAGAACAAATGCACTCATTTCCAAATGGCACCATTCAGAAAGTTGATGACAGTCTTTGAATTAGCCTGAGCATCTTCTTTGAGAGAAAAATAAGCTATTTTTTCTAATCTCTTGTCTACATGGGCTGATCAGATCTACTGTTGTAATTGGGACAACAGGGGATTCAGTAACTATTTGGCTTTAATCCCAGAGCTGGTTGGGCTGATATGTTCTATTCCGTTATTTTGCATAAAAATAGGAGCCTCTATTTGGATAGACATTCCTCAGGCCTGGTCCTCATAGACTGGTTTCCTTTCCAGGAGTGGACTCTCCCTGGGTGGTTCCTGGGCTGATGGAGCAGGGAGGGTTGGAACAGCACCAGTCCCCCAGTTGGCAGATGCAAAGATGGATTGGTTTTGTGTGGCAGAGCATATTCAACACATAGATGTTCACTTCAGTCAGATTCAGGAGGGAATCATTAGCCCCTGCTGAGGCACATGGTATGTTCTTCATGATATGAGGGACAGAAATGTAGAAAAACCAACTAACAGCTCATGGTTCCCTTGCTCTCAGCACTGGAACTAACCACAGTAACACCCAGCTCCTTCACTGCCAAATGACATTACCGATGCACACACACAGTGCGATTGTGAGGTCATGCACACAGATTGCACCACACAGAGCCCGGCACATAGGAAGGGCTCAATAAACTGTTTAAATAGTCAAATGGTTTCTGTCCATCTGAAAATATGCCATGCAAATATGGCTAAAGTCATTCTCACAAAATTTCAGAGGTATACTTGGAACAGTCCGGGTTAAATTATATGCCATGTGATACATAAAGACCAACATAGAAGCCTCTGGGATAACACTTAAATGAGGTAGAACAGGGATCTGAAAACTGCAACCAGAGGACCAAATGTAGGCCAATGTCTGTTTTTACAAATAAAGTTTTATTAGAACACAGGCACACTTGTTTGCTGGCACATTGTCTATGGCTGCTTTTGAGCTACACTGCAGAATTGAGGACTTATGGCAGTATGGCCATACGGTACTCATGGCCCCTTACAGACAGCTTGCTGACCCACACTTTGGTACAAGTGAGACTGGAGTGGAGTGAAAAGCAGGGTCGCTGCTGACCTGGGAAATTCCCCACAGGCTAAACCGCGATGAACAGAAATGTAAATGGGAGTCATAATAGTAGGAGTCCCAGACCTTCCTGTCTGTACGTGGTGAGGCCCCTGGAGCACAGGGCCTCCCCAGCTGGTCAGCTCCCCACACAGTGTGTTTCACGAAGGGTGAAAAGCAGAAAGGATTTAGTAATTTAACAATAGTCGATGCATGCTTTCATGGATCCTGTTGTCCTTGAAATATTGAGCACCTGGGAAGTGCTAGTTTCTGGGAATAAGCAGGGAGTAAAATCAAGTTTCTCCTCCCACAGAATTCACATTCCGCAAGGGTGGGAGTTGCAAATGTGCACCCTAAGAGCCAGAAGCATATACGAATATGTTTCAGTGTAAGGAAGAATTCATCAGGGACAGTGTGTTAAGACATGGAGGTTCTATTTAAGGAAGACTTCTCTGCAGAGAGGACATTTGAGACAAGAGGAAATGAGCCTTGCAAATGGGGTGGCGAGTTGTTCCAGACAGGAGGAGCAGCAGGTTCAAATGCATGAATTGAGAAGCTATTTATTATATCTGAGAAATGAGATCAGTGCCATTTTAGTGCATTGAGCAAAAGGGGGAACATGGTAAAGGGATACAGATTTGCATTGACCAAAGAATTAAGTATGGGGCTTATGCTTTGTTTCAAGAACAATGGAAGGCTTGGGAGTATTTGTGTTTCAAAAGGATCACCTTTGGCTAAGTTTAGAGACTAGACCATATGATTCAACATAACCCACCCTCAGGAATAATGGGAGACTCTTGAATCATGAGTTGAATTCATGAGTTATTCCTGAGGACTGTATATGTGCAAAGCACACTTCTAATTGTGGCTTAATATACTCTGTGGCTCTTACAGCTCTCATCTAGGATAGAGACAGCTGGAAAGAACATTGCTTCCACTCATAAGAATAAAAAAGGGGACGCCTGGGTGGCTCAGTCAGTCAAACAGCCGACTCTTGATTTTGGCTCAGGTCACAATCATCTCACAGTTCATGAGATTAAGCTCCGTGTTGGGCTCTGTGCTGACAACACAGAGCCTGCTTGGGATTCTCTATTTCCCTCTCTCTTCCCCTATCCCACTTGTGCTCTCTCACTCTCTCTCAAAATAAATAAATGAACTTTAAAAAATAAGAAAAAAACTATCTACAAAGTCATAACTCCACTTGAATCCATCACAGAATTGAGATTGGAGGGCTACCAAGAAGATTAAAATCCAACAGATGAAAAAGCAAATCCAAGGAAGATGGCTTCTGAGCACTGATTTACCTGGAGCACACCACAGGAATAAGATGGGTTGCCACACGAGTAGGCAAGTAGAACTGAGTTAAAAATGTTCAGTGAATTCGGGGCGCCTGGGTGGCTCAGTTGGTTAAGCATCTGACTTTGGCTCAGGTCATGATCTCACAGTCCGTGAGTTCGAGCCACGCGTTGGACTCTGTGCTGACAGCTCGGAGCCTGGAGCCTGCTTCAGATTCTGTGTCTCCATCTCTCTCTGCCCCTCCCCCGTTCATACTCTGTCTCTCTGTGTCTCAAAAATAAGTAAACATTAAAAAAAATGTTCAGTGAATTCATCCAAGAAACAACCCAGTTAAGAAATGGGCAGAAGACATAAGTAGACACTTTTCCAAAGAAGACATCCAGATGGTCCACAGACACATGAAAAGATGCTCAACATCACTCATCATCAGGGAAATACAAATCAAAAACATGATGAGATATCACCTCACACCTGTCAGAATCGCTAAAATTAACAACACATGAAACAATAGGTGTTGACAAGGATGCGAAGAAAAGGGAAACTTCTTTCATTATTGGCAGGAATGCCAACTGGTGAGGCCACTCTGGAGAATGGTATGGATGTTCCTCAAAAAACTAAAAACAGAACTACCCTATGATCCAGTAATTGCATTATTACGTATTTACTCAAAAGATACAAAAATACAGATTTGAAGGGGTACATGCACCCCAATGTTTATAGTAGCATTATCCACAATAGCCAAAGTATAGAAAGAGCCCAAGTGTCAATGACTGTTGAATGGACAAAGAAGATGTGGTATGTATACACAATGGGCTATTACTCAGCCATCAAAAAGCCATCAAAAAAAAA